>NC_086284.1:77933467-78239895 GCF_963924245.1 Chroicocephalus ridibundus
TGAGGGGCCCAAAACTGAACACAGTATTTGAGGTGGGGCCTCACCAGTGCCGAGGACATGGGGACAATCACTTCCCTAGTCCTGCTGGCCACATTATTTGTGATACAGGTCAGGATCCTGTTGGCCTTCTTGGCCACCTTGGCACACTGCTGGCTCATATTCAGTTTGCTGTTGACCAACACCCCCAGGTCTTTTTCCAATGGGCAGCTTTCCAGCCACTCTTCCCCAAGCCTGTAGCGCTGCATGGTGTTGTTTTGACCCAAGTGCTTGACTCAGCACTTGGCCTTACTGAACCTCATACCACTGGCCTTGGTGCATCAATCCAACCTGTCCACATCTCTCTGTAGAGCCTTCCCACCCTCCAGCAGATCAATACTCCTGCCCAACTTAGTATCGCCTGCAAACTTACTGGGGGTGCCCTTCATCCCATCATCCAGATCATTGATAAAGATATTAAAAAGAACTGGCCACAATACTGAGATTTAGGAGACTAAAGTCATCAAAGGAGAGCGTCTTCTGCAAGATGAAACTCCTAGGGATGAATCCTTTCTTACCTAGTTTCTTTCCACCTGCCATTGGCTCTGCCTCCAGTCACATAGACATTAATTTATGGGCAAAAAGAAAAAGTTATGGCCCCTTCTCTTTACCACCCCCATTTTTACAGCTTGGTGTGTTACATATGCTCCAGCTTAGGCGATATAGTCATGGAAAGCTCATTTCCCTTTTCTAAGTCACCACCGAGGCTGGCCATGGTCCCTTCAGATCTGAATGGAGTCGCTATAAGCAGGGTTTTCTCGTATCCAGGGTCTAAAAACCCTGCTCAAGTTAACAAGGCACAGATTCAGTTAACAGAGTGCAATATTGAAGAAGTGGTAATGAGACACTTCAGGTTAGGGAGTGATTATTTTCCAGTACTGGCAATTAGGAAGTCTTACTAAATGAATGACGTCAAACTGCCTGCTAAACACATTTCCTCAGAAATTATTTTTAAAATAAGAGGGAAAAAAATGAGATTGTGTAGAATTAGTCTTTGTCCAAAAATGAAACTGCAAAAGATCAGCCTCTACCAGTTGTTTTTCTATTTATTTATATCATACTTTTACTGGAAATAAATCAATTGAGCATGTACTGTGATAAGTCATTCTTGAACACATCATTGAAAAAGGTAGTTGAAATAGTACCTAGAAATATGCAAGTCTATAAATTATTTTGCACATATTTTGGACTTGGTGAAATGAATTAATCAATATTTTTAAAATTAAAAAAAAATTAAAAAGTCAGCTAAACAAAAATAATTTCCCTGAATTTAACTTTGTACTACAAAAAAAATATTTCAAATATATTGACTTTGGATGTACAAACATCCTAGGCATTGATGGTCAGACTCCTGCAATCCTGCTTAGATATTGAGTTACAAACCCCCCCAGGTGACCAGCTCCTCTACCAGTTCTCCAAGATAAAACAGTGATACTGATTTAAATAGGGTAATCCTGAGGCCAGGATTAGCTCTGCTTCTCTGTTTTTATGGAAAGGTGGTTTTATCCATCAAAAGTTGATGAGTTTGTTTTCTTCATTTTAAGAAACACAGCAGTGCAGTTCATTGAACAATCTCAAACCTAGGGGTGTTTAAGCCTTGTTTGCTTCAAATTTGTAGATATAATTTCATCTTTCCGAAAAACAACATCACAGTCTAAAGCCAGTGTATATTGCCTATTCATCTGTATTAATTTTAACAGTGTAAAGCCAGTGCCTTCCATGTATAGTAAAGTAATTCTGGTTTTATATATTCTATTAATCCTTATCAATTTTTAAAAAGTCATTGAAATTGTTTGCAGTCGAGTGTTTGCTATGTATATAAAATTCAATGCATTAAAACAGAGTATATTATAAGTAAATTGTGTATTCATATATTAACAGGCATCTCTGTCTTTTCTGAATAAAACTCAAAAGGTACATTCACTGCATAGTTGATATTAATCTTGTGATTACCCATTAGATTTTAGTACAAGCGTGTCTTAGCTCAGTTAATAATTCATGTTCCCTCGGGTTTCTAGGATGAGTTATTTCATAATTGAAAAAATGCAGATGAGCTTAACAACAAATAGCAAGGGCAGTTGTTGTCATTTTTCATATTTCTTTAGGAAGGAGACTATCACACTAAACAGAGAACAGGCGCTTCAGTTATATCCAAGTAACTAATCTCTGTAATCCATCCATTCAGTTTATCTACCTCTCTATAAATTAAAGCAGTCAATAACATGGCATGAGCTTCTGAGCACTCCAGCGAAGAATGTAAAACATTTAGGGATGCCATTCACAAAACTTTTTTTCTGAAGTTTGTAATTTAGTGTCAGGCAGACAATGACAGAAATTGCATAAATTCTCAAGGATGCAAGTGTTTGGAGATTAGTTGATTTACTGGCCTGCTGGTTAAAAGGGAGGCTCTGTCACTCATAAAACTTGCAGATAAGGACAGAGCTACCCACACTGAAACAGCTAGTAATGCTAGTTTAATACAATAACGTTTATTGATGCTGTATTCAAGAAAGGATACAGCAAACAAACTTCAGAGAAGCTGTTGGATGAATGCATTTACAATTTCATCAGTATTCTACACCATAGTCATGGTAATAAAGTTAATAGTAATAGAGAAATGTGAGAACTGTAAGCCATCAACTGTTTCCTTCATTTACAGTTTAACCCAAAGGTTTCCACTGACACTTCCTACTATTATCTAGTGATTTTTTTGAAGAGCTGTTGGGCCCTAGTGCCTCACAGGCAGGATATTTCAGATCAGATTGTGGAGTTGCTGTTGTAAGCAGATCTGTAATTACTGGATACTTTCTAATTTTATGGAGAAAGAGTGACAGGTCTTACAAAGTGATATAGTAATAGATAGTATTTATAGCCCCATATAATTTAAGGGGTTCTGACTTATTTCCATAGTTGAGTCACTTACCCATTTTACAGTCCTCCTCTCTCCAAACAATAAAGGAGAAATACATCGCTGAAGTAGGTCTGTCAGGAAAAAAATGTAGTACAGAAGTAGTGAGGTGAAGTTAGTACACAATTTAAGGCCACGTCTACACTAGAAAGTTTTAATAGGAGCATTACTGCTGCCATCTATTTTCTGGGTTTATTTATTTCATATTTATTATTACCCGAAAATATCTATCTTCAGAGCATTTTCTTCCACCTGTGTAGTGCAGGTCGCCTAGACTGGCAGAGGATACAATTTACTGTGCTGTAGAAAGGCATCCCTTATTCCCCATTTGGCTCCATATCTTAAAAAATGGTGGAATAGCAACATTACTTGCAGGGAACTTTGAGATTTTGGTGCCTGTTTCCTGTTACCCTACTTGTCCCACATCATGATCTCCACTTCTCATTTTCTGTATTTTTTAAGAAGTCTTGCAGCTTTACACCCAATAATTTTCTCAGTGTCGGTCTCTGTCACGTCGTTGCTGTGTTCATGGCTGAGTCAACACTGAGGATGTTCGTGTCTTTTTCAGAGCTACAGTACCAGACACTGACAAGCTGTGAAACTTTAATTATTACCTTAAAGGTAGTCCATCATGTTACATCCTACCCATCAGTCAAGATACAAAATTATCTGGTATGTGCGGATACTGTTTTTTGCTATATTTAAGTGTTCACTGAGCAATATGGAGACAGACATAATACCAAAGGTGTAACTTCAGACTTTCCCTGTGAGGGTCTTAACCACTAATCTCGAATCACACATGCACTCTGTCTTTCTGGTTATCAGAAATCCTGCAGTCCTACCTGCACTGGCTCAAAAAAAGTAATGCAGAGGGTTTTTTTTGTGGATGCAGAAGTGAAACTCTACTTGCCAGGAGAATTCTGATATGAAATAGATTAAAGTAACCCCAGATGTGGATAGTCCCAGAGCACCAGGCTTTTTATGTTGCTGGAATTAAGGCACTAAAATCTGACTAAATCCTGGATTTTTTTGGCTGTGTCCATTTTGATTCTGAACAACTAGCTATATAAAGCGGTGACAGAACTGAGAACTCATCCCAGATCATTTTTTTCTCAGTCAAGCTTTTAATTTCTGGAGCCAACTTCTTGTTCAGGACGTAGAATCTTTCCAGTTTATGTAAGTCTCATATTATGTTGTGCACATAGCTAAGGCTGTTCAAAGACAAGTTTATATTTTCATTCACAGTTTATCATCCCTTTGATATCAATCTTGCTATTTGATTTTTCACAGTTTAGCCCCTTCTTAATGTACATTCCTCTCATATACAGCTGAGAACCTGTGTAAGTGATGCTGCTGTATTTTAAGTTACAGGGGAAGGTCGCAATCTAGGGTTTTCTCTGCTGAGACCATGAAGAACCAGGATTGCAATGCATAAATACAATAGAAAAAGAGAAGCCTTAGGACTATTCTGAGAAGAATTTATTATCTGTCCTAAAGACAGACTACTAGAGTTTGACCAGCAAGTGCAAACTATGGAAAAGAGAGTCTGAGTTGCTATCTTTAAAATCCAGACTTTTCATACTAGCTCACATTTTGGACAGGTATAAGGAAGAGGTCAGTGTTTCAGCCTGTGTGAAAAGGTTCCTTTGAAGTGAGGCTTGCTTGTGCATACTGTATTCCAGTGAAACTCCTACAGAAATGAGTGAGAACCACTATAGATTTGGTTAGACCACTGTCTAGCCAAGTAAATGGAAAACAAAGTAAAGATTCAGCAGTATTTTTCCTGTAACTCAGGCAGTGGAATACATGAAACACTTATCCGGGGGGGGTTTCGATGGAAGCTGCTGAGTAGACTCCCTCTTGCACTCAAGTGTAGCAAAACAAACCACTACAGGAGAAAATGTGGTACAATCATTTCACGGAGTAAGTGGAACAGGGCAAAGGAAACTGTAGGAAGGAGGGAAATTATCACTTCTTACTAATTTATGTGACCGCTGTGTCACCATGGCAGCATGAACAAAAGGCAGGTGCTCTCAATTGAAGTAATGCTGCTGCCTGAGACAGAGTTGCATCTAAAATACTGAAGATAAATACTTGTCGGCTCTCCCAACCTTGAAACAGTTCTGAATAAACTTGCAGAGGAGTTGAGATGATTTTATTCACCAGCACTGCTTTGAACAGGATCCTGAGAGTAACTCTCCATTGCCCAAGACACTTCCTTGGATGCTGCAGAGGCATACCTCAAATGTTGTGACATGGGGCAGGTTTCACCCTTGTACACTCACTGAATGATTCTGTTAAAATTGATAGCAAATGCTTTTGGCACAGGAATTACTGCTTTCTTCCTCAGTGCTAAGGGAAAACTGACAGATTAGCAGACTTGGAAGGGATATCTCTATATCTCCTACACAATGCAATATTGTGCAGAGAAACCCAAGCTGAACCAGCTACCTTGTTTACCAGTTACTATGTTAATGTAGCCTTCCACTTACTTACATTAATTATCCTTTCTGGTGAACTACAAAGAGTGGGGAAACTTTTGAAGATTAAAGGGCAGCAAAAGGGAAAAGTAAAAAGCTAGGGAAAGGCAGGGTAGCACAATGAAGGCGGCTGCACAACTGTCTGGTTTCCATTAAGATCTCTTATGAAGTGTTTGACCAGTAAAGACAAATAAGTAGTAATTTTAGAAAGAAGTGTATCAGCTGGAGTGCAACAGCATGTCATGAATTAAGAAATTAGGCTGTTTTCTTTCCCTCGAAAGCATGAAAATTGCCTTGTGACCTTGTTGTATATTACAGTTTATAATTCAGCACAGATTTACATGGGCCCATCTTATTTTAAGCGTCTGTTAAGTGAAGTTTCACTTTTGCTGAATGACAGAGTACCTTTGGGAATGGAGTTTAATACCACATGCATACCAAAAGAGTTAGCTATGACCATTACTGTTACACTGAAAGCCAAGTGAAACCATAGTGGCTGGGCTGTTAAGTATGACTTAACTCTGTGATACCAGAGAACGATGCTTTCCTGAGTATGCCTGCTGCATGCTGTTAAGTAAAGATATAGTCAAATTGACAGCCATCACTGTGAGCAGGATTTCTTCGATTAAATGTAAACATTTAATAAATAGTTAAAAGGTAATAATTGTCATCTGCAATAATTCAGAGTTTTCATAATTAAGACTACATTCCCATTATAATCAATGGAGAGAAATAGGCTTTGACTAACCTTTGACTATAAGAGGGGTTGAGGTGACTAGCCTGGAAGAAGATGCCTGTGTTACAGACCTAGATTGAAAGGATCTGCAGAGTTCAACAGCTGAATCATCTGTGGTCTGCCTGTTCTTCCCTATTCTCCTATTCTACATCGTGTAACAACCTTTTCTACCATTACAGTATTTACATCTATATGTATTTGTTACATTATGCAAGCTAGTCTTCATCTTTACCACTGTAGAAAGCAAAGGCAACGGGATGGAAATAAAAAAAGGAATCCTGTTTTTATTGAACAGCACCACCTCTCATCTCTTTAAAGATAGCTTTCTTTTTGTCCGTGGTTGTCCACTCATGTGAATCAGCAAACACCACAGCAACCTAACACAAATCGTCAGAACCCTATATTCACCTGAGTCATACGAGCAGACAACAAAAAGAAAGAGCTCTCTTTAAAGCTGACAGTTGCCACTGTGCAGAAACAAATGGGATCACATCCTTAGCACTCTTTCAATCCCTTCTCTCCCTGCAGCAAATGACACACACATTCATAAACACTCCGAAGGATTTATTAGCTCATACTGTGCATTTTTCTGGAATACAGAAATGAGCTATAAAGTTTTTACTTAAGAGAAAGACATTGTTTTCCTTGTGTCTATTCCTCAGAGTGCCACGCTGCATCAGATATAAAGAAGATTTCAACAATCCATGCTTAAGAATAAAGCTGTCTGATGTGCTCCAAGCCTTAATTCAAAATTGCTTCACGCAGAAGCCCTGCAGATCTCTGAGGCTGTGTTTGATATGGCAGATGTGCAATGTGAAATACGTGCCACTGCTACAGGTATTGGTCCTAAACCAGTGCAACGCGATGGTGATAAGCCAGGAGACCTAAACTATGGAAAGCCCCAAAGGGATACATTTAGTGTTCCTGGGATGAACACATGGATGGATGGTTGAATCACCTTGCAAGCTTTATTTACCAATAACTTCATCTACAAAGTCTTCATACTTTTCTAAAATTATATATGCTTTCTGGTTTTATTTTTCATATATGCTGTTAAGTGACTGGGGTAATACCATCTTTTCACCAAACTCCTTAAATACATTGAGTGAAGTCACAGTTCTCAAAGAAGACTATGAACAAAATTAATTTGATTTTACGTAATTCAAATTCAACCCACATAAGCCTGAACATTTACAACAGTTCAAATTAGAGTCATTGCAGTTTTAATTCCTTCATCTTCGCTTTCTGTCACAACAAATTAAGTTAGATTTGCTGTTTTGAGATTTTTATGGCTTTCTGTGTTCTTGATACTTAAATTAAAGACCCTTCTAATCCATAACATGATGTCTAACAACCTCAGAAATAAGTTATGACATCAATAGGATTATGCTTTTATTAAAATGATGGCAAGTCACAATCAATAAAGCATTCTACAATGTTATCAGCAAAAACAAAGAAATATGAGCAAGATCTGAGAACTTAAACACAAATGAGAGAAGAGTAGTATGAATACATATGTATATTTTCACTTGGTATTTTGGAGGTCGTAATTATAATTAAAACCTAATAAATGATTAATGGATTGATATATTCAAGAAATTAAACCACTTTTGTAGAATAACCACAAAAAGAGAGATATGGCATTAGAGATATTAATCATTCAATTTATAGCACTTGCCCGTTTTTTTCTGAGGTTGATGTATGTATTACTTAGATGTAATGGGTCAGGGATGATATATGATTCCTACTCATTATCTGGGTAAGTAGCTTCCCAAAACTTCTGAAGAACACGTTTGAATTTGCTAACAGAAAATGTGTTTTCTATGATTAATGAAAAAAAAATTTTTTGCAATGCTTTTGCCACAAAAAGATGGTTGCTTGTACAATTAACTGTGCCCTTTAAAAATGTATTTCCTCCTTCTTTTGTTCACATTAGCTAACATCCCTACCACAGAAAAAGCTGTCTGGGCTCTGCGTGGCATTTTTGTGATGTGTACAACACCACTAAGTTTCATCAGCAAGCACAATGACAGACCAGGTGTCCTCTGCTTGTAGTTACATATCAGTGCTCAAATGACAGATAATTACCAGTGACAGACCCAAGACCAGAATGGAAGGAATCAAGGGTCAGGAGAGGAGATGGAAGTGACAGTGCAGAGCACTCAAGGCAGCAGGCTTGGAGACAGGCAGCAACAACAAAAATCTGTACAGAGGCCACTTTATTTATTTATTTTTCCAGGAAATGCGATATCATAAGCTAAAAGCTGCTCTTTCAGCTCATATTTGTGGTTTGTGGTTCAGAAATTCTTGGCAAGGGGAAATCATCGCTTTCTTCTTACCTGTCTAACTGGCAGCAATTAGCTACAGATGAGCGAGAGGCATTTCTGTAACCGCAGGCAATGGTAGTTGGAAAACTTGTCAGGGAGTTTTTTTTTCCATTGATAGCAGAGGAGAGAGTAACACTTTCCAGTTTTAGGAATGTAATAACTTTAGAATTACAACTTACTCATAAGGACAGACATTCTTTATGGTTATAAATGTTGTCTTTAAAAAAGAGTCTTAGCAGAAAGTAAACTGTGTAGATTGTTCCCCATGAGCCTGCTGTGAGGTAACCCGCCTGATGAAGAGGGAAGCAGACCTACAAGCACACTTGTGGCCATCTACTGTAATGAAACTCTAGGAAAAAAACATATTCCAGGGCTTCTTGACTTTGAGCTGAAGAAAAAACCTGTTCAAAAAAGGTGTAGCTGATTGAAAGCAGAGCACTGCTTTTACTGACATTTCCTTAACAGATATGAATACCTTCCTTCCATGGGCTACTTGATCCCACACACGGGCCCTGAAGATACTGTTTAGAAGAAAAGCCGTTGACAGAGTTGTCTTTTATTCCCAACACCTGTATCATGGCTGTGTACTTGTTGGACACAGAGGTTGCTTCTAGCAAGCAGAGCTTGCCAGTAGTTTGCCAGAAGTATCAAGTAGAAGGCAATTGGTAGTAAAATCTTACTCCTATCCTGCTTTAGTGATCTAATTAGGGAAGTCTAATTAGGCAGGTATGGGTAGGAACTTCTGCCTCAGTCTGACAAAACGAGGGTGCTTCTGATGTTTGCTTGCTCTGTGCATTCCCAAGAGGATCCAGCTTCCCGGGAAATCCACATACACATATGCTATGCAGATGATCATGGTTTATATCTAGTACGACAGAAAGAATTGGCTATCAGAGCTTCTCAGAAATAGCAAATATTGTTAAATCCTAGAATGTAAAGCATAAATCGAGAGTGAATACCATAACCTCCCCAAAATCCATCCCTTCTGGTAAGTGTGAAGACCTTTCACTGAAAAGCTCCACAAATGTCAAGCATGACCTCAGCAAGAAAGCTAGTGGGCCTCCCTGCAGAGAAGTGCCATCATTTACCAACTGAACAACATGAGGCAGAAAAAGGTTTGTGAGGATGGTGACTTTCCCCATGACTTCTGCAGTTTCCTCCATGTGGATTCCTCTGCTTCTTACACCCTCGGTCTGTCACCATCTCTTTGTGATCTTAGAGAAACCAACTGCCCTTAAAGTCTGTGGAGGGAGGAATGGAAACCAAAAAGACCCTGGAGCACAAAAGCTGTGAAACCAGAGGAAGTTGCTCGCTTGACTAGACCTCACCTTCCTCCTGAGAGTCTGCCATGGGACACAGCCAGAGCATCTGTGTCTTGTGGGCTGCCTGGGGGCTTGGGGGTCCCCCAGGCTAGGGTTGCCCACTGCATCTGCTCAGTGCATGCATCTGCCCAACAGCTGCCTGCAGTGCAGCCGTGTGAGCCTCTCCACAGAGTTGGGTGAGTGCAGGCTCTGACTGCTGCTGCTTAACGCAGAGTTAGATACGTCTTTAAAGTTAGAGAAGGAGAGAAGAAGCATTTTCCAGCAGTATGAAAAACAATACGTAAATCAAACAACAGTTTTACATGTAGGAGTGCTAAAATCCCTTAATTTAATTGCCTAAACACATAACTCAGAATTTAGGAGATAAATATCCCTACCACATGCCAAGGGGCAGAGGCAGCTACCATTAAAGAGGAAAAGGTAAAGTGCTGGAGGAAAATATAAAATGATAGTCAAATTAAGAATATCTATTGATTAGCACTATTTCAATGGCACAGGGTTTCAGATAGCCCCCTCTGGAAACTCTCAAAAATAACTGGGAACTGTTTCAGATATTTGACTCTCCATAACATAGATTAAAAGGGATATTCTTTATGTTATTCCTCTCCTATGTCTGGCGAGTAGTTTTATTTCCCTTAATTTTGCTGTCTTACATTAATATCTTCTTGCCTTTTATTGATTTCATTCTCAGAATTTATTTGCCTGAAAGGATTTATAATGTGGTTCTCTTATATACACTGTATCTTACATCATCGTTAATATTGGGTGTACTACTGTGAACTATCTTTATAACCTGATATATAAAGGTGTAAGGCAGAAGCGTCTTTGCATGTTTTGAGTTACTTTTTAAGCGTTGTTTCCTTATTTGCATAATTGCATAACTTCTTGGAGATAAGATTTCCTTTACATCATTAAATTTCCTTTTGCTCATTTCTCATCTATGCTAAATGAAATTCACTTCATTCCCAAACAGAGCAATGTTTAGTTGTTGTTTTGCTTTTATTAATTGGTTCATGACCCCTAGGGATACTTGTTTCACTCTCATCTATGCAAAGTGAATTCTAACTATATTGTGTTTTCCTGAAGGCCATAATAATTTAATTAAAGCTTAGAAGATAAAAGCAAAACTTACAAACTCTATGCATAAGTTGGTTTCTCATTTCTGGAAAAATATGATGTTCAAAGAGCTCTTTTCTCGACAACAGAAACTTCAAGCAGAAAAAAGAGAACATGGTGTGATAATTTTGTGATATTAGAGTTTATTGGAGGTTACAATAAAGCTCTCACATGAACATGTGTAAGGGTGTGAGAAGCTGAGCTTTTGGACCAACAATTGTGAAGACAAAAGCTCTCTACATTTTGGACTAAGATTCAAGTCCAAAATCTTCTAAAATAGGAGGATTTTTTCCCAGGCTTGAAGACAAGATATTCTGTCCTGAAAATCTTCCACCTATTTTCTTTCAACATGACATCCCAAAGTGATTTTCTTTTGTTTGGAATTTCACTTCATCTTATTTTGATTACTTGTCATCCCATTTTCCCTTGATTACAGTGTCCTCTGCTGCTGTCCTGTATTTCCTGTAGTTTTCAAAAAGGTGAAAGAAATCAAATTTAATTTCATATCCCACTGAAGAATTTTCTCTTGCAGTTAGAAGTAATGTATACTCATTTTAATGTGTATATAAATCAAAGAACTAGAAAAGTGTTGAGTTACAGAATGCACATAATCCTATAGTGCTATTTGACAGAATCCATTTTCAGAGTAGAAACACATTTAATCTCTAAAGATATCCTGACACATTTATGATTTACTTAAAGATTGGTCCTGATAGCCTTGCTAATCTTCATGTAAACTCTCAAGTAGACATTAATTTTCATTAGTCCCTGTATGATTTTGACAGCCTCTTAACTCTTGTGACTGAGAAACAATTTCATCTGTAGATACTGTTTGAAAAAACATTTATGGGTTTGAGAAAACATGATGGGTGCATCAAGAAGAGTGTGGCCAGCAGGTCGAGGGAGGTCATCCTCCCCCTCTACTCTGCCTTTGTGAGGCCGCACCTGGAGTACTGTGTCCAGTTCTGGGCTCCCCGGTTCAAGAGGGACAGGGAGCTGCTGGAGAGGGTGCAGCAGAGAGCTACCAAGATGATTAGGGGACTGGAACACCTCTCCTATGAAGAAAGGCTGAGGGACTTGGGTCTCTTCAGTCTGGAAAAAAGACGGCTGAGGGGGGATCTTACCAACACTTATAAATACTTAAAGGGTGGGTGTCAGGAGGATGGGGACAGGCTCTTTTCAGTGCTGCCTGGGGACAGGACAAGAGGTAATGGGCACAAACTTGAGCATAGGACGTTCCACCTAAACATCAGGAGGAGCTTCTTTACTTTGAGGGTGGCAGAGCACTGGCACAGGCTGCCCAGAGAGGTGGTGGAGTCTCCAACTCTGGAGACATTCAAAACCCGTCTGGATGCGTTCCTGTGCAACCTGCTCTAGGTGACCGTGCTCTGGCAGGGGGGTTGAACTAGATGATCTCCAGAGGTCCCTTCCAACCCTGTGATTCTATGATTCTATGATTCTATTCTGAAGTGCTTCATGCACAAATTATGTCATTAAAATAAGAAGAAAATAGAGCTCATAGTTTGACCTGATGTCCTCAGGAATACCACAGCCCTAACCACTTCTGAACATCTCTCTTTCCTGGATATCATTTAAGAGAAAATTTCCAACTGTGGCAGCAAACTGGGGAGCTGCATCGAGGAAGGAGGCCTGGTAAGCCCCAGACGATGGGCAGCCAGGTGTGCGGCACTCTATTTAAGCCCCCTGCCCTGCCCCGCCATGTAGAAATATCCTTGAGGATCTCTTAGCATGCTGTAAGGGAACAAAAAAAAAATATCTTAAGAATGTCCTTCACAGTTTGTTGAGACAATTTGGCCTTAGAGTTTGGCCGTAAGGTGGGAAGCTTAGGCGATTTCTTTGGTTTTGTTTTGAGGTTTTTTCTTTGTTTATTTTTCTGATTTATCATCACTGAAAGCATTATGAACCTATGCATTTCTTTCACATTTTGGAAACTACAGGAGATACAGGAGAGCAGCAGAGGTCACTGTAATCAGGGGAATTTGGAACAAAATTTAATACATTAGGCATTCTCTGAAATAAAATAACTTCAATCTTCCCAACTTTTTTTTAAACAAAAGCTTAAGTTATGTAATATGTGAATGGGTAGCAGCACTGTGTGCAACAAGAATTGCACTTGTTTAGGTTAAGGAGTAATTTGGTTCACTCACTCCAATACGCAGGCCAGTGTAGTGCATGCAAAAAAATTTCCCCTTATCTCAACATATCGCCTTTCAGGTCCGAGAAATGTTGTTATCTGGAGAACCTCACAACTTGCTGGTTATGAATTCTCTATGTACAAGCATTGATTTTGTTGGACATTAATTTTATGCCATTATTGAGGAAAGGCATTTCAGTCTTTCCATTCTTCAGAAATCCTTTGTCTCGTCTGTATAACAAATGTTTTCACATGATCAGGATTTAAATACTGTCATGTTTTCAGTATTACCTCTTCTACAAGCTGGTGTTTTGTTGGTTTTTTTATTGGATTCATTTGTCCACATAATTCAGACTCTAAATTGCAATTTATTTAGATCAGGGACTGACCTGACAGTTAGGGATCATGATTCAGGCCGTTAGATATTTTTCTGTCCAATAGTCATTTCAGCATTTGCCAAAATCCCTTTTTCTAAGTACATATTTAAAACCCTTTCATTTACTGATTTACTTTTGGCTTCCTATATGGATTCATACTGATCTAGCTGCCTTAATCAATAATTCATTATGCCCTGGAGTGAAATTCTCTTTTTTTGGCTCCAATATGTTGCGATTACAAAAACAAAATGAAATAAGAAAAAAGCAAATTTATGGGCCCAAATGTGTTAATTGAAATCAAATTGTATTTTATTGAAACCGTTCCTATTTGAAGTTGAATATTCCCATGGCAGTTGAAATGCCCATACCTTTTAAATGTATATTACCAGCATCCCTTTTGAGGTAGACTTGGCACATGGGTTACAAAGCAGAGTTGCAGTTTGGCTTCTGTAGTTTGAGTAGTTCATGTGCAGTTTAGGGATTCTTTTTCATAAGGGGGACTCTGTGTGATGCCCATGTGACAGAAAATCTAATTTGGATGAAAGTACAGGTCTGTTTGCTTCACCCATTTGATGGCTTCATTCCAGTAAAAGGCTGCAAACCACAGCAATTTGATGCAAACAATCAAATCCCAGAAAAGGTGGGTGATCTACTGCCCAGTGGCATCGTGCTCAGGTAAGGATCTCTCAAGCCTTCATTTCTAGGGGTCAGGCAGGCACACAGTAGATCGCTCAGTAAGTCTGACCACGTGTCTCATCTGACAAAGGACTTATTTGTCAGGGCATCTGAGGAGAGCAAGAAGAAACAGAGCAGAAGGAAACCAGCTGCACAGGAGACAGACAGAGACCACGATTTGGAGGAGAAAAACAATGAAAGAGGGGGATAACAGACTCTTTGAAATTACAAGGTTCAGAGAGCAAACGAGACTTAAGAGTGGCGGTAATATCAGTTTTCATGTCTATATTCCTTAGTTCAATACTGATAAGGTTTCGGCACCTGTAGATGTGTTTGGTATTTGTTTGCTTCAGTTATGACCCGTGTCATAAGAGGGAAGTTTTGAACCCAAACCTCCCAGAATACATTCAAGATCTCAGAAAAATGTATTCTTAGGCTTCAGGGCAGCTCACACAGCTCCTGAATGCCCTAAACTGCTGACGCGCAGGACCTGGTGGTTGCTGGCTCGCAGCAGGGCAGCTGATGGTGAGCCATCTGCACCCACCTCTCACCACAGCTTGCAGCCTGGCAGAGGTGTGCAAACACACATCACCAGGGAGCAGTGCGCCACAGAGACCTAGGGAGCATCATGGGTAGGGAAGAGGCAGAGGTGAAAGGCTGAAAAACTTGCTACCAATATTACACCACGTGTTAATGCACTTTCCATTGTACAACAGGGCAGAGATTGCATCTCTGCTCAGCCCACACTATTGTCACTGCAGGATCACGCCCAGACCTGATTTTTTTTTTTTACAGATTTTGTAAGAGAGAATCATGCTTTAAAGTTCCTCCTTGGCAGGCACAGCATCAATCATCCAGCGGGTTGTTTGTCTTCTCCTCACCGCTGAGACATTGAGAGGGATTCATCAAGCATTAATAAGTCCTCTAGGCTGCTTGCCGTGAGCTATAAAACTGCAGCCTGTAATTCCATGCTTTGAAAAGAGTATCTCTCTCTCTCTCAGTATATGTTCTTTGAAATAATTAAAGAGCAGAAGACAGGATATGGCCAAAATGTTAAAAACAGGAGCCCAGTAGCTACCCATGTTATTCTTCAATTACTTTTTTGAAACCTTTTCATCTCTACCCATGATAACACCTCTACACAGATGTGACAGACAATATAGGCTTGCTGGTGAAATAACATCTAAGAAAACTGAATTGGTGAGAAGCAGCTCTAGAAGCACACTGCCCAGTGGAAGAAAAATACTTTGTCAATACATAATAGATACCGCTTATCACACCTGATACAAGGATGCTCTGAAAATATAGCCTCTTTGGGCTTTTTGTTTGATAAACCGTCAGAAGGTGATTAAAAATTTTAATGTCCTCTGATAAACAGAATTGCAAAAATACCCATTAATTGAGATCTCTGTGTGTGAGCATGATGTCTGCATGCTCATATATGTGTTCACATATCACAGGTCAGATGAAGAGAGCATGTCTGAATAGAAAGCATAATATCTCAAAAGCTGGAAAATCAAATCGGGGACAGTAGGGATGGTAGAGATAATTCTCTCTATATTTGAGTACGGAGGTTAGAAATGTGATTCTGGGATCAGAGCCACAGGATGCTCTGGGGAAAATATATGTATTAGTGTTCTCTTTCAGTAACATTATTCAAAATCTTCCTGTCTCATTTCGTTTGCACAAAATATAAATGTAGATATATTAAACAAAGCATTCTTGGGTTTATTCTATTTATTTTCTTACTCCCAGTAAACCTTCTCATCTCAGTGAAATTGCTGTTCAGACAAACTGCCCTTGAGGAGCAAATCAGCCTTCAGAAGGATGCACAGAAGGCAAGTTCTAGTTTCTGATGGCTAAGTGATGCAATTGCTGCTGTTGCTACAGTAGCATAGTCCCAAAAAAATGGGGTAGGCAACAACCAAGATTTTGTCCCAGGACCACAGAGAAGTATAGAGTTAGCAGCCATATTTAACATGCTTTGTATTTCTTAACAGTGATTAGATTAATGTTCGTATAATTTAATTACATGTCAGACTGCTTATGTTTTCATTAACTACTGCGGTAGCACTCTCATTTTGAAACAGTCATCTGAAGGAGAGTCTTCACAGAATAGGAGCAAAATAATCCTCTCCCTAGGATCCAATCACTGCTATAAGTATCCCATCACTGTAAAAGCAGCATGAGAGGGACCTTGATAAAATAAGATCACTTTGAGGATGCTCAGAAAAATAAAACCAGCTTATCTGTTGCAAAGAATATAGTAATTCAGCCCAAAGTACAGGTCTGGACTGTATTTTCTGGTACTGACGTGTGCTTGGGGACAGAAGTTGTGGGGGTTTTTCTTCATATTTTTATGGTTCACGGCTCATTAGCAGTAGTCAAGAAATCACAAAATAAGGTAATAAAATGTTTAATCCAGCATAATGGTCATTTAATGCAATTTGTAAGTAGTTTCAGAATTCTACACCACAAGCATGACTACAGATTAGATATTGGCTATTCATCATATTTTATGGGCCTTTATATGAATAAATGACAACAGTATTCTAAAGGTCAAATGTGAAATGTAAGAGGCAAAAACCACCAAACATATTTTCTTCTTGAAGACTTTGTTTGTGCTGTGCGTAAGTTGCCCTAAGGATTTCTTGCTGTCCTCAGAAAGTCAACAAGCAAACAATTTGAAAATGATTAATATTGATTTTACAGAATACACTGCAGTTCTGCTGGAATTCTTCTGTCTGCAGCAGAAAGTTATATTTATGTTTTTGAACAGAGGACAATTAATATAGTAGAATTGAACCCAGAAAAATTGGTCTAGACTATTTCCCTTTTTTAAATTGCTCTAGCTACTTCTGTTCAATTGGTTTTATGAGTGTAGCTGAGAATAACTATTGCATTTGGCAGTCTCATTAGGGATTCAATCAAAGTTTAGTCAGATGAAGACATCGAGAAACAACGTACAGAAAGTACCGGCTGTTCCTGAGGTTGATGCCGATGCCTCTCACTGCACCTTGTGCAGGGTGTGTTCGGCTGCAGCGATACGGATACTGGACTCAGAGTTGGGTGATTGCAGATTCGCTCTAAATACAATCCCCGAGGATGTGTTTTGCAAGGAGAGGGGTGTTAACTGAGAGTCGGTTGCTTCCATGTTCAGGGCAGAAAGTGCAAAACAGTTTGAATAGATGGATGTCATCTTTCCCTAACTTCTTAGCTGGGAAAACGCTAGCTCCGCTTCCTACTGATTCAGCTGCCGTTACCAGCAACTGCTGGTGCTCTAAACGCAAAGCCAGGGCCCACAGGGAGAACTGGCAAACGCTAACAAGAGAGAGCCAGGGCTGCAAACAATTTGCTGCTCTTGCATTAGCCCAAGGGACACCAGCAACAACTCACTGTGTGGATATGAAGTCTCTGCATGGCCACAGGCCCTGGTGTGTTTTAGAACAGGCTTCACCTGCCCCAGTCCTGGTAGCTTTGAAAGATATCGCAAATTTCTGATGCAGCTTCCTGCAAACTTGTTTTTTGTTTTGTGTTGGTTTTTTTCCCTGCAGGAACACCGATGACCAGCTACCAGCCTAAAATTTGGTTTGGCTAATTCATTTCTCCATGAGCATTCTTTCAGAAGATAAACAGTTGTTCATAGCTCAATTTAAAGAAGGTTTAGTTCAAACTTATAGGTTTCATGGGAGATACTTCAAAACTCTTAGGGAACAGGCTCTTGCTAGCATTACCGACATCCATCAATTACTTCTGTCAGCAATCGAAGGAAAGGGTGCAGACCCAGTGCTATAGTCAAAGTAAAGAGAATAATCCTCCGGTTCAACCGAAAGCTTTTTCTATGGAAATCTATTTTATCTGTGGGGTTTTCAAATGTAATTGTAAATTTACACAAACTTTGCACTGGGTCACAGCTCAAGAAGTAATACTTGCAAATAAGCTTATTGCAATTTTACACTGACTATTCAAAAATAATATTTTCTTATGAAGGAAGTATCCATCCTTTTTCACTGCTTTCTGTCCATTTTTGAACTGTTTCCTTCAAGAAAGATATATAAAGGACAATAGTAATTATATAATATTTGAACATAATAATTCAAATAACTCACGTTCTCACAGCTATAAGTTCACCAGCAAACTGATTTTAAACACTTTGTTTCAAATATGGTAAGTGAAAGACAGTATTCACTGGTTGAAAAATTTGCTTACACACACAGTGACAATTTCTTGTTTCATACAGATATTGGTTTGGTAAAAGCAGAGCAAAACTCATGGACAGTGAGTTTATTGCTAATTTGAAGGTTTAGAATCATAGAATCATAGGAGCGTTTTGGTTGGAAAAGACCTCTAAGATCATCAAGTCCAACCGTTACCACTAAACCATGTCCCTCAGCACCACAACTACACGTCTTATAAATTCCTCCAGGGATGGCGACTCAACCACTTCCCTGGGCAGCCTGTTCCAATGCTTGACAACCCTTTTGGTGAAGAAATTTTTCCTAATATCTAATCTAAACCTCCCCTGGCACAACTTGAGGCCATTTGCTCTTGTTCTATCGCTTGTTACTTGGGAGAAGAGACCAACCCCCACGTGGCTACAACCTCCTTTCAGGTAGTTGTAGAGAGACATAAGGTCTCCCCTCAGCTTCCCTTTCTCCAGGCTAAACAGCCACAGTTCCTTCAGCCACCCCTCATAAAACTTGTGCTCTAGACCCTTCACCAGCTTTGTTGCCCTTCTCTGGACTCGCTCCAGCACCTCAATGTCCCTCCTGTAGTGAGGGGCCCAAAACTGAACACAGATTCGATTTGGGGCCTCACCAGTGTCGAGTACAGGGGGACGATCACTTCCCTAGTCCTGCTCACCACACTATTCCTGACACACACCTTGGCCTTCTTGGCCACCTGGGCACACTGCTGGCTCATATTCAGTTTGCTGTTGACCAACACACCCAGGTCCTTTTCCAATGGACAGTTTTGCAGCCACTCTTCCCCAAGCCTGTAGCATTGCATGGGGTTGTTTTGACCCAAGTGCTTGACTCAGCACTTGGCCTTATTGAACCCCAAACCACTGGCCTTGGACCCTCAATCCAGCCTATCCAGATCCCTCTGTAGAGGGACAACCTGTAGAGGTTGAGACTCTTGCCCAACTTGGTGTTATCTGCAAACTTACTGGGGGTGCCCTTCATCCCCTCATCCAGATCATTAAAGAAAGAGAACTGGCCCCAGTATTGAGCCCTGGGGAACACCACTTGTGACCAGACACCAACTGGATCTAACTCCATTCACCACAACTCTTTGGGCCCAGCCACCCATCCAGTATTTTACCCAATGAAGAGTACTTCTGTCCAAGCCATGAGCAGACAGTTTCTCCAGGAGAACACTGTGGGAAACAGTGTCAAAAGCTTTACTAAAATCTAAGCAGACAACATCCACGGCCTTTCACTCGTCCTCTAAGCAATTAATAAGAAATTGAATTTCTGCCCAAAGGAATATTTTTTTTGTCAAACCAACAGTAGTATCAGCTAGAAATTGTAGTCATACCTAAAATATCAGAGCACTTCAGGAGTATTTCTCATGACTTATGTACTCTCTTTTGATTTGTGAGAAATTAGTAATTAAACACCCTTGAATAGTTAAAGATCCAACTTTTAATATTATTGTCATTGTTAAGAACACCAGATGGCACTGTTACATATTGGTGTCCAAGTTCTTTTTGAGAACAAATCTTGAAGATCGGGAAGACAGGCTGGAAGTTGCTGTCCATTTTTGCTTTTGAGAGTTATGTTATGGAAAGCACGAGACAGCAGTTGTTAAAAAGAAGTGGCGCATGCAGAAGCTCACTCTCTGTTAACACTTAATTCTTCAGCCAGTGACTTGAGCATTGAAGTAGGACAACCAGAGATACTGAAAAAGGGTTTGTAAGTAGCATTTGTCCATCTCTGTTCCTGGCACATGTATGTCTAACAGGAAAGTTATAAATAGAATATGTCCACACTCTGATTCATAATTTCTCCTCCACTACACATTGCTTTTTGCTTGGCTAGGTTGACTGTCAGCTTCAGACATCCACCATGCTGAGAGAACAAGGCAAATGCCATCAGTGTATGTAAGGTCTTCTTTAATCAGAATTGTGTACAATACAATACCAGAAACAGCTCTTTCTCCCAACATGTCCACCAGCGTTAATAGTAAATAGAATAGGCAGGACTTGGCTGTGCCACGCACCCATGGAAACCGAGGAAACATGCCATTTATCTGTCATTCATCCAAACAGAGCTTTCCATTCCTTTAGCGGGTTCTTTCATCAGTGTTACTTCTTCCTTGGGTTTTTGAGTCACTTCCTCAGGTCTTCTAGGCTTGCTTGATGTGCTGAATCAAGTGCCTGACAGAGACAGACAAAAAGATCTGGACATGGCTCACTAAATTCAGTTATTTCCTCAGAAAACATCTGTAATGTGGAAACCTAGTGAAAGGCAAAACATCTGGTCTAAATCCACACCAAATATTCCAACTTTGTCTCAAGGTGCACTGCGGATAGAGGTATGAATACAGAAGCAAAGACACTCACTCTAGTTGACCAAAGAATAAGACTTGTGTGGATGCTGTGTAAACCCTGCACCTCATCTTTGAGCAGAACCTTTCTCAAGTCCCAGGAAGACAGAGTACCCACTGAACTTAAGAGCCTATGCAGGCAAACCAAGAAACTCACCTGTCACCAGCAATGATCCCTTTCCAAATTTCTGGGAGAGGGCTGTGATCTCATTTTCTTTCTGGCTGAATGAGGCTCTGCTCACAGAGGAGAAAGGAATAAACTTCTTCAAAGTGATTTTTCCATTGATCCAGTAGATCTTGCAGCCTGCCACTCTGCCTATCACAGATGTCATTCAGTTTAATAGAAGCTGCAGAAATTATGTCTGGCTTTTAGAAGGCTTTACATGTTGAACACGAGCTTTTCTGAGCAATGAGTTCACAGTATTCTAAACTTGAAACCAGATGACCTTTCTTTTTTTAATAAGCATCTCTGAGGACACTTACTGTATGACAGATTCTTATTGCAATAGCTGCTGCAAAAATCACCTCAGATGTGATGTTTGATAGGTCTACTAGGAAGTTGTCAGCACAGGTGGTCTGAAATAATATTGTTAAAAATTTAAAAGAAACTGAAAATTCAGACTTTGGGAATGTCAGAAAGCAGGTAGCTGCCTGACAGCTTGACTCTTATAGGATTGCTCCATTAAAATCTCTTACTTTATCTACCAGAATATCAAGATCAGGCAGACATTTTTACCAGTGGAAAACTGTCACCAGTATCAATTTTTCTGTCTATTCATTAAGTAAAGTCTGTTAATCACCAATGACTTGTGATGATCAATAGCAGTCCAAATGCAACTGTTCAGATTGGTATCAACTCTCTTGATGAAATCTGAGGTAATAGAAGAAGTCAATAATCATTGTATCACTGGGAAATATGAATCCCAACAACTGCTGTCTATATCTAAGTCTTCTTCATGTCAGGTTTCTCCAGTGTAACTGGCTGGATGCCCTAATCACTCTCTACACACCTATTAGTATAATCCAAAGTAATGATGACTGGTCTTTCCAGGTATCATTAATAGTAACTGACAGTTGTTGACAAAATAGATCACAGTCTGTATTGCTAGCCTGAATCCTAATGGAAAAACATACTACAGTGATCTGAACTGACCCCAGTTGGTCTGAAATCAAATGTTGATGAGTAGCGTAGGGTTACACTTTAAGTAAATAGGCCCACTAAATACACAACAAGCCCGAAATACCATTTTGGCACAGAGAGAAAGTAGAGCAGCCAAGCTCTGCTGAGGCAGTCTATTGAAGAAGCCTACAAACAGAAGTGATTGACTATTTCAGTGAGTTTCTGTTTCTAACCAGTAGTTTTCATCTGTTGTCAGATGAATTTGTTTGAATTAGTATTGATAAAATTTGGGACTCTTAAATTGTCAATAGCAAATCTCTCTTGAAAGATCCTAGTTGGCAAACTCACATGAAGTCGATGTACTTACAGCATGTTTAAAGTCCAAACATTAGGGGATTTAGGCACTGAGCAAAGTGGCATCCAGTCCAAAATTGTGAACACCAACTTTACATACATTTCCATGTCATGCATTCATTTTATGCTCACAGCATAAGCTATTCAGCCTGTATTGCCTTCCACACCTTTACAAAATCTTTTAAAGAGTCTTATAAAACTAAAATTCATAGCTTTATTATGTTCATACTTTCTAAAAACAGGCATTTTCTCAACAAGCTCTTCATCGTTTCTAGGCCAGGATACTTCAGTTCAAGCTTTTTACCTAATAAGGAAGACAGCAAGAGGTGGTGTGATGAAACGCAGCTCAAACACCAATTTTATATTTTGTGACTGATGTGCATTTACCAGAATGGCCTGTTTTCAAGATCATCTTGATCATTTTCACCTCAGGAGGTAAAAACTCCTGACCATTTCAGCTACAAGACTAACAGTTTGGTGGTAGTGGTGTTTGACAGACACATTATCGTGATATGACCACATCAGTCATATCCTAAGGGCTGGAATCAAGGTGCAGAAGATAAATTATTTTGTCAGATCAAAAATGTTACTATATTCAAAGTGGTTTATTTTAGTTTTATTTGATTCTTTAATACTGTTATTTTGTTCATATACCAACATTGCCAGTTAAGAGATGTATGAGACATTAGGTTCTTGCGATCGTATTTCCAGTACAGAATTAGGGGTGGTAGAACTGGAGATATTGTGAATGTAATTAATTTAACTTGCAAATAAATATTAGTCATGGAACACATATTATTAACCACCATGCTGGGAATTCGTTCTTTCAGTAATTTCAGCAAAGTATTATAACAAAACTTCACAAAGAGCAATGTTTACTAGAGGCCAAGGCAAAGAGAAAATACTTCTGTTACTCACAGCAAAGGCTCAACACTGTGCAAAACATGGGCATCTTGGCAATTTCTAATTAAGTACTTGGAATAGTATTTTATTTTTATGGGATTTTTACATGCAATTGATATTTAGTTTGTTCAATGGGCTTAAAATAAAATCCAACTAAAAAAAACAACTTTTTATTTTTGATTCAACTCAACAAATTAATATATCTGTTGTACCTATAAAGATGCTCCATAAAATGCCATCTACACAATCCAAAAGTAAACTGTTAATCAGAACTGAGTATATGGAAAATGGCACTTTCTAGACACTCAGCTTTCTAGAATCTAGACTTTCAAGCAAGTGAAATGTTCACCATTGGTTTCCATTTCTTTCTAGTGAAAGATCTTTGGGAAAAGCATAGTGTGAAATACTGTGGAAGTTAGTTTTCTTGTATTTGGGAAAAAAGGTATTAATTGATGTTTTAGTATTTACATAATATCTTTCTTATATTGATAGTGATAATTCTATTAGTCCATTAAACACGATATGCAGTCAACTGGTTTTGGTTTAATCTCAAATGATCTTTTTCCCAAGAAGATATTAATATACCTGATCTTGCATCTGTTTTCACTCTGTTCTGGTGCTTGTTTGTTTAATTTAAACACTTTGTAGATACATACGGTAATCTGCCTTTTGCTCGTTCCAACAATGCAATAATTTACACTTTTTAAATTTCTAGGCTATCCCTTGACCAAAAGAGTGTGGCTAATAAAGTGAGCTCTTGGTTTCTCGTTTGAGAGCAGGGTATATTTTTTGATTCTTTATCATGCTTCCTGTTTCTTAAAAAAAAAGCTAGCCTTTAGATATTCTTGGATTCCAGATTGTATTTTCCTTCCCCAAACTTCTCTGCATTCACATGCAGAACTAGGTAATAAATTCCACCAGATCCTATCATGCCAAGCAAAATAGGTAAGTTGAAATTTAACATCTTTACTAACTTACTAGCAATATACGTCTGAATGAAGAATACCAAAAAGCCATTTTTCTCCACCAGATTTTTTAAGACCATTCCTCCACACTCTTCCTCCTTAGAGCCTAGGCTTTGTCCCTAGGCGCTGACCTCTTTCGACACTCAAGCTATTCTTGTGTTGAGTATTGCAAATATGTTTTTTGCGGCCACAGCTAACAGTAAACCCTTTGGATGAATAATTCTCCATGAGCCATGGTATTACCATGGTGACCCCAAAAGGACTTGAATGGTCTCCCCGCAATTGGAGGGAAGGTGGCCTGCTGAAAGATGTGTAAGCTTCTTGCAGCAAGACTAGTGGAATCTTGAGCACAACTCGAGTTGTGCTCCAGACTATCTTTCTATACCAGATCTGCCTTATGTTTTTGGTTCATGATCCAATCCTCCTCCCAATCGTTGGCTTCTTCCCTGCATTTAAGTCCATATCCTGCCATGCGTTCCTAGTATCTGCTTTGCCTCTTTTTTGAACATTGCCTCAAATCTCTGCACTGCTTCTGCCTTGGCTTTTGGCTCTAAACATGGCACAGGACCATTGCTTTCCTGAGTGCTAAAACCATCAATTTAAAAGCTTTCTTGTGCAAAAATAATGTCATTTTGTGGAATTATCACATAAACCTGTGAGTTTGTGTTGCCTGTCCATCTACATTTATTTCCAGAAATAGATTAAAAAAATACCTGACCTGCCTCTGTTAGGTTTATTTTGCACATTGTAGCTTCAATGAAATAAAAATATTTAGATGAAATGTATATATAGTCATATATGTATAATTTAAACATACTTACACAGGATGGCTCCACTGAGCCACTACAGCTCTCATTGGCAGTCCTATCATCATCCTTTTCAGATATGGATCTGTTATATCTTTTTATCACAATTTTGCCTGAAGAATTTTTTTTCAGAGCAGTAGTTCTTGCCAAATTTAATACGAAGTCAGCAAATAGAAACGCTACGTATGTCTGTGAAATCTAATCTGCAGCAAAATTCTTCAGACAAAGAAGCATTCCAATGCCATGCCAAAATGTTATTTTAAACCTATGCCTAACACCCTGACAAGTACATTCTTAGGTAACACAAAGTATCTTTTTCCCCCAACATTTCTAATTAGAATTAGTATAGTCCTGAACCACTGCAGCACCTCTGATGGGAATCTAAATTAGTCCACCTATGAAGAAAGATGATACTTTTTTCATTACCAACATGCACGTTCAGTTAAACATTTTTGTTATCAAATCTAACGCTGTGAAGAAAATCAGTCACTGTATCAGTCTTCCCAAATGCTCCTCGCACCTAACATGTGACTCTCTCACAAAAATCAGAATGTATTGTTTTCAAAGTGAAAGGAATTATATATAAATGCGATTCACCAACAGTTCCTGAAGGAGAAAAAACTGCTCCAGGCTATTTTATCTTTCCTCAGCAAAGTGAATTAAGAAATAACTCAAGTGCACAGGTGGTACCGTTATATTAATGACAAAGTAACTTTATACAGATGTGTAAAAAAGATATACAATAACTTTTGGGGAAAAGAAGAGTAAATTTAGTGTTTTTAAAATATTCAGCCATGGAGAATAAATACTCCATAACCACTGATTAGGTTCCTGTGGTAGTTCATCCTTCCCTGATATTAGTCAGCTTTCCCTGCAGCTAGGAAATCACATCAAGGGATGAAGGGACATCCTGACATTTAAGTTTCTTTTGTGAACCAACCCTAAAGATGCCTGGTGTTGTAGTGTTTCAGTAATGCGGATATCATCTGCCTATTCACCAGGGGTTGGACAGGGCACACCAACAGTTTCTATACAAGGTGCTGAATACCTAACAGCAAAATTATTCAGTCCGGGCCTCACTGTGTCAAACAGATATTGCATATGTGTGCATGCCATGAGAGAACAAGCAGTACAAATCCAGGGGAAGCCGTACTTGATTGTTACACACTTGCAGTGTAGTCAGGCAGAGTTCACTGGAGACCTGCCACTTTTCCCCCCGGTCCGACAGTTCTAAAAATTTAAAGTATTAACTGAACAAAAACCCACTTTGCTTGCCAGTTCACACTAGAAAGCATCCATCCAAGAGGCACTCCTTTGATGTCTGCATTTTTGCTAATGCTTGCACCGTACCCAATATTCCTTTTTTTTTCTTTTTTTTTTGGAAAAGGTGGTTAAGGCTTTGGTGCTAGCTGGAAAACAAATGATTCTATGCATGTGGTTAATTTTAGTCCTGAGAAGTGTCACAAATTACATTCGTGCTAATCATTTACCTCTTATACTTAAAAAATAATATCTTTTTTCTTCCTATTCCCTATACTTCTCCCCCTTTGCCTTTCCAACCTTTCTGATGCTGCACTGTTAGCATCACAGGAGCATCGGCATCAGCTGGCTGCTGCTACCTTTGGCTGCCTCCCCCTTCTTTTTCACGACCGGTCTGTGCAAGTCATTCCCGGTAAGTGTTCCTCTAGGATCTGAAATGCCAGACCTCACGTACCACGCACATAAAAGGCTGCTGGAGCAGTCAGTACAGTGATACTAGCTGCATTGCAGCTCACAGTGTTTTGCAGAGTGGAGCAGACAATCAAAGTTGGAAAGGGTCTGAATTTTGGACAAAAGCTCTCTGTTTTCAGTCTGCCTCAGAGAATGCTGAAAAAAGAAAGTAGAGTTTTCATTTGGAAAGGATGTGGCTAGTCATTTCTGTCACATTTCTGTCACAATGTGACATTTCTGTCCCATTTTCCCTTCTGTTATTTACTAATTTTAAATTTTTTTAAATACATGTAGAGCTGAATGCCTTCATAAACAAAAATTTAAGTAGATAAAAATATTTCATAGATTTAAACAGAGATAAAGACTACTCCTGCTCTTACTGATGTCTCTGAGGATAGTGTGAGGCAGATCTTTCACAGTCTAAAAAGGCAGAGTAAGACTCGACAGTGATCTTGTGGCAATACAGAACTCTAATCTGAGACACAAGAGACCGTGAAGTGTATCTGCAATAAATGCAAAATGAAAAAGTAAGGCAAGGACAAATATACCCATAAAGATTTAACAGAATTATTATTAGCATTAGTAGTTGTTAGCTTAATGAAATTGCTATTAGTTTTACCAACCAAATACAGTATCCTTTGAGGAGTTACTGTAAGCAGTGCCATTGGAATCTCTGAGCAACAATGGATTAATTACCAAAGCCATTCTTTTTTCTTTTTTTGTTCCCTTAATAACCAGATTTTTCCTTGTCAGTCTCATTAGAGAGGGTATTAGTCTTGTAGCTTTATCATCTCTGATAGACAGAAAAGGGCAGGCAGAGTAAGATGGTGCTTTGACACCAGCTATTCCCTCACAGTCCACAGGGGCATGAAGTACACCCTTGCTCGTAATTTGAAAGAAAACCAAAGCGTTTGAATTTTTAACCTAGCCGCTGGTCACTCAACTTTTCTTTTTGCCAGTGGGTGGAGAATGCCAAGGTTCCTGCCAGCAGCACAGGCAGCAGCAACTTTATCAGCCTGTGGTGGGTTGACCCTGTCTGGATGCTGGGTGCCCACCAAAGCCTTTCTATCACTCCCCTCCTCAGCTGGACAGGGGAGAGAAAATATAACGAAAGGTTTGTGGGCTGAGATAAGGACAGGGAGATCACTCAGCAATCACTGTCACAGGCAAAACAGACTCTGCTTGGGGAAAAATTATTTAATTTATTACCAATCAAATCAGAGTAGGATAATGAGAAATAAAACCAAATCTTAGAACACCTTCACCCCAACCCTCCCTTCTTCCTGGCTCAACTTCACTACCAAATTCTCTGCCTCCTCCCCCTGAGTGGCACAGGGGGACAGGAATGGGGGTTATGGTCAGTTCATCACACGTTGTCTCTGCTGCTCCTTCCTCCTCAGTGGAGGGGACTCCTCACACTCTTTCCCTGCTTCAGCATAGGGTCCCTTCCAAGCGATACAGTTCTCCATGAAGTTCTTCAATGTGGGTCCTTCCCATGGGCTGCAGTTCTTCACAAACTGCTGCAGCATGGGTCTTTTCCATGGGATGCAGTCCTTCAGGAACAGACTGCTCCAGCATGACAGCATGAGTCCCCCACGGGGTCATAAGGCCTGCCAGCAAACCTGCTCCAGCGTGGACTTCTCTCTCCATGGGTCCTCCCAGGAGCCTGCTCCAGCTCGAGTGCTCCATGGGGTCACAGCCTCCTTCAGGAATATCCACCTGCTCCAGCATGGAGTCCTCCATGGGCTGCAGGTAGATATTTGCTCCACCATTAACCTCCATGGGCAGCAGGGGGACAGCCTGCCTCACCATGGTCTTCATCACAGGCTGCAGAGGAATCTGCTCCGGTGCCTGGAGCACCTCCTCCCCCTCCTTCTTCACTGACCTTGATGTCTGCAGAGTTTCTGTTACTCCCCTCTTCTGACTGCTGATGATGTTGTGCAGGCTTTTTCCTCTTTTTAAATTTGTCATCCCAAAAGTGCTACCACCATCGCTGATGGGCTCGGCATTGGCTAGTGGCAGGTCCATCTTGGAGCCAGCTGACAACAGCTCTATTGGACAAAGGGGAAGCTTCTAGCAGCTTCTCACAGAAGCCACCCCTGTAGCCCCACTGCTATCAAAACCTTGCCACGCAAATCCAATACAAGGCCTCAGTTAGTTACCTCAGTGGTTCAGAAGAAATAATTTTGACACCACCCTGCTGGGCACCTATCGTGCCTAAAGAGTCTGATAGAGCTGCCCTTGCCAAGTGCCACTCAGCCGGAGTGGCCCTCATCCCTCTTTACCCCAAGGAAAGCTGCAGGTGGTGGGGTGCCCCTGCCTGGGTCTCCAGCCCTTGGAGATGTCCTGTCCATCCCCACTGCCAGCAGTGTCAGTCCTGAGCCACAGCCTGAAATTCATCTTAGGTGGTCACGGCCCTTTCCCATTTCAGACGTTAATAAGTGCTGCACTTGAGTTGCCAAGGGCAAGCTTGTCCTCCATCTGCTTTGCCTTTCTGCCATCTACCAAAGAGCTGTGTGTCATTTCTTTTCACCTGCTCATTTGGCAAATCGTCTCTCAGTAGACACTACAGAGTTCAAAGTGCTTTGGTCTGCCTAAACACGTATTTGTTGGAGACGTGTCAAACATGAGTAGGACTCACTGACTATCACCATATCTGTTCTGCCCAAAATATACAGGGAACAACAGCCTTAAATGAAACAGCATGGAATATTCCTTTCTAAAATGTTGATTATAAAGAAAATTTAGCTACCTAAGTGTCAAATTAAAGTCCCTTTCATACAGATTAGATTTAACTCAATTTGTCATTTATACTCAAGGAGATTTCTCTTCGGTACTTAGAGCAAGCCTTTACTTCTGACTAATAGGAATTTTTTAGAACATCTGACAGAAGTCTCATTCTGATCAAAGAAAATGCAGAAAAGTTAAATCAGACTTAATCTGTTTATAATTCATAATGAATAATTTGGCTTTGATTATTCCTTCTTTATTAATTAGGGGGGGGTTATTAGTTAGTGCCCTAGATATCTGTTTTAATTATGTTTGCCATCCATACCTGTCATACCCACAATGTAGTAGTGCACAACATATCTAACACATACACATGCTTGAAAGAACATTTTTTTACTATTGTGGTGCTGTATTTTGGATTTGTCACCAAAATAGTGTTGATAACACAGCGATGTTTTAGCTGCTCCTGAGCAGTGCTTGCACACAGTCAAGGTCTTTTCTGCTTTTCACCCCACCCCACCAGCAAGTAGGCTGGGGGTGCACAAGAAGTTGGAAGGGGACACAGCTGAGACAGCTGACCCAAATTGACCAAAGGAATATCCCCTACTATATGATCTTGTGCTCATTGATAAATTTTGGGGAAAGCAGGAGAAAGGGGGAATGTTGGGAGTTGTCTTCCCAAGTAGCTGTTATCTGTGATGGAGCCCTGCTTTCCTGGGGATGGCTGGACCCCTGTCTGACGATAGGAAGCAGTAAATTAATTCCTTGTTTTGCTTTGCTTTGCTTGCACACACAGCTTTTGCTTTACCTATTAAACTGCCTTTATCTCAACCCATGAGTTTTCTCACTTTTGCCCCTCTGATTCTCTCTGCCATCCCACTGGGGGAAAGTGAGCAAGTGGCTGAGTGGGGCTGGGCTGCTGACCAGGGATAAACTATGGCACATTATGGTATTAGAAATCTTTATTAAAGTGTATTTGATTTTTGTCTCGATTTGGGGTGGGATTCACTTTATAAATTCCTGTTTCATGTATTCATGTACCCTTAGACACATTACGGGGTTTGCAATACACAAGACGTTGGGTTTTCTTTCTGGTGAGGCAGTCCTGTGGGATACAAGGCCTGTAAAACAGAGGGATGAAATTTACCTTCCTTGGAAGCTTATTGCTTTAGAGGTCTATGTTTAAAAAGGAGACAGAGGATTCTAACCCCAGACTCTCGATGTCCAACCCTTCTTAATGACTCCTGGTCAGAATCCCCTAACAGCAGCACATGATGAGCAGTCTGTAAGCGTTACAAACACTTCTTAAGCACAAATATCTGTGTCAGTAACTAATCATAAAACCTTTAAAGAATAGTGACAACTGTGGCAAGAAATGTACCAGAGAATATTCCTGGGTGGTGTCCCATTTCCTTGCAATGTTTCTGCATGTAAATTGCCTGCAAGGACAGGTCTGCGTTCAACTGAACAGCCATCACAGTGGTCCCATTCGGTATTTACCTATCACACTGCTGATTGGACCTTGTCTGAGGTGTGCTTATTCCTAACAATTTAATACTACAAATCAATAAAATCATTTAATTATAACTTATTTTCTTCAAGCATGACTTAGACTCAAGACTTTATTTTTTTTAGCAGAAGTTGAAATCACTTGGCTGTTAAAATTTCACTGTTAAAATAACTTCTCTCTAATTTCATTATGGAGAAGAACAGGTTGATACAGGTGGTCATTCCCTCAGAGTGAGCCAGCAATTTATGTGTCTAGTAAAATAACTCTGTGCATATAAAACACTTGTTTTGGGGAAAGGACAAACAATGTTTTATACATGATGAAAACAGAAAATATGAAAGATGTTGAATCAGTGCTCTGAGTACAACAGAGCCAATAAGATGCTGATGATACCAAACTGAGAGGTGCTGTTTACTGTCTTGAAGGACAAGATGCCTTGAAGAGGGATCTGGATAGATTGGAGCATTGGGCAATGATTAATGGCAAGAAACTTAACAATTCCAAAGGCCGGATTCTACACCTGGGATGGAACAATGATAGGCACAAGTATAAACTGGGAGGGGAGAGGCTGGAAAGCAGCCCTGGAGAAAGGGATCTGGGGGTGCTGGTCAACAGCAGGCCCAACAGGAGTCAGCAGTGTGCCCTGGCAGCCAAGAGGGCAAACCACATCCTGGGGTGCATCAAACACAGCATGACCAGCCGCTCAAAAGAGGTGATTATCCCACTGTATTCAGTGTTGGTGTGGCCTCACCTTGAGTACTCTGTGCAGTTCTGGGCCCCACAATTTAAGAAGGTCCTTGAATGCCTCCAGAGGAGGGCAACAAAGCTGGTGAAAGGACTGGAAGGCAAACACTGGGACAGGTTTCCTAGAGAGATGGTTGATGCCCCAAACCTGTCAGTGTTTAATAGGCATTTGGACAATGCCCTTAACAACATGCTTTAACTTTTGGTCAGCCCTGAATTGGTCAGGCAGTTGGACTAGATGATCATTGTAGATCCCTTCCAACTGAAATAATATTCTATTCTATATTATTCTATTCTATTCTATTCTATTCTATTCTATTCTATTCTATTCTATTCTATTCTATTCTATTCTGGTCTAGTCTAGTCTAGTCTAGTCTAGCCTATTCTAATACATTGTACCTAAAGAATGAGAAATGGTACCACCATATGTGGTTCTGATATCAACAACCAACAAAATACACACACTATACTCAGAATTACTTTGTTAATTTTCTGGTATTTCAGATTCGGTATTTGATAAATCTCCTTCTGGAGTTAAAGTAAGTTTTGCATAATTATTATTTGCATTTTTTCATTCTCGTGTGTGAGTTCCAGTACTCAAAAACTAGCACTTACTTTATCTATTATTGAATATTTTCGTGGGTGTTAATTTTTCTGGATATGCAAATAACAGTTTGCAATTTTTCTATTCAAATTACATACAACCAGTTCTAGTTGCAGGCAAGTTTGGTATGTTTAGTTTAATTAGCCATCAGATTTAGAATGGATTATTACGAGTTATAAAATGTTAATGCTTAGGTTCATTACATTGAATTTTGAAATACAGTATGTTCCTAGACCCGGAGGCCTAACCAGAGAGACTCAGCTTCATCACTGACTTCTCAGAAACATTATGATTGATCTTTTGATGTGAAACTGGAGGGAACTTCCTATCTAGGTCACTTGAAAGATATAAATGGCCAATGTGCAGAGGAGTTCCTCTCAATGTATATGATGATGATGGAACGCTCTTTTGATACATTCTTTCTCACCAGCATGACAGCACCATGCACATGTCTATGAGGTATTAAGTAGAAATTAAAAGTTCTGTAGCCCCCCCGACAACCTCCTCCACTGGTAAGTGTCTTAGATGACACTGGTTGCAAGGGATCCTTGTCAGCTCTCTCCTCCTCCAGCAATGGCATCCTACATCATGCTCTTTTCTGTTCACTGGCATGGGGGTGTAGTTCTACAATCTACAAAAATGTCATGTTGATACAACTTGCTTGCCTTGCTATGCAGCAGTAAACTACATTTTGGGGTGCTGCAAGGGAAATGTTGTGTTTTAAATGCTGGCACGAGTAGAGCAAAATAAGTGTTGCAGTAAAGCATTAGTTTGCCTATGAGAAACTTGGACGTTTCTCAATTGGTCCTAGGGTATAATGTAATTTAAATATTTCACAAGTCTCCTCAGATCATTTGGAAAATGCATACAATTAGTTTTTAAGCATCTGAAAGAAGTATGTGATTAATAGTTGGTAATTATTTTCTTCAGCTATAAGATACACTTTCAAGAACCCTTAATCCTAATTAATTGTTAGTTGGAATACAGATGCTTAATAGATGCCAAGTACTGGATCTATTCCACTTTTTTTACAGTGTAGAATAATATGCTGTGAGTGGCAAAAACAGAACGCAAACCTGTGTCAGATGAGTTTTTTAAAAATCCTGGGCCAGGAAATTACCAGGAAAATATGAAAACACAAGGTTTTAGAAGGCAGCTCGAGTCACTCTGGAGACAATGGAAAGGCAAGCACTGTAGAAAGATTGTTGTCATGGGAAAGCAAGAGTTAGGATATGGTGGCTAGTCATTGGTGAGGGGATTTGATGTGACTTCTTAATTATAAATGATGCTTATGCTGATAACTGGTTGAAAGGAGGAAGCTGAATCTCTTAAGAGCCACAGTGGTAAAATGGAGGGAAGAAAGGATAACTGAAGCACTAAGGAAGAAGCTATGTGAGATAGGAAGAGGTCATACTTACTTATTTTACCATTTTTGAACATTTAGAAGTGGCATGGGAGAAAAAAATTGGCACAGATAGCCCCTTTTCTGCTAGAAAGCATCCAGGATTGCATCACACTGTGACTGTCAGTGGGGAACTGCACACCCTTCATCCTCTCTATCTCTTCCCTGTCCCTGGCATATCAGTCCTTATCCATCCCAAGGGATATAAGGTTAACAGTAAAGGACCATATTCATGGGCATTTAGTTGTTGAGGAACTTAAAACTTTTTCCAGAGTACATTGCAACTGAATGGCATTTTTGGTGGTGTCTGAATGTCAGATGCCCAGAGTGATGATTGCATACCCAGATTTTCCTGTCAACATAATGATTTATTTCTAGGTAAACCCAGGTCTTAGTGGTTGTGTCTATGCTGTGGAAGCTGGGAGCACTCCCAGCCCCTGGGCCCAGGTGCAAGCGCTGGCCAGACGCCAAGGCTATGTCAGGACAAGATCAAGCTAGCCCGATCCCTTCTCAGCCCACGCATCGCTTATCTTGAGGAGGAAACCTGGGCCATGAATGCCTCCTATCAGATCCCTGCTCTGGACAATCAGGCACCACAACAACAGAGCAATGCAATTTGTGTAACGCTACCCACTGAAAGGTGCTCGGCCTACTAATGAACGCCTCTTCTGTGTGCTAGGAGATGAATATGCTGCTTCCCAGCTGTGTGTCCATGCCATAGAAACCACTCCTGCTATGACGGGCTCTTCTGATGGGTAGCTATTTAACTAGAAATTGTGGCATGGCAAGCAAGGCATCAGGAAGCGTCCTCTCTCTTTCCAACCAGGCATATGGGATTGGGCTACATATGCTCTGTGGATTAAACAAGTATCTCACATTTCTGGATGCTTCACATTGAATACAGTTTACAAAATGAAGGCAACTATCATGAAGAAAGAGATGAAGTTTTTAATTGTTGTCTGCCTTTCATGTTTCTTTCCTTTAAGACGAAGTCAGCTCTGGCTGTTGTGTGAAACGAATGCAATCCAGGCACAATGCTTGAGTTCGGGGATAGCTTGAAATAATCACTTTAGGCAGTGCATACACGTTCAGTGGGTGCTGGGTCAGAAGCTAGGGATCATCACTGCTGGCAATATTATCAGTATCTGGCATATTTTCTAAGACCCATACACCCAAGTCCCAAAAATGCAAGACCCGAAGTCCTGGATTCAAGAGAACATATCAAAAAGACCTTTCTAGATGTTGTGGTAGTTGTGAAAGGCTTGACGTGAAATAAGAGTTTCCTAAAGGCTCTAAAGCAAGAAGTGAAGTAAAAGAAGGTTGTTGATTTTTTGGCAGAAGATGAGGAAGGGAATTGCAAACGACTGTGATTGGCAAGCTGGACACACTGTAAGCTGTTTCACTGTCACTTGCACTGGTTCCCACAACCAGGAACGTCCCTGTGACTGGACATTAGGTCATTTGGTTTTTCCTGCGGGAGGATTCAGCATTCAAAGTTTGAAACAGGAAGCCTTAATTCTCATCCTGAATGCAATGAGGCACCAGGAGTAATACTACAGCTCACCCAAATTTTCCTCTTCTCCTGTTTTGTAGCCCTCTCTTCATTCTCACTGCTCTTCTCAGAACTTTTTTCCTATGGAAGCCATACAAGTAACTCCTACCTTCTCCTATGTCATTGCTCAATGCTCAATATTGCTGCACTTCAGCAGAGGTCAGTGCTGAAAGGAGAAGGATTACCTCAAATGTCTTGTTAGCTATGACAGTTTATTAATCATTGTGGGTGATTAATCATATGGGGTTTGCCTTTACACAATCCTTTTGATTCTATTGAAGCTATGATTCATAACAATTCTAAATATACTCCTGCAGAGCTGTAACTTAGCCCTTTGTTCCCTTTCCTATATTTGTGCCATGAATTGTTCTTACCCGAGTTTACGGTCTGGCATTTGCCCCTATTAAACAATACCTTTTCTTTTTCATAGCATTTCCCTGTGTATCAGGATCCCATCGAACTCTAATCCTGTTTCCCAATGTACACTACCACCTTACTGCTGTCTTCAAATGTAATCAGCACATTTTCTATTCGATCACCTAGATGATTAAAGAAAATTTCTGATAGTACCTCTCCTTGAGGACTGTTCCCTGCAGAGCATTACTCAGTCCTTTTCAGGATGTACCTGCACCACTGTTAATGAATTCCCAAGTAGACTTTTCCCATAACTTTGGCAAGTGCCTTTTTGCATCTAAATATTCCTTAGTTTGGTTACAGGAACTCTATGGAGTATAGTGTCAAAAGTCTTATATAAGCCAAGCTATATGGCATGTATTATTTCTCCTCTCTGTTGCCTTCGGTAGAAAGAAACTTGATTTGATACGATGTGTTTTTATGAAATTACCTCTGGCTATTACTCCATGTTTTCTTTTAGGTCCTTAAAAGTCTTCTGTATGCTAATTTGTCATATTGGGTTTGGTCCATCATTAGGAACTACGAGTTTCTATATCATTATTTCTGGTGCCTGCTGGCTGGCAGCAGGCACGCGAGCATGTCTAGCAGTGATGGCAATGGGACCCAGGTTTTGCCAGCTTAGGCTGTGTGCAATTAAAACTGGTACCAATACTGTTACTGGTTAGCAGTGTGGAAATAAGCAGCTACTGGACATAACTGCATCAGCAAAGGTTTTACTGTGGGCAGAACTATAACAACATGAAAAAAAGAACAAGCAACTCACACCTAAAACTTCATCCTGTTTTGTTCAAGCAAGAAGAAATCCTCAGTCTTTGAGAATGAACCTGGGCGCGTCCTCCGTCCTCTTCTGTGCTCTGTTTGTCCTAGCCGGTCTTCCTCTGCAGAGATTGATGGCTATTGCTATTCCACTAGCAAATAGACATTCAAGCTATTAAAAAAAATGAGTGGCAACACCTTCTAAGGCTGGTATGTCAATAAAAATTGTTACCACTACTAGCCATTCTCTTAGCCCATATGGTGAATATGGATCGTACAGCCTTAAGACTGAGCCCTGGTGATCATTTTCCTTTCTAACCTTCTTCATCTAGCAAAGCATTTTGCAATATTTTTAAAAATAGATATTAGGGTGCATATTCAAAAATACAAAACTTAGAAGAAACTGTTCACATAGAAGTATTCCCCATTAACTGCAAAGTAAGGATAGCAAATGTGATAAAGGTACGGCAGAAGAGAGATATATTGTTTCAGGTGTCTGGACTAGGGTGTAAAATGAATTTGTTTCTTTCTCTCTTGACATCACTGAGTTTATCTCTGATGCCAAGCACAGTTATTACCATGTGCACAGAAAATATTAGTCTTAAAGCTGGCATTTCCTATCTTCTGAATTCTTGATGAGCAAGGCTACTGTTCTTTTAAAAGGTGCATTGGTTTTGCTATTTTTAATTTTTTTTTCCTATAGTTTATTACTTGAAAGCAGGAAGATTTCTCAGTGATAGATTTCTTCCTGCCTTTGTGGAACTACTGAGTTTTTAAATATATCTTGCTCTGTAATTTTTTTTATATATTTTTCTCTGTAGATACAGAATAATTTTGTTTATAAAATGTATAGAAAGATGTGTTAGAGAAATATTTTCCAGACTCAAATTAAAGATTATATGCTTTCCTACTTTCCACATGACTCTCTCTGTCTCATCTGTAAGAAAAGAATAAGATCATTTTCAATCTCTAATAATATTTGAAAAGTGCACTCTATTGTGTCAAGATATGCTAAGGGAGCTGACAGTCTACATCCCAACTCAACCTTAATGTCTTATGATATCCATGAGTAACTGTGTCAAGACTCACTGCATGCATTTATTTATTTATTTTTCAAGTACTTACAGATGGAGAAAAATGTATTTCTGTATTTTTGGTGCTACTAATTATAGGCTTTATAATATTGTTTATTTCAAATGTCACAAAATACAAAGCTAGAATTTTGTCACTTGGAAATTAAATTTAGTTGTTTTAATGTAAATATTATTTCTAAAACATAAGTAAATTTGAGAAAATTAGTTCCAAGGAATTTTATATTGTATACAACAGAATGATATATATGGCTTGTGTAAATCACAGAATCATAGAATTGTCTAGGTTGGAAGGGACCTTTCAGATCATTGAGTCCAACCATGATCCTAACACTGACAAAACCACCATTAAACCACATCCCTCAGCACCACATCTATACGTCTTTTAAATACCTTCAGGGATGCTGATTACACCACTTCCCTGGGCAGCCTGTTCCAATGCTTGACAACCCTTTCAGTGAAGAAAGTTTTCCTAATATCCGATCTAAACCTCCCCTGGTGCAACTTGAGGCCATTTCCTCTCTTCCTGTTACTTGTTACTTGGGAGAAGAGACCGACCCCCACCTAGCTACAGCCTCCTTTCAGGTAGTTGTAAAGAGAGATAAGGTCTCCCCTCAGCTTCCTTTTCTCCAGACTAAACAACCCCAGCTGCCTCAGCTGCTCTTCATATGACTTGTGCTCTAGATTCTTCACTAGCTTTGTTGCCCTTCTCTGGACTTGCTCCAGCACCTCAATGTCCCTCCTGTAGTGAGGGGCCCAAAACTGAACGCAGTACTCGAGGTGGGGCCTCACCAGTGCCGAGTACAGGGGGACGATCACTTCCCTAGTCCTACAGCCCTGATACAGGCCAGGATGCTGTTGGCCTTCTTGGCCACCTGGGCACACTGCTGGCTCATATTCAGCCGGCTGTCCACCAACACCCCCAGGTCCTTTTCTGCCGGGCAGCTTTTGAACCACTCCGCCCCAATCCTGTAGCGCTGCATGGGGTTGTTGTTACCCAAGTGCAGGACCCGGCACTTGGCCTTGTAGAACCCCAAACCACTGGCCTTGGCCCATTGATCCAGCCTGTCCAGATCCCTCTGTAGAGCCAACCTCCCCTCAAACAGGTTGACACTCCTGCCCAACTTGGTGTCATCGGCAAACTTGCTGAGGGTGCACACTCGATCCCTTTGTCCAGATCATTGATAAAGATACTGAACAGAACTGTCCTCAGTACTAAACCCTGGGGAACACCTCTTGTGACCAGACGCCAACTGGATTTAACTCCATTCACCACAACTCTCTGGGCCCGGCCATCCAGACAGTTTTTTACCTAGTGAAGCGTACGCCCATCCATGCCATGAGCAGCCAGTTCCTCCAGGAGAATGCTGTGGGAAACTGTGTCGAAGACTTTACTAGAGTCCAGGTAAACAACATCCACAGTCTTTTCCTCACCTACTAAGCAGGTCAATATTCAATGTTGTGGATCAATGTATAGATTCAACTTAATGTTCATGCCAAATGTGAGAAAAGTGTTGCCTTATTTACGTGGAGACACTGGAATGAATACTTTTAGCTATCAGTAATTTGGATTTGGTTTATTGTAGGTCAATATGACTCAAAATAGAAAATTATTTGCATTGTATTGGCTTGATAAGACTTGTTACAGTATTGGAATATATTAGTTGCTCTTTAGTAATTTCAGAAAGATGTTAGGAAGTTGCCTGGGAGACAGGAGATAAGGTGTACACATGTTACTAAAACTGCCTTCTCAGCATTCATCGTTATGGCCATCCATCATTCGTCAGCCAAAGCGGTGCATAGATCTACTGTTTGTGCTGTTCCTGAAGCTTTTCCTGTTATGAGACACCCTGACAAGCTTATTCTTCCTGACACCTTCAAGAAGAAATTATCTGCAGGAGTAGAAGAATATTCCAGTGAAAAAAGGAGAGAAAGATATTTCTGCGTAACTTGCCTTACTTAGTCACGTCAGTTCTGCAACATATAAGGAACCACTTGTCAATAATGTAAGGACCTCTTTACAGCAAATTGATAACACAAATTGCAGCTATTCCCACTGGCCCTTACGTGGTTGTGGTCTTTCAAAGGCTGTGAGAGAATTTCAAGCCACTTGTGCACCCTCAGATGTTGTGAAGGACCAACACGACCACAGAAAACTCATCATCCACCTGAGCTGCCAGCAAAGTAAAGATTAGTTCATACCTTAGCATAGTAACAAAACCACTGGCAAGAAGGAAAAGGGAGGTGGGGAGCCCCTTGTGGTCACCCCCCTGCCACGTGCAGAGCACACACATGGATATAGCTATAACACTGCTCCCAGAGTAAGAACCATCGCCATTCAAGGCTGGCAAAATTCAGCCAGAGATGTTGGTGTACCTACATGGATGGCTGGACCAACTTTCCCCATGCAGCGGCCCGAGCTGATGAAACACGAGGCACACTGAGTCCAGCTGTAGGAGTGTGGTGTGGTGCTTAGCTTCTCACTGGTGTTCGGCCAGGCGAAGCCGTGCCTGCTCTCTGCACACACAGCTCTCCCCTTTCAGCAGATGCTGCCTCTAAATGCCCCTTAGCACAGCACACAGCTCAGCCAAACTCTGAGCGTTCAGTGTCCTAGTAAAGGCTTCAAACCAGATCCAGCATTAAGCTTGGAAGGTAAACAGCAATTAGTAATGTTGGGGGCAGAGGGGGGAGTCTTTCTAACGGCTAACGTACCAAAGTATTTATATATTTACAATTTTGTTTTGGCAGTTACCCTGGATTTGTGACATTCCTCTCCATTTTCCTTTGTACTAATGCTTTATTCCAGGTATTTTTTCTTGTTGGTGGCAGCTAAACAAAAATACCTGGGTCCATTGAGGTGCAGAAAGAAACAATTGTACAAAAAAAACTCCCCTTATTTAAAAATGAGCCTGGTCCTTAGTGCAGCCCATGAACAGAATACCACGCTCTTGCACACTTGTACATGGGCACAAGATGAATCTTGTTCTCCTGCTGCATTCCCAGAGGAGGTGTGTTGACTTCAATGTCCTTCAATACTTCTAAAGACTGTGAGACTGAAGAAAGGAGTGTCCAAAGAACAGTAAAACAGGACAAGAGAATTAACAGAAAGTGGAAGACGTTGAGATTAAAGCTGTCTCTGCAACCTCGGTGCAGGAGTTCTCAGTGGTGTCCATATACACACACTGCTTGCCCCCTGTGCAGCCCCTTGCCTCGACCAGGGCAGCAGGCTGTAGTAGTGCAAGGCACTAACAGCGACGCTGAACTGACACTGAGCTCTGGCATTTCCTTAATTTGAGTGTCGGGTCTTGCCTGCACAAGATGTCAATTATGTAAAGAACACCATTGTTGCAGTTCCCTGAGTTAAAACAACTGGGGAGAAGAAGGGTCTCTCATGCGATGGCGCACTGATTCCCCGTGCACACTCTGTTAAGACAGTCCCCAAAAGGAGAACAGCACAGCCTTAAGACTTCCTCCTTCCCTGATGCAAATTGGCTGTCAGTGGCTTCAGCAGGGACTTTGTGTGCATGTAAAAATCTCAGGCTGGACCCGGGACACAATCACAGCACACGTTCCCCTGCCTGCTCATCTTTCTTCTCTTGGCAGCACGGTGCCAGCGGCGCTCCCACCACAAAGCCTTGGCCACAGCTGACTCTTTGTCTGAGCGTCAGTCACCCTGCGGTCCCTCTCCCAGCGCTGCCGTCTGGGTCTGCTGCCGGTCCTGCAGGCAGCTGTGCACTGGCACTGGGGCGGACATTGGGATGCTCATGAGGTCCAGATGCCTCCTCAGCTTACAAAGCAGTTATGTTTATGCTTTGGAGTTTGTGGAAGTCTTTCCTCTCTGGGAGAAAAGATTGTTATTTTCCATTTCCATGCATGGAGGAGTTGTTCAAGGAATGCTCCCTCCATGGACCTGCATAATTGTTAAGTAGAAATCTGTTTACTCTCTTTGGGGGTTAAGTAATGTACTTCCGCATTATTCTCTAAGCAGACACTTCCATCTCCTTCTTACCACATGTAAAAAAATAGGTGGAAAATCCTTTATATTGCTTTTATATTGCTTAACAGGTTCCAACACTGACCAATTTCCAGAAATACTAAAATTTTATCTCAGTCCCATTTATTGCTAATAGGGTACTTGCACCACTTCAGTGAGTGTTACTATTGTCAAGGCCTGATATTTGTGTTCCTTGTCTAATACTATCGAATTCTTTTGTGTGCAGGAAATTCAGCACTCTCTCCTATATTTCATCTTGTGAGCTACACAGGCATGTGCATTCCTGCAAGTAAATGAACATCAAGTGGTTAAATATTCAGCTACCGTTAGACATTTCAAGGTCTGAAAGGCAAAATCAGAAGATAATTACGGGTTACAAGAACAGAGCAAAAAAAAATAATGTAATTCCCTGTAATGTAGTTATTAAACAGAAAAATGTATTAATTTGCAGCATATCATTAGGAGGATTAGTGTTCACTAGACTTTGCCCTTTACGACGTGTGCTGGACTATCCCATTGAGAACAAGAAAGGTACTGTAAGAGAGTGTTGTCCTTGTCATTCATCAGGGAAAACAGAAGAAATGTGAATGCACTGGATTTTGAGCAAGAGTAAGGGAACAGGGACTGAACCATTTACATTAACTGAGACAGAAGTTCAGTTTTGTTTGCTGTCATAATTCCAAAGGTTTCAAGGAGTTTATGATAATTTTGACCTGAAAAGATTCTGCTTCATTATTCTAACAGCAGAGCGCTTGTCTGAGTTTCCTTTTAATACCATATACCTTCTATGGTTAAAATCTGAAGGAGCAAGCTTCATTTGCCTTTTTAGCCTACTTCTCACTTTCTGTTTCTGTTTTCTTTTTTTTTTTTTTTCAAGTCCCTTTTAGAGAAGAAAAAGGAAGGAAAAGGTCTGGGGGAGATGGTTTCAGCTAGCCAGACGAGACGAGTGAGGCTGCAGAGAGTGCTATGGCTTTGCAAGGCATCCTGGGATTCATATGACTCTATGGGTTAAAGATCATCCTCAGAAAAATAACTGAAGGAAGGCCTGTATCTGCAGGCAATCTAACCATTTATTTTTTTCCCTTTTTCTCATATGCTTCTGTGGGAGGGAACAATCTGGTCTACTGAAACAAATATTATTTTACTATCATCTACTCAATAAATGTTTAAATAAAATGCAATCCATGAAAGTTAAGGAATGATCGCATAACAAGGTCAGGTGCTTTACAGCCAAAGACCAGTGAATATATACTTCTAATATAAACCTCCCAGAAGATGTTGCTGCACACTACTAATTCAAATCATAGAATGAGGCCTAGATAAACAAAGAAGCAAACAACCTGAAAAAGAGGTAACAGCAACAGTGGTTGGCATTGAATTTTTGTGTTTTTATTGTTTTCTGTCCATATAATTGGGGTTTATGTTATCAGGCTTCAGACTGCCACTGCCTTGGGTTGTCCTTTCTGCTTGACCTTCCTGTTTCCCATTGGCCTCGTCCTTCAGTCAGCTCCTTTGTCCCTTTCAGAGGGCCAAGTTAGAGCAGTGCTCAGCTGATTCCTCTTGAATTTCCCCCTACCAATGCCCGGTGTTCCCTCAGCGGGCTGGGCAGGATCAGCGTTGGTACAGAACAGGCCGCCCCATGGGCTCACCACGGCAGAGGGTCTCGCCCCACCGACAGCCCCAGGCTGGGGATGGCACACACCCCCACACCTGCATACACACGCCGGGTCTGTCTTACACGGTGGTGTTTACACGTACGTGAGAGCCACAAGTAACTTGCAACGTTCAAACCACTGAGTTTTTAAGATTTGTAGTTTATGCTGGAAACCTGTCTTCTACTTCTGCATTTGATGCAGAATATCTGCTTTGATAAGCCTCCGTTGTCAGAAATACTTTGTGGCAGTATGTTCGATGAAAACTCAGTTTTAAAAAGAGGAGCGGAAGAGAACTTTTCAGACATTTGTACTGAAAATGGGTAATATTAATATCTCACACTAAAGCAACCTAATTATTTCTACGGGGACCCTCATTTAGAGGAGTAATTTGCAAGTCACGTGGGAGTGTTTGATCTCTTCATGTGAAGAAGGGGAGGACTCTGTTAATTTCAAGCAGAGACAATCACATAATTAATTTACCCAGCAGGAAAACAGAGTTCGTTGAGCAAGTGTGCCCAGAGCTGTTAGTGCCAGGGAATGACCTCTCACATCTGATTTTACACTGTAATAACTAATGGCACAGCTCTCTGCAATGACATCTTTGTTCAGCAAACTTAAAGACAAAGCACTTTTAATATTTTTAAGCACGGCTTCTGTTTTGCTCCCTCCAAAAATTCCTGCACCTCCCACAGTGTGGGCTTGGAAATGGCCAGAGAGGAATGTTTCCTCTCCTGAAAAATTGCTTTTTGTTTTGGTGTGGGTTTTTTTGGTAGACCCTGCTTCTTCAGGAAGTGTATTGAGGAAAGATGGCTACATTTGTTTCTCTTCATTTCTTCAGGAATCATGTCACATTTTCTTCCCATGTGCTGGTCCCTGGGAAGTAAGTCCTTGCAAATAACTCTGATCCCATCTTATTTTGTCCCAAAAAGGCCCCATTTATTAGGTGCAGTGATCATCTTGACAGGAGCCCTGGGTAAGAATAGAGCTGCTTCCTCCCACTGCAGTTCCCAGTAGCCTCTCAAAATCTTGACCTAACAGGAGGGCACTGCTTGTCCTGATCTTTTTCCAGAACCATTTACAAAAATCAGACTGGGGCTATATGCAGCTAGTCTATAGCTGTGACAACTGAGCACCTCGAATTTCCACCTTGGTTTGTGTTTTTACTTCATCTCCTTTAAATCTGTTGGTACATAGTCTGTTGACTGGGTTCTGTGACTTTAATCTCATGTAGGGTGGTTTTTAGAAAAGAGTATTTTTGCAAGTTCAGAGCAATGCCAATCCCTGCACAGAGGTGGGAAAGAGTGTTCCTTCTCAGAGAAATAAGATTCTCCCCCAAATGTTATGCATTATTATGCAACACAGTAAGCCGGTAAAAACAATGCAACAGAGAGGGTATGTGGGGAAACCATGAGTTTTAAGTAGTGCCAGGGGATATTCCCAGACAGTGAAACTCGAAAACCATTCTCTCAGACAGTCCCCAGGTGTGGTTTGGGAGTTAGCATAGGCCAGAGAGCATTTCCAGTGGGCAACAGAATGTCGCAAACCTCTCTTAGAGAGTGAGAGTTCAATAATATAGACATGGGCCACCCTTTGCCAGTTGTTTCCAGTGCATTTAATCCACTGCTATGGACGTAATCTGGAGGTCTCTACACTGGCTCGGACTATGTTTGCCCATTGATTTGCTGCATAGTTGTATGGATTCGTGAAGGATTTCCTCCAGGTCCTGCTTGGACAGACAGAGACACAGCCTTTCAGCTTTCTCACTAGGAGCACCTCTCCTCTCTCCTGCCGTCTGTCCACCACAAGCCTCACCCATTTGCAGAAACTTCCTGTCTCTCTTCTGAGGCATGAAACGTGGGTTTGAGTCTGAAGGTTCATACCACACGTTCTGCTCAGACACAAGCCTGAGTTGAGGCCAGGTCTGGTTGGACCGAAACCTGGAAGGAGAAAATTCAGGTAGAGCAAGCTGAAGCTGTCAGTCACGCAGTCTGGGTGGATCAGGCATCAACAGTACCACGTACTACAGCACAGTTAAGAGTCTAAGTACTACCTAAGCACAGCAGCTCCAAATATAACCAAATCTGCAACCTTCAGAGGAGGTCTAAATATCAGAAAGACCTACCTTTGATAAATCTGTCTGACATTTTAAGCCTTTACTTCTAACCCACAGTAGTAACCCTGGACCCCTACCCCTACACATGCATACACGCATTCACGTACAAGAGGAAAGCTATGAAAGATGCAGGCAAATTTAGTTCAAAGGTTCACGTCTCTGTCTATGGGATAAGAGTTGACTTTTTTTTTCTTCTCTTGGTCTAACAACGTGGGGTTTGATAAAAGCTGGCAGGAACATAGGGAAGGGCCTCTACTCTCCTCAGCATCTTCTTGGCTTTAAGATTTTCCACTACTGGAGAGTAACACATAGATAGCAACAACAGCAGAAATGTATAAAGAGAAAAAATATATCCTTTTAACTTCCTTTTAGTTAAAAAAATCAGTGCAGGCCCGTCAGTGGCCACTAGCCTTCTCATTGTGATCTCACGTTTGGAATGTCTTGAAGATGCTGCTTCCACAGGTATTACAGACTATATCAGAGGCCCTGCAAGATGAGGCTTCAGTGAGATATAACATCCACATAAAAATGACCGATTGCAGTGACAAGCTGGTGTCAGTAGCTTGGGAGATAGTGAAATGAAATCTCTTCAGAAAGCAGACTGCAGAGAGCAGCTCAGCTGAAATCTGCCAGTGCCACAGGACGACCTCACACATCTGATTCCCCACCAGTGAAGGCAGATGGGGCCATGTGTTGTGCGGTAGGCACTAGGTTGCTTCCCTTGCGTGATCAAATACAAGGGCTGAAGAAATGACTGAGGCAGATAACTGTACGACACTGCCACTCCTATCTGCAAACCGTCTACAGAGGATCTTACGAAAAAGAAGTGATCAGGAGGAAACAGAAATGTATAAATGAAGATAATGATGCAGAAGACTTCTTTTGCAAAGTGCTTTCAGATCGGCAGATAAAAGCAACACGTGAAAGCTAAGCATAGTGTTATTAGTAATATTATTTGTCAAACCAATGGATTACAACATTTTGAATGAAGAGATTTAGAGAGATTGCTACTTTTAAAAGGGAAAAACCTCCCAAGGGACAGGCACAGAGCTGCCCCTTGCTTCCAGAGGAAACATCAGACAATGCTTCAGAACTTTGCTTAAAACAATGCTTTTCAGCATCGCATTAACTCGATTGCTTTTCACATTTTCTTTTCCCGTTTTAAAGTCATCTTTGAAAGTAGGTGACATCATGGCTATACCAGCTGGAGAATGACACAAACAAAGTGTACTGGAACAGGAGTGACAGACTGCAGGGCAGCTTTAATTAATAAATGGCTTGGCTTGCTTTGCCAGGCGCGAAGCAGTTGGGTATTGACCTATCAAAGAAATGGAGCTTTTCCGTGAGTAATATAGTACTAATTAAAGCAGTGTATACGTGTTTTGAGAAAGTACATAGCAGGGGTCTGTCTGGAAGAAGGAGGGTTGTTGGGGTTTTGTTTCTTTGTTTACTGCTTCTTCCTTTCTTCCTTTGCTGTGCGCTTTTCAGTCTGAAACTGGAAGGGTGGCTAATAGGGAGCAATTCTTCTGCAGCAGTGAAGAGTTCCACCACAGCCCCCATTCCTGTGACGCCCTCACTCTCCGTGTGCCCTCGCTTAGAGGAAAGACCAGCACAGAGCACTGCCTAAGTAAAAAAAGTCTTTCATGAGGCTACAGGCACTTCCTGGAGGAGTATGTGTGTGCTTCAGAGTATGATTTGTCATTGGGAAGGTTTATTTATGGTGACCCTGTGCAGATCTCTGTTAACGTGAACCACCAAATGTCAATATAGATTTTATTCCATCCTGTGTATGTTCACTACGTCCTGTACATGTGAAAATCTGCAGGTAGTCATTAGGTAAGGTGATATTTGTCAAGTGTGTTTTCTTTCTCTTGTGCATCCACGCTTCTTTCTTCGTTGTTAAAGCCTCTCTGGGATTCACTAGGACTTCCGCTCTGGGGGAAGTATGCAACTTTTTTAATGCATAAGCAGGACTGAGAGTTGGATGTTGAGCTTGATGGCAGCTGGGAGGCAGGGATGCTTTAACCATTGCAAAGTGCAAACACACAGGTTTGGTTTCAAGCCTGCTGTGTATTGGCAGACGGATTTTGGGGATCTCTCAGGCTACAAAGTCTGAGGTGTACAATGCACGAGCATTGGGATAGCAATTCTCAGAGACTCCTCATACGCAGCATTTTTTCTGTTCATTATTTCTTTCAAAAAGTTTCACAAAGTTGACTAATCTCTCTTTCTAACTCTATGAGTCTTTCGCGCTCTGTATGGGTGTTGAAGCTCACTACAGATGATACACATACCAAAACGTTTACCTTGGCTTGTTGTGCTCATGTACCTTTCTGGCAAGACTGTGTTTGTCTTGGGCTTCCTCCAAAGTCCTATGTGCACACCTTTCAAATATGCTAGCAGCTTGACAGTGCTCTTTCTGCTGCTTTGTCCTCAGGTTGGGCTGGTGCAGAGGTTACCTGTTCTGGAAGACACGCCAGTGGAAGAAAATTGATACAAGCACTGGTGAGACATTTTTGATACAAAAAGTGTTGTGAAAATAAGGAGCTGGCAAACTAGTAATAATAGGAATCTGTAAATTACTTGGTTTCTCATTTCATGCCTGTACAAGATGACCTGGTAAAGCTGGATTCTGCCAAAACACACACCTGTCTTAGAACCAGACCAAAAGTCATTTAGTGCAAACAGTCAGCTTTGTCTGTTCTGGAGCTTCTTCTGGAGATGACACACAAGATGCGCTTTTCCAAGACCCAGCAGTGATTTATTTCAAATTGGAGGTTTGAGTTACATGTGAAAATTATAATCACAAATAGATAAAAAGCCCTTAAAATAAAAACCAACAAAACCCAAAAAAACACCTTCCCCTTCAAATAAAATCAACATAGAAAGGCCTCCAAAACACTATTCCCTAACTGTGTAGTAAGGTCAAAAGTTAAATAGTCAATTCTACAGCCTCTTCTCACACAAGTAGGATTTCTTGGGCAGCACAACCCATCATCATGATTTTAGAGACTGGATTCATCCCACATATCCACATATAAGCTATTTCTAGAGAGCAATTTACCTTATCTGTGGCAGATATCTACTTGCATATCATCTTCTGTAAGTGCTTCCATCCCTACCTTGAGTACAGTGCCTCTGGGTGAGTGTCTCAGGAACTTTGCCTCAGATCTTTATGACTGTGCCTTGCAATTTCAAGGTCGTACAGTTAAAATGATCTGGGATGATATATCCTTGTAATTACACTGAAATCATTATCAAGGACACATTTGCTTCCACAATTGCAGCAATGGAATTACATTTCTGCCATAAAATTGGGCTCTGTTAAATGAGATACGTGGTTTTCCACCTTCAAGGTGCTACCAATTTCCATATCCTATTTTCTGTGTGCACAAATAAAAAAGGATTTTATCACCTAGACCCCCAAACTCTTCTTGGATTTCGACAGTTCTGCTGTGTTTTTTCCAGTTCATGCACGAGCACCTCCAGAAGTTCCTAGACGTCAAATGGGGTTACAAAAGGAATCCTTACAAACAGTGGCAAGATAAAAGTTACAGAGTTAAAATAAGATCCATTTTCATTTACAGAGGATGCATGAGATGACAAGCACATCACCTAAGATAAGTCTTACCAATTAAGAAGAGCAAGGCAAAATTTACAGAGAGAGAACATACCATGTAAAAGACTCACAGTTTTTCCTATGATTGCCTTTTTAAACACAAATAATTAGAAGTTATTTCCATACATATTTGAAATTAAATAGAAGGCTTTTTCTCTAAAAAATATGGAAATAGAAATGTTTTTTCCAGATTTATTACCAAAGGAATACAGACTTGACATTTGGCAAGCACTTACCTATTACTGAACCTCCCAGGCATCTATTGAATACTCTATTGGTACCAGGGGATGGCATAAATCTCACAATTAGAACAGAGAGTCAACACCAAAGATGTTAACTTAATACCTAATTTTAGCACACACAGATAAAAAAATAATTGTAAAAGCTTTTATCTACTATGAAAAAATGCCAGACATTGAGAACAAAGAAACAGTTTATAGTTGTATAAATTTTTCATAATAATAAACTTGTAATTATCATTCCAAAGAGCCACATTATTGTTATGGAGTCTGCTCTTGTGCCCTGTGCCCCAAGTGTCCTGGTTTTGGAATTAATATGCAGAAAACACTGCTGAGGAGAACCAGTTTGTTGGGAAACTGGCATAGCAATTTCTATTACACAAATAGTTCGGTGCATATAGCCATCACAAATCTTGCGATAGATCTGTAATGGGAGTAGGTCTAATTCCCTGCCAGACTAGATCTGCTAGGAGAGCCTTGCACCCAGTAGCAAGTAGTGTGGCACAATAGGAACCAATTTCTAGAGCATCAGTTCCTGATGAAGACCTAACATCCAAGATGTTAGGATGTCTTTTCTTTGGATTAACTCTGGTTTGGTCACAGTGTCTGAATACCCACTGAAGCATGCTTTAGGATCCTCTTTTGTTTTAGTTTCACCTGAGAATAAGAGTCTAAGTGCTGTGAATAGTTTCTGGACAAGAACCAATGTGCAATAGGTGGGGAGAGTACAAGATTCACTTCCAAACCCGAATTCCAGTTTAAACGGAAACACTAATGTGGGTGCACCCAGCAAGCAGTATGCACAAAGGCTAGGTTAGCTATCTCCCCAACCTCCTTCTATGATAAATTGAGTTAAGACAAAAATTAAAGTGGCCTGGACCTTTATTTCTGGCTGCACCAGTAGCAGCGTCTCCTCTGCAGGAAGCAGTGAGCGCTTACTGCAGGGTAAGCACAGAACAGTACGACTGAGGCATACAGGAGTAACAGGATAGTTAAAAATAAACCAACATTTAGCTGTTTTGCTTGGTTGCATTATCATAGTCTCTAAGAAAGGATTTTTCAAAGCCACATGCTGCATGACAAGCACAGCATGTCCCAGTGTCTCTTGGGTTCGCAGGAGATAGTCCACTATGCAATGTCCCACCGAGTCCAGGCTGGGCTGGTTCTGGCCACCTTTGGCCAGTCTGTAAGGAACCAGGGAGCTCTTATGCTCAAATATGGCACTGGCAAAGGAAATGAAAATGTCTTACTGTTTTTCCTTATGCACGCCGAAGATCTCCAGTGACTGATAGAAGACCTAGGACTATTCAAATTCTACTGATGAGACAGCTGTCCATTGAAACACAACTCTGTCAGGATTATTTCATGTTTCCCTGATAAAATTGAAAATAAGAATTGTATTAATTAAGCTTAGTTAATTTTATTTATATTGTTGCATTTTAATGTACATTAAAAGGCATTTACATATACATTCATGTTCCATATGATTTTTATCTTATTGAGACACAAAAATCTTGGCTTTCTCTAGCCCGTAACTCTGTTCTTCAGTTTCTTACCAATAATACTTCATTACGGCTGGCTCCAGTGAGAGCCTACAGAGAGTGCTGAATCCTGCCTCTTTGTGTTTTATCTACCTCTCACCTCTATTCCTTTATCAGTACTCTGTATGACTTTGGGCTTGTCCTTCAGCTTTTGAAGGCAACAGTAAGAGATCAGCAGGAGCAAAGCTAAGGTCTAAGACTCACAGTTCTGGAAATGACAGCTCATGAACTGATTGATTCATCCTCAAACTACCCTTTGTCTTCAAGGACACTCCATTTAGAGACAACATTCCTCCTGTGTGCTATCAGTGGCAGGATCATGGCCATGGGCTTTCTGTAAGTGCTTTGGGCAGGGAAATGTCTCCCTGCATTTGTCTGAAAAGTGACATTAAAACCCAAGGATGTTGTGGCAATGAAGTAATAATAATGTTGAATTTTAACTAGAGTGCACATTTTGCATCCTTTCCCCTCCAAATTCAGTGCACATTTTCAAATGCATTATGTGCAGCCAAGTTCAAGCCTTTAGAACCTGCCCTTGAGAAATGTCTGCTAATGGTGCACTTTATCTCGGCAAAATTTACTTACAGAAATATATATCATAAAGCTGTTGTGTTCCATGTACAATGAATTTTAATGCACTGTTTTTACATCATTGACTTACTTCATTCTAATATTTTGCAATATCGGTCAAATTGATTTGAGAAGATGATGCATTATGGCATTATTACGTATACCTCCAGCCTACATAAATTCATAGTTTATTTTAAAATTGGTAATAAAAATGAGTTATTTGCATCCAAATCAAAATTTTTTTCCTGGAGCAGCAGTTGGCTGTGTAGTTCATTTCTACCAGGATCATACGTATCTACCAGCACTTCTTTTTTGCCCTCTGTACAGATTACATATAAGCAACCAATTTAGTAAGGATTGAATTGTTAGAACAATACAAAAATTGTTTTCATGCCTGGACTGAGCCTACACGGATTTTCGGATCATGAGTAAGAGAAGACACAGGATTTGGAATGCTCAATCAGGCATGCAGATACAAAGATGGTCCTTTAACTTGGCTTACCCTGGTAAACAACTGTTTCTTTATCTTCCCATAGTAAAATCTTTATCTAACAATCCTTCAGTAAATTGGAAAGCATGATCTTTGAAGGTTATTATTCCCTTATTAAAGGAGGATAAGAAGCCTGTCAGAAGGGACCCATAAATGTTGCTGTAATTATCTTATATAAAAAAAAAGTTATTGCTGTCTATAAAGATATTCATATATAAAAAGATGAAAGTGTCTACTAGATTTTAACATATTTGAAGAATTAGTTGTAGGTGACATTCCCCTCAAGACACAGGTATAAAGCATAGTAACTGCATCAGCAGTATAATGTTCTAAAAACTAAGCCTAAAACAACATTAAAAATTGCATTAAAAAATGTAAATATCTACCTCCAATTAGTTTTGTGACTGCTGGAATCCAAACCATGTTAGCTGGTCTGCTGGAGACTGGAAAGCTCCAGCAGAAACGTGAAGTTGGAGGTGTGCGCTGCGTTACTCGTCAGAGTTGGAAATGATAAGTGGTTAGAGCATAAGGGACCTGAATGTTAGTATTTAACTTTGTGGCTTTTAAACACTGTGACACTGAGCAGTCCTGAGAGTTTACTCTTTGGAGTAAGTCCTGCTCGGTTTAGTATGGACTGCAGAACCCAGTGCTGAAACAATTTTTTTTTCTCATGAGGACAGTTGTTCCACATGATCTTTGTTACTAAAGATTACTGGCTGTCTTTTAGCCTGCGAAACCTCTGCTGAGTGAGGATCTAGATTTACATGTTCTGAATTGCCCTCTGGAGGAAGCTGTTTCTCTCCATCAGCTAGGCTGGCCAGGGAGATGAGGTTTGCAAAATTAAAGTAGTCTTTTAATTGAGCTCACAAGAAGCTTCACTTCCTAATTATTTTTCTCTGGTTTCGTTTTACCAAGGCTGTCTTCTGGGACACATTCTTAGTTTCTACTGCAGCCCTATGACATAAATACTTGACTTCCAATAGGATCTGCACCATTAGGAGCATCTCACGGGGCTTGGTTTCCTCATAATATCTATGCATTCAACCGTCTCTAGGCAGTATTATCTAAGTGAAATGAGAGAATAATATTTTAAGAGAGATTCAGAAATGTCTGCTTTAATTTTCAAATTAACTCACTTTGGCAGTCTCACACTTCTTTTGTGTTTCCTGTATGAATATTCCAAAACCCAGGATGGTAGAAGTGTTGTCCAAAAAAAGCAGATTGGAAGTAAATAGCAAAATATGGAAGAAAATTATCACATTTTAGTTAAGGATACTCACACTGGAAATCCAAGTCTATGAGGTGTACTTAGTTATGAACATAAATATGCCACATGAGTAATGGAGCCAAACAGCATATATCAAACCAAATAGTCAATAAACCCAGTAATTCTTTAGTTCACTAATCTCTTCCAAAAGTTTTTGGGGCAAGGTTCATCTCACTTGACTGTAATCATCAAAAATGCAGATATGTAAGTGAGATCAAATGGACTCTCTTACTTGCCCTGGTCAGTGGGGAGAAATAACAGCTCTAGAGGACAGCTTCCCCCACTCCCTGCTGTAGACATCTGTATGAGAAGAGGATGATGAGCTTTCTAGACAGAGGCTGCAGTGACTAGTTCACATTCAGAAGTTTTAGAAACCTAAGTGAAGGCGTCACCCGTGAATAACTTCCAGCAGCACACACTTATGAGTCCCGAAAAATGTAATCTGCTAAAGATGAAAGCCAGCAAGCTACAGCTTGGAGGATCTGATCTCATCCACAGATAACGTAAAACGTAGAACAAGAGGCAGAGAAGATGATGAGAAAATGATAAAATAAGACACTTGAAAGACAGAACAATGGTAGTAGCACTACAAATTATTTGAATAAGTATAACCCCCTCTGTTCACACGAACCTGCCTTTCAGGGAAGGTGAAGGTACCCTATATACAAAAAAGGTGCATTCATACCTTACAGCACAGAAACCCAGGCAGGATGTAGCTCATAGGGATGAGACTGCAAGATTGATCATTACCATTTAAAACCTTATTTTTCATTTCTTGTTTCAGATAATATTGCTGGTGGGAGCTATCCACTGATATTGAATGACAATTAGAAGGGACCAGGGCAATGTGAAGGCAAAATGCTTTTTAAGCTGTTTCTTTGGGAACATTTACTATTTAAATGAGCAGAAACTTACCATTTACCTGTATGAACCCAGGATTAGGCCTTAACTCTTTTCCAGCAATGTTTGATGCGTAAAGAACACAGTATTCACACCAATATCTTTGTCCACCGATGCGTTGCTTTAGCATGAATCTTCAACAGAATTTCATCTACTGGATACACATAAGTTTTCATAATTTGTGGCATTGATACCTATTCTTTTATATGGAATTTTCTACTAGAAAACAGCAGTCTATCAAAATTAAAAGATCTTGTGAAGAATTTTTCTAATTTTATCTACGACCCCCCCAAAACAAGAAAATCAGGAAAGGTTAAGGTTTTCCACGTGCAGAATAGAAATCTTTTCAGAGACACAGGTCTAATCACAAAATAGCAAACAGTGCCTGAGCTACGGCATTCACACAAAACCAGGGGAGTGGGGTGGGACAGATGTAAATCTGGACCTCTCATAAAACGAGTGGATGTCCTAAGTTACCAGGCAGTGAGTGGTCTCAGCAGCATATTTCACTCTTTTTCACTATTCATGTTTTTGGAAATGCCAAGTGGGTTCTAAACTGCTATTTCATGCTCTTCAGGCTCACCCTTTCCTCACTTTCAGCAGGCACTGGGGCTCTTTCAAACAGGACACAGATTTGTCATTTTTATTTTTGGTAACTGCTTAGCCTTTGAATATTTCATTTGCCCTCTCTAAGCAATACTTATTCTGATCCTTTCCAGCATTTCAAAGGATTATTCTAGACTGGATTCAGAACCTGAAAATAACATACATGCACAGCTGACAAGACATTGATGGTTGGGAAGTGTGGTGTCCTTGATATGGGCAGACAATGGGATCAGACAGCCTAAAAAAAAAAAATCCTCACAACTTTGATCCCTACTGTTACTTTACTGAATTAAAATCATCGATCAGTTTTCAAAAATAAAGTCAAGGGATCACTTTTCTCATATTGCTTCCTTCAATGCATTTGTTTTTATTTCACCAGAAATATAAAAACAGGTGTAAGCATTCAGGATCCAACCCCATAGCTTTTCTATCTAATACCATCAAGTCTGACAGCGACCAGTAACAGATGTTTTGTATGAAGGTTCAATAATAATGTCCACAGAATGGATATTTTATTTGCTCACAGAGGAAGTCCTTCCCCAAATCCTACTGACTGGTATTTGATTAATGCCTGAAGCATAAAGATTATATCCTTCTTCAGGATTTTCATTTGTTTGTTTGCAATATGCTTGGGCAACATTCAGCTGTTTTACCCTATCAAAGATAAGCCCAGTGTCTAAATCATTCTTTTCTCTTGTGTGAGTTTTTTCATTAACTTGAACAAGAATCAAAAAACTTGTGAAAGAGTATGGCAATACCTTACCTACCAAAAACTTATCCTAAAGGCTAGACATATGCAGCTGGCACAAGCTTGCGCGTGGGGAAACTGGGAGCCATAGGACGTGAAACCCTGCTGCAGGGATGTACCAAGTGCCTAACAGGTATTTCGGACCAGTTGCGCATAGACCACTTCCCTCTGCAGGTGCAGATCCTGCCACTCTTCTCCTATTTTCCTCCCTTTCTGGATAACGTGCACCCAAGGAGATGCTTGGAGAAATCCCCATGTTGCTTGTGCAGAAGCCCTGAAGGGGGTGGTAGTCCTTTCCCATATACAAACCATGGCCACTGTCACCCTCTTCTGACAATTATATATTCATTTAATTTCACCAAATGGTAAGTATTTCCATTTTGGTACCTCACCAAGTTAAACACACACCCCAAACAAAACTCCGTGTTAATTCCTGCTCCCTCACATCCCACCGTAGCTGTCCTGGGGTCCCGACTCTGGCAGCCTTACTGACACGGAGGACAACCTCACTGCTCAGGTAGTCTTCTTGCCTGACAGCAAGCCAATTTTGATACATAGGAAAAATACCTATGAACAATCCAGTTAAATCTGTACATGCAGAAAACAAAAGGATATATTTAGTTTTTCTCTTTTCAGGAAAATGAGAAAGCCATAAAAGTTGAAGTTGTGCAATCATGAGTGATACAGTGTATACCATGATAACACACGTTGCGGTGTTTACTGATGTACTGTGAAATTTCGAATGACTTTTTTTCATTAAAGACTTGATAGCTCCATTGGAAGCAATGAGAACTACATGCTAATTTTGCAAATATTTCCTGTCATCACTGCAAGACAGTTTTTGCATAGTTTTCATTGAAGCAACAGAGCAGAAATATCATTTTAAACTTCATAGCCATTCATCTCCATTACTTTGTTAATATGCTGTGCCATTGCCACATCTCCAATCAACCGAAAAATATCCTGAATAGTAATAAGAGGATCGTCACCTTCCAAAATAATTGTTTGATCAGGTATGAAGCGTTTCTTTCATACAGAGTCTTTACATTAATGACTGGGTTTAATTAGACTGTTTAGAAGTCAGAAAGAAGAAATTCGTTCTCAGCATAATAATCTGCTAATTACTAACTGCACAAAAAAAGGTTATGCATAAAGAGGACTTTTGCTGTTAAGGCACAGAGCAGAACAACTTCCATTCCCCTCACATTTCCTGCATTTATTACAAACAATTGCAAGACTCTTTTCAAGGCTTATTGGTCTCTCTTCCACTACGCTATTCTGAAAGAAAGAAGCAGCTTTAATGCCAACAGTGTCATTTCCATTTTCAAAGAGGGAATAGAGGTATTTTAAGCAACATTCTCAAAACCAGTGACTATAGACCATGCAGAAACCAAATAATAGCTACTTCAAAAACTCCTATAAGAATGATGATATTCACACGCATTGTTTGGGAAATTCTATTCATTTCAAAATGCTAAGATTTGGGACCAGAGAATATCAAAGTGATCATGAATTCAATAGTGAGTGACACTGTAATATGATATTAAAACAAACATAGCAGCTACTTAATAAATCTTTGAATATTTGATTTTCCCTCTTAAGTCAAAGTAGTTTCTACTCACATTGCAGTGCCCCACTATTTAGTTGCACCGCTTCATTCACAGTGATGCTTCCATGACACAGTGCAGCAAAATAAAGATTATTTAATAGAGTTTTAAGTGATATTACAAATTTGAAAAAAGCAATTTTTAGATTTTCCAAAACAAGACACAATTTAAAATATTATTTGTAGTTGGTAGCATTCTTTTTATGAAATTGTGGTTTTGGCAAAAATTCACAGCTACTTTAGTCATGTGCCTAATTTGGTGAAGGAAAACAGACCACAAATAGAACTTTTTTCTATGGATGTTTCCTACTTTGCCATTAGAAGCTTCAAGTGTGAATGCTGAAGATGCTGCTCTAAGCTAGCAAAATGTCTGTGGCCAAACTATGAATGTCCCTTATTTTTCGCTTTCATCGCGAGAGATCAAAGGTGCTATTCTGACTCCTGAAGTGAGGGGAAAGGTTTCCAACAACTTCAGTGGAAGCAGGATTTCATCTGATGCACATTAAAGAACATTTCTAGAAGTAGAGAAGAACTGAATGATGACAGGGAGGGTTTTTTTAGATATTCATGTTTTGAAACCCAAGGAACAAAAGCTCTGTGTTCAAGATATGAATTTTCCTTTGAAAAAGTAGAGCTATTGTCCTGGTTCCGGTGGGGATAGGGTTAATTTTCCCTGGTATTCCATGCCATGTGAGCCACGCCCACCCTGAGCTGCCGGGGGAGGGGGCAGGAAGTTGCTGCTTAAAAGTGGGCTGGGGCGTCCCGGGTCCGGCCGGTCGGTCAGCGGCGGGGAGCGGCAGTTCTGTAATCGCGTTTGTATATTCCCCTATCCGTGTTGTTATTGTTGTTGTTTGCCTGTTCCCTTTGCTGTTCTGTTAAACTGCCTTTGTCCCAACCCAAGAGTCTTGCCTTTTCTTACGATCCTTCCTGTATTAGGAAGGCACGTGCGAGCGGCACGTGGTTCTTTTGTTGCCATCTGAGGCTAAACCACGACAGCTATGGAGGTAAGATATTAGGAAAGCACTTTTTCAATATAGGACCTTTTTCCTATTTCCTCTTTTTTTTCCTCTGTGTGTTTGATTTTTTTTCTACCCAGTTCATTCCGAGAAAGATTGTTAGCTAACATTATCTACCCGCTGGTACTCAGAGGGAATTGTATGCAAACACTGCAGCTCAGCGCAATGACCTCCAGTCTAGCTCAGACCTTGGAGCTCTCAAGCAGTACATACAGAGCTCTGCAGAAGCAGTCCCATCGAAACACGGGGATGGAAGTCCCCATGATGGCCATCCCTGTCCTTCCTGCATGTGTGCATAACCCATGTTTGCATCCCAGTGAGGCAGTGACATGGCCTTCTCTCCCTGTGGGATAATTCAGGCTGGAAGGGACCTCAGAATGTCCCTATCCAAAGATGGTCCAGCTCTACAGTCATACCAGGTCGCTGAGGGCTTGGTCCAATCATGGCTTGAAATCCTCCCAAGAATGGAGATGGCACATCCACTCAGGACAACCTGCTCCACTGCTCATGGGGGAAAGGTTTCCTTTCTCAGATATTACAAAGCTGTCATTACATCCCACCCCAAGTCCAAGTAGCATGCTAAAGGAGGTCATGCAGGCTCTAGTGAAGCAGAGTCCATATGCTATCAATAAAATAAGTTCTTTTATCAAGTCTCTTCAACAATGGTGATTTCCTGGGGGCAGAGCAGGGCGGAGAAGGAAAGCCCCATATTAAATTATGGAAAAGCAATCCACTCAAACACAGGGTGGAAAACAGGACTACGTCCAGCAGAGCTTGCTCTCTTCTTTTGGTGTTGACTTTAGATACTAGAACGTCCCTTGGCATAAATTAGAGGATCCTGTCTGATTCTTAGAGGTTCATTGCATTGATTAGACCACCTGAATGCAGCAAGTTCCAAGAATACATTCTCCTCTGCTTTCATGATCCTGCAGCCAAGCAGGGTGTCATATGGGAGGAAAATTCTCCTAAAGGAAAGAATTCCTGGTATCCCCCTTTGACAGTAAAACTGCTTTAATTGTGCCACTCCATCAGCTGGAAGGGACTACAGCTTCTGACTGGATCATATTCAGTTTCTTTTAGGAAACCCGCATCCCTCACATTTATCGTGTCTTGATGCTAAGGGCTGCTTTGGGCAAAGGATTTCCCAAGCTCTATAAATAGCAGTCCAGTTGGATCCTAAGCAATATGTTTTACTACATTTAACTAGGACAGTGGTTTACAGTTCACCATCTTAATTCGCCACCTGATTCATATCTGAAATTTTCATAGGAACCAAGATGGAAAATGCTTCAGTTCCTGATATTACCATGATTTAAATGTCTTCTCCAGAAACTACTTTCATCTCTTTGTCTTTATTAAATGCATTCTTTTATTTAAAATGTAATTACTTTTCCAACAGTTGCATTTTTTTTGCTACTATAGCAAAAAAAGCAGGGTGGGGGGAAGGGGGGATGTGAGGAGGAGGAAGAGGAAAAGACTAGCAACTAGTTCTTTGTGTTCCTACTGAGCTAAAGCATAAAGTCACAAAGGAAATCCGGGATGTAAACTCCATGAGCAGATTGCAGGCATTGTATATCTATCTCCTGCAAGCAGTGTTAAAAATCTATGCTATTACAAAATGTCTGCGGCTTTGTTGCTGAAAGCAATAATTAGCAAGGCCTGTGATGAAGAATAATAAGTGTCTAAAATAAATGGGCACTGATTTTGTTGTTGTCCAGGTACTTTCATTGACTACAGCATCCTAATAGTAGCTCCCATAAGACACCGCATTCCTGCTCTCAGTGGAGCATATCAGGCAGACAGCCTTGCCGCCCATTTGCTTTCACTTCTCTTGTTTTTCAGCCCTAATGTTGAAAACCATTCTGCATGGGAAGGACACAGGTTTTAGAAGCACGATAAGCAGGTTGACAGGTGGGTAGATAAGAAGCCTTTAGAGTTTCATGCAGAAACCACTGGGCAAACAGGCAAATGTTTGATAGGCTAGATAGGGGTCATACCACGTATCCTCATTGAAGATGACAGCAAACATTCTGGTATGTCAAAATTCAGACAGCTGCCTACTTACTTTGTATACTTAAATCAAAACAAATAGCATGTCTGGAAAATCTCATTGCAGTGGGTTGTAACTCAAATCATCCACCAAACCTCCGTGTAATGGGGGGAAACCTTTCAATTGAGTGTACCTGCAGTGTTCCTCAGTAATCCAGGTGTTCTTACCACCAAGATGGGCAGATGATGTGTTTGAGCTCCTTTACGGCAGAGGAGGAATTCAGCCCTCTGTCTGCAGAGGGCCACGCAATGATAAACAAAAATCCCTTGTTACATCCCTGTGATAACTGCTGCACAGCACTTGCTTAATAGGCACCAGAATCACTTTCAGCCATGGGAGGAAAGTTGGCAACACACAGAGCTGCTAACGTCTTCGCCCGTCACAGGCAACAAAGGTTCAACAGGAATCTCTCAACTTCCAGGCAAAGCGAAGGCCGTTGTCAACTTACCTTAACTGATACTATGGCAATGTACTTAGATTGAGATGGCTATTTTAAAAGAACTACAGATAGATTGTTTTATATGTCTATCTGTATATGTGTTTGTGTGTGTATATATATATGTCTGTATATATACACATCTGTATACACACATGCATATAGAGATCGCACAGAATTTTTATACATTTATATGAAAGCCACCTGTCTTTCTCTTTCTAGATAAATCTACATTTAAGTGAGAACTTATTTTACTCTTTATTTCCTCAAACTTCTTCGTTTAATTTACTGCAATTTTCTTTAGATAATGATGACTATGAAGAGTTATATTGTTGAACGTGGTTTAATTCAAATTTTACACAGGAAAATTTGCCTCTGCATAATCCAACATTAAGATTAAAATTCAGGTCACGCTTTCCTCACAGGGTTGTTGAGTCTTGGGGATCTCTTACAGGATTGCTCACCTTCCACCCAAGATGTTCTCCCTTGGGAGAGCTGACCCTGTGCCTTTGCAACCCATCTGAAGTTGTGGTGAATCATATTGAGGCAGCATGTCCTGAGAGGAACACCTCCTGTTAAAAGGGCAATTTTTTCTAGCCAAACTTCCATCAAGTGGGCAACGTGGATCTTTTCTCCCAAAATACAGACACTTTGTGGGTTTGTTAGTGAAATTTAAAATATATTTTGTGCATGTGCAGTCCTAAAATACCTTTTCCGTGAGTCTGGAGCTCTTCCCACTGGATCACAATTTTAATTTAAGACTTTTGTGTCCAAACAGAGCCCAGGAAGTGCTTCTGGCTTGGGATTTTAAGGCATAGTCTTGGTGTGCAAATCTTCTGCTAACCACCACCTCAGTATGAAGATTATGAATCTACTGCAGAATTGAGACACCTCCAAGTATCCTCTTTGAAGAAAGACAGCTGCAGTGGGGTCTGGGGCGGACACCTCCGCTTTTCCGAGGGGTGCCATGGGGAAATCCTCATGTTTTGGTGACAGTTTAGAACAAGATCCTAAAACACCCTTACTCTTTTCTTAGCAATGGGAGATGGTGGATCGTAAGGACTTCCCATGCGATGACTGGTGGCCAATGACTTGCTGAGTGACATTCATTGTCCCCAGGTACCCCATCCAGCAGACCCCCACTCACCTCCTGAGCTCCAAAAGCTCCATTGTCTGCTCCAGGGTGCCTTGATTTGCCTATGACAGTTGCACAGTCATACCTACCAGCCGGTCTGCTCTCCACACACTCATCTTATTCCTTGTGGCTGTGTCCATCTCTTTCTATAAATGTTGTACTTCATTAAAATGTGAGACATTATAATTTGCTCACAGTTGTCAAGTACAGGCCACACCGTGTATCGAAGAATCACAAGCAAGAAGAATGGGAACTGACATCAAAAGCAAGACAAACAAAAACAGACAAATAGGTGCATGTCAGAAAAATTACCGAGTATGCTGAACACCCTTGTCTTCGAGAAGTCTGATATTAGATTTACGGAGGTTATGTTTGCAGTCCAGATCCCACTGAGATTAACAATGAATTCCAATTCACCGAAGCAAAAATTGATTTAATTTTTGAAGACGGCTATATTTTTTATGCTTCAGCAGACGTTCAGGCAATTTTTTTCTAGATAGTTGTCCCCAGTGATATTTTTACAGAATAAAAATTATCCTCTTTAACTAACTGCTTACATTAATTGCCAAAGTCAGCAACTTTCTGGATCTCCTCAAATACCTCTAATCTGAAAAATTACTATAAAGGTGATATCATAATATCCCTTCATCATCTTCTCTACTTCATTTCTGATATTGATATAGTTAATGATTAAAATAAAAAGTACGGAATCTCTCACATCCTCAAAAATGCCTAATACGGATGGTGAAAATGTGTCTTTCTGAAGTATGAACTGTAAAAGAAAAATGCACCGTGAAACTCGAGGAGGAACTGTAAATTCTACTTTTTTTCACATTACTTTTTTCTTTAATCTGGGCACAAATGAGTTATTTCTTGCTTCCAGGGAATTTGAATTGTAACAGTAGTAAAAAAAATTAAAAAATAAAATCATCAAGGAAAATACAGAACTAGTCTCATTTATTCACTGTATAAAGATTATGTTGTGGCCAGGTATATGTTCATTCTGTTCAGAAATGCTGTAACTTGAACTCTTTCGGATACTATTAACCTGTCCATTCCTATTCTAGAAAGCAAGAAAATTTATAAAAATCAACCCAAAGCTTATGTAGCTACAGGCCATGTACAGGTAATGCACGCTTTGGAGTGCAATGTAAGGAAGTACATTCTGGTGTGTTGAAAGGCCCAGAGGCCTGAATCTAGGCCATAAATCAGAAGAATAAATTCTGCTACAAAAAACAGATTTCTGTTTAAGATCAGGTAACACTCAGACCGTTAAAATTTATAGCTCCATTCTGAAAATGACAAGAGAAAATAGTTTGAGATTGCTTGTCATTACAGGTCTGGTGTGTGGGCTGCAAAGCCTGTCGTCATTATATCACACTAATACAACCTGACGACAGTGGCCACATTTGCATTTTCCACATGACACGTACTATTTTTCTGTAACCAGAGAGACCAAATTCATCTGATGAAATAGTATTATTCATGATGACTTTATAGAACAAGTATTTCTTGGTATGTATCACAGTACCTTCCATGTATTATGGACAATTTTGCTGTTAATCAACAGATTTTTAGTTTACCAGAGAAGTTAAAATTGACATATGATAGAAAACCATGGGAGTCTTTTTCATCAGGCAAAGCTCAGTACGTCAGAAATTATTTCTTTTCCCAAAGAGACCAGTGAATTGTCAAAGGCAATAGTGGATGTTCCAGAGAGACAGTCATCCAGGGAAAATTATTTACAGCACTTACTGACTGCAAAAGGGATGTATATTTTTGCTGCCCCCAGGATGATTGAAACCGTGAAAGATCAGTTTCACAAAGAGCCACAGTGGGATATAATTTAAACAACAACAACAAAAAAATATCCTAGTGTATCTTCCCTGTATTTTAAACTATGGACTTCATTTTTACATCTTTCTAGTTTAATTTTTAATGTCTTCAACATAAAATCATAAGAAGAGTTAGGCCAAGAAAAGGCTAGCCAGCCCTGTGTCTTTCAGCAGTGCTCAGGAGGGCTGGCAACATAAAAGTAGTATAAAATTTTAACAATAGCAATTGTTCAGCAATATTAACATACTCAGAAATACTTCCTAAAAAATACTCTTCCCGTCTTCTGCAACTTGTGGCTCGGAGATTTCCTGAGCAGGGACATGGTCTTTGCCTTTGGTAGTCACTAATGCATTTTTTGCCCCCTTGATTTGTTCAACTGCTTCTTGACCTCATGCAAACTTTTAACTCCACCGCATCCAGTTGTAAGATTCATGATTTATGTATTCAATGTGTGAAAAACTCTCCTTTTTCTCATTTTAAATCTGCCACCTGCTAGTTTAGTTAGATCCCCCTTGCTTCTTGCACTGAAAGAGACAGGGAAAATCCATTCCCTGTTGATGTTCATATCCGTCAGCATATTACCTGTGCTGTGTCTCCCTCAACTATTTCTTTTTCCCATCTGGTAAGCCCTTAGTATATTTGGTCATTCCTCATTTAAAACCAGTCCCCTCCTTCGGCCATTCTCATTGCCTTCACTGGATCTTTCCAGCTTCTACTTTATCTCCACTGAGATGGAGACCTAAGATCCCTATTAAATGTTCAAGATGCAAACACCCTGCAGATTTACACTGTGCCATGATGATGATGATGCTGTTTTGTCTCTTCTCCTTTCTTTGAGGGGAGCACGGACGGAATTTTTGGCCAGTCCTTGGCCATGTCAGTAAACCTTTCCCATTTTTACCAGCCCACTTAGATACTGACAGCAGCCTAGCCCACACTGTAACGCCCTCCCAGACTTGCTGTTGCAGTTTTAATTTAAAATGTTTTGCATTGGAGCCATGTTTAATGTTTTATATCCTAGTTACACTCGTTGAAGTGCTGTTGAGCACAGTGTGATGCTTATTATTTTAATCATGTTAGGCCCCATTTGGGAGCTAAATTGTGAGCAGTTACTGTGGGCTCTTTGCCTCTTAGATTCTGTTTCCCCACCCCCTTTAGGAGGATGAAAGGTTTTAATGAAACAGCCTGTTCAGAGAGCGCTGTAATGGGTACCAGCAGCACACCACTGTTCCCTTTCAGGGCAAGAGCCATAGGGCGATCTGTTTTTTTCTTTTACATCCAAAGAAACACATTTATAGAGCTTACGCTCTGCTTGCAGGACTCCTGGACATGCACAAGTATCTGTTTTGCAATGTGAGGATCTAATCAAGCTCCCTTTGGAAAGCATTCAGAGTGCTTGGCTCTGAAGAACAGACATGCAGGTCCAGTTGAGAGCTGAAAATAAGAAATAAGGTGCACAAATGAAACATACTAGTGCCACGTAGTTTTATTTAAGCATGGAATACTTAAGCATGGAATGCACAGTATGCATTTCAAGAGATGGCATCATCATCAGTATATTCTCTAATAAAAATTTTAAAAAAAGGAATGGCAGATTTTGTTCCATTTTGCTTTCTCTGTTGGGCTTTGCATTGATCAAGAGTGATATAAAAGCATAGCTTTGGCTTAAGGGGACTGAATTTTCCTTTATTACCTCAATATACCTGAAGACAGTGAAAGCACACCAATTTGAAAGAACTGACTTAAGGGATTCACTGAGGAAACCACAAAACTAATAATTATTTTCCTGACTGGCGGGGAAATTGTTAAACAAATACAGAGAAAGGGGCAAAGAGAGGAATGAGGTATGGTGTTGTATACAATTTCAAGGATACTTGCGTTTTTCAGTGCCAGATGTTACCTTCTTGGCTCAAATGCTTTGCTTTATGGGTCTGATGAAGACATTTGAACAGAAGCACATTACTCACCTAAAAAGGTATTTAAATCCAACCACTACTAAGTAGGGCTTGTTGCTGTTTCCAAAACAGATAGGGTTTTTTTCAGCCTTTTGCATTCTTAACTCTTGTTTTCTTCTTGACATCCCTTTGGTTTTAATTGTTATGAGCTTGACTGTGGTCAGGAAGGTACTGAAGCCCACATGTGGAGGTGAGACTTTTAGCATCCAGGCCAGGAGCTAGCTACGGAAAAAGGGGGCTGACACCATCAATCACGTGCCTTGGCACCATTCACTCACCACTTCAGATTTACTCGCCTTTAGGATGAAATTAGGGAAGAAAACGCAACACTTTGGCTTAGCATGTAAGCGTGATATATTGTAACTACTAATTTGAAAAAAATATTAGCAAAGGATTTTGGTTGCAAAACAAAAGATGTACTGGATCGGTGAGCTGGCTTCAGTTTCTACAGTAGCGTTAGGAAAAAAAATCAGGTGGAATAAAATTTGATAGCTGTCTTGACAGCTCTAACTATATATCTTGACAGTGAATAAAATTGCAGTTCATTTAAATCTGAATTTTGGATAAAATATTTATGAATATGAGCAACCTGCCATGGCAGAAAAACATGAGAGTAAATGATCAGGGAGAGTCTGATGCACTTTCAACAGGAAACCAAAATTAGTATTTTACTTTGCTGTCACTTTAAAATGCTTCTCCTTCCTGTGACAGTCATCTTTTTCTCGTTCACAAAGGCTTAATAATTATGTACCCAAGGCAGCAGAAGGCCCTCCAACAGTTTTAAAAACTAGGGCACCTTACCATCTCTGTGACTGTGATTAAGAAAACGGGACACTGATGAAACTAGGGCACCTGGTGACCTTACCAGAGATTTATATCGAAAATACTAATGTTAAAAGCAGATAGACAATCTAAATGAAACACATTTTTAGAAAGCTGAAATAATTGCCATGTAAGGGATGGTAGGAATTGAATTTGGAAAGTCAATGCACATATATTTGCATTCAGCCCATGTCGGCATACACACAAATTGGGTGTCTCCATAAGCCCACGGGCAGAAAGGCAACAGGCATTTGCAAATGGCAAAGTAGCCAGTTCTGGGTTAGGAGAAGAGTCGAACCTGTGGCAGGCAGGACAGCTGACAGCAAGGCAGCTTCTCCGCCGTTGGGACAGTAGTTCCCTGACAATTCTCAGCAGGATGGCTAGCTCAGGGAGCTCAGGGAGCATTTCCTCCAGCCCATCCCACCCCTCGTTGTTCTGTCCTTCTCCAGGCAGCTCCCTGAGCTGTATTCTAGTCACTTTTTGTGGGGACTTTCTGAGGAGCGTTCAATGACATCTGGGCTGACTAGAAACACATACACACAGACCGATTCACCAGCAAGGTGCTCCACCAGCTGGTGCAACCAAAGGAGGCATGGGGCAGCCCCATCAGCCAGGGTCCCTGCTGCATTCTCCAGGCCCGGAAGCTCTAGTTTGAGGGAACATGCCAGACCCATGCTAGAGTTGGTCTTGTGCGGAAGCATCCTGCCCAACCTGGGGCATGGGCAAGGTAATGGGGCCATAACCCGCCTGGGCTATGGCGGGGAATATGTGGGAAGAGGGGGCTGGGGATTCAGAGGAGAATCAAATAGAGCTCCTTCAGAGGAGCTGTTTCAAAATAGCTTTTACCAGACTTTTTTCCAGTTGGTCAAGGAGACAGAGAGTAGGCGAAGTGATCTGGGGGAATCTGCGCAAGTAAAGCTTATGCGTACCAAATTTATTAGAAGACTGCACTATTATGGGAGTCCTCAGTAAATATGCAATTTGCACTCTGCCCGCAGTACTGTGCTGTTCACCAGCCGGGCAGGGGATAGCACTATTTATTCAACCGCCCAAGTAGAAATGTCATGGTGGTGTGGAGAGGTCCGCTTTGGGCACAGAAAACTTTTTCACCTTAGAGGTGTTAGAAGACGAGGCAAAAGTGTGGAAAAATATTCACCAGCAGAACAAAGCATCCAAAGCACCCCTACTGGGAAGGGGAGAGTTATATATTATTTATCTCTTGGTGCCATTGTAGCATTTCTGTTGCAGGCGTAAAAAGCTTACTGTTTTTATAACCTTATACACAGATCGCCTTTGTTGCATTAATGCCCCTGAAAAAGCTAAGTTGTAAACAGCACTGGCACCAGTCACCTTCACAGAAAATAATGTGCTCAATTATTAAAGCATCTTAGGGTTCCCAGCTCATCCTGGAGGCCTGAGGAGCCTGGCTAGGTTTTGATTTGAGGACTGTTGTGGTCTCACTTCAGGTTTCCACCAACAGGTTTTTGTCCTGACTCCAGGGCAAGACAGTCCTGTGGGGATGTGTGGAAGAGGAGGAGAAGAGCAAGCCTGCCTGTCTGGATGTGTAGGACAGCTGTAGAGCTCGCCACCCATTTTATTACACTTTCAGAACAATGTGAGCATAGTAGTGTAGAAGCTGAGCATGGTCCTTCCTACTAGGCATTGCAGAGTTTTCACACAGGCAGTTGAAATATCAGTGAGGTTTCCATGTTCCCAAATGCTCCTATGAATTTTTTTTATGGTACTGTATCACTTAATCCTTTGTCTTTATTTATTAATGCAATGCATTTTCTATATGGATTTCATTATTCCTGAGATAGTTATTCCTAGCTTATGCAGCATTTCAAATGAAATTCCGTGTTTAATTTTTACTGTCTACCATTTTTGAAGGACTTAGTCTTTCGACATTTGTATCTTCTCTGAAGTAAAAACAAAACTTAAACGGGAGAAGGAAAGCAGTTTCTGCTTTCTTGGGTATTTTACAGTTTGGGGATCTTACCAAGAAACTGTGGTGTCCTTGATGTATGAGCTCAGCTCCCACCTTTGCTCTGTCAGAAGATTTGACGCTAACAATGAAGCTGGGATCTAGTGTTCACAACGTCAAGAAAAATTGCCTTTTCAAAGCCGAATACAGAAATATGCCAGCCACAGCCTGATAATGGAGGACATTTATTGTTCATTTAATGTAAGGAATATGGAACAAACCAGAACAGCTTAAAACCTGCATGTTTTCAAGTGCCACTGTAGCATGACATTTTTAATTAAAACACAGTGGCTATGGTGGGACAATGCAATGGAACATTAACCACCGCACCCTGTGAAAACAAAGCTCTGTTTCACAATTACTTATTAACTTTTGCTCAGTATGTAGTGCTAAGACAAGTATGCCGCAAGAGCTCTAGTTCTCTGCTAGTTATCAGAGACAAAATCTGGAGCGCTATAACTAACTTGGATTTTGAGATTGTCCATAACTGTTAATAAGGTCCATTTTCTGTTAGTGTTTATCAGTGTCTGCTGGCAGAGCTTAGCATTTACAGTTAGGAGCTGTGAATACCAACTCGGGAGCTACTTACAGCTGGTCACATCTTGACTTTGACAGTATTCGTTTTAGAGGACAGAAACAGCCTCTTTCTCCCTCCTTCTTTTTGCAGTTGGTTACTGCATTTGCAATATCCGTATTAATTTAGATCTCCAAAGGAGAATCAATTTTGTATGTTTTGACATGAGAAAATTTATTTCATTGCCTTTTATCTGACCCCTCACTTTTTTAGTTCTTATTTAAATTCACACAGAGCCTTTATCACAAAGGTTATCCTAACGTTCATCTTTTGTATTTGTCACTGGAACAACTTGTTCTTGTCTATCGTATGAATATAGCACTCAGATCTCCTTGAAGATCTCCTTCTACAACATACTCCTTAACAAGAGGAAAGAGCGATTTCAGCAGTGTCCCTTTTGAAAAAAATAATTAAACGAAAAAGAAAAACAGAACAAAACCTCATCATTCAACAGCGATGAGGTCACAGCCAGGAATATCTTAGGGAAGTGACTGAAGCAGACTTGCTAAGTCTGCAGAGGGTTCTGATGAAGCCTGGTGTATTCTCCATATATGACAGTTAGCGCAGTGGCAAAGACACCACCATAAAGGAAGTTACCCCATAGAATCATAGAATGTGTTGGGTTGGAAGGGACCTTTAAAGGTCATGCTAATGACAATTGAGGATAAAAAGTTCTCAAATGATGGATCTCCTGTTGAAGTTGTGGATGAGGAGGAACTTCGCTTTATTTAACGGCTTTAAATGAAATAACTCAAAAATTATACATGAATCTTTATTAAACCTTAGAATTTATGTATAAGAAGAAATATTACCCTACTTAAAAATCCTACATTGCTGAAACTGGCCAAAGGTCTCCTTTTGTCATAGACAATAGAAGACATCTTCACAGATACCTAAAAATACCTTTTTTTTTCTATTCAATACACATCGATAATTGTTAAGTGATGAATGGAAAAAGCAAAAGCCAAGATGGTCATTTCCATGCTCCTACCTTTACTGTTAAGGTGCTCAAGTACAGAGACCATTCACTTCATTGTTCACAAATCGGTACCCAATCACCTTGAAGTCTGTAAAATACACGTCCAAGGAAAGCAGGGGAACCTGCCTTCCACAGGTAACTATTTTTCTCCATTGACTGTAGAGGGAGCCTAGAAACTAGCTTTGACTTGGTGCCTAACTATGCTTAGCAAGGTCGAGGTGCAATTCCTATTGCTTGTGTCTACAGCCATGCACGTTGCAAACCGTCAGAGCTAGATGCATCCTCAAATAGCAGAAAATAACTACAATTTTGTGCGTCTTTTCTTCCTTCCTGTGTCTTGAGTATTTTTACGCAGCAAACATCCATCTTGAAATTTCTTTTTACTGCCATTGCATGACCAGTTTGTTCCAGGCAGCTCCTAGACACTCCTCCTTAGTAAAGATTTTCTTAACAAGAAAAAATGGAAAGCTACATGAAGCTAGTAGAGGGCTGCACGCCTGCTGTCAGGAGTGGGTACAGAAGTTTGTAATTCAAATATAAGATTTCTTCTCTCTTTTCACACTCATCTTCACAATGTCATTTTTATCTTTAATGTGTACTAAATTTTCCTTGATTATCATGTATTTTAAATTATCGTTTTCTATTTAAAAATATTTCTGTGACCTGGCTGCAAAATATCGTGCAAGTACAAAAATGTAATAGCAGATGTTAGTCTTCCAGATGTACTGATCAAAACACATAGACAACAGGAAGATTTATCTTGCTTGCTGTGCACTTGACAGCTGCTTAAAAAAAATAAAAAAAGGCATTTATCTGTATTGGAACAATTTATCAGACTACACAGTTTGATGTATTTTGCTGCTTAAAATTGATTCTTACCCTTCTGACAACTCACCGTTTGGATCTAACATGGCATAAGAATGGAACTAGGCAACAGTGATTAAAAGATCGTATCTTTTCTGGTCCACAACCCTCCTCAAGGCCATTACTACAAGCCACTCTTTCACAAAGTGAAAGATGGTCACCCAAGGTGCCCATGCAGAATGATACTTTCAGTGATGAAGGAAGGGGTGGAATTGATTCATTCCCATTATTTCAAAGTTTCTTGCGCTCCAGAATGGAAATAGGGCTTCTAGAAACTCCCTGTAAGTTTTACAATTATTTGTGGGCTGATAGAGACACTTCATTTTGAGAAGTGAAAACAAAATGTTTCAGTTTGGCACCAGATTCAAGGATCAAAATCACCTCCGGCTTTTACCCAGGAGGTGCCTATTTATTGCTCAGCTCTGACTCCTCTCCTAAACAAGGCTCCGACTGTGGGCTCCTTCAGGTATCACAGCGACTCTTTCAGCGGCTGCGGTGCAGCCTGACATCTTATGCAGCCAGGGCACAAGTCGGGTCTGCAATAACTTTTAAAAACAAGGTATTAGTTATTAGAAGTCCCTTCAGCTTTAAATGAAGAAAACAAAATATGCACACACGTCCCTGCTGGCAGCATTACTCACTTGTCTGTCTCACCACCCCCAGGATCCATTCATCTGCACCAGGGAATCACCTTCGTAGTAAAGCATCTGGAGACCTCGGTCCTTGGTTTGGAACTCTAATCTCAGCATTTGCAGCACGTGCTCTCTCCCCCTTGGCTGCCAGTTTTTACGAAGTTAATGTCCGGTTGTTGACTGTCATGGTTACCACCAAGACAGCACCACATCTTGTTTGTCTCCACGTAGGCGTGTATAGACAGGTACGAACGTAATCCGGTCAGCACGCCAGCTTTCACTCTTCTGGCCTAGAGAAGATATGAATCACAACTAATGCCAAGCAGATGCTAACATAAGGCAAACACGCTGCGTGCACTGCTCCATTCTTTACAATTGGCACATGTTTAACAGTGGTATTACTTTAATACAAACAAAAATGAAAAAAAAGTCTTCAAAAGGTGTTTCTTTAAAATATCTTTTACCAGAGTTGACTTTTCAGCAAAAAATATCAATTTTTATCATTTGGCCTCTTAAAAAAAAACAACACACAAAACCAACCAAACAAACAAACAAAAACCCAAAAAAAACCCACCACCACCAAACCACCAAATAAACCAACAGTCTCTGAAAAATTCAGACTAGATCCCTCCCCTGTTCTCTTGTGCAGGCAGATGGGAAGGGCCACATTCTGCTCCTGACACCTTCGCAGGAGAACTGTGCGTATGCCCATGGCACATCTGGATGTATAGGTAGTGAGAGGGAGCAGGGAAGGACCATGTGGTTCCACAGCATTGGGAAGGGATCACTGGATCACAGCTCCCCTCAAAGCTGCTAGGCCCTTGCCCACTGACTATTCCAACAAATGCCGGGATACTGAACTAGAAACATAACTCTATTATTGATATTATGAAGGAAGCAAAAAAAAAGTACTTCTGACTCCAAACATCTAGGTTTGGCCTTTTCCAGAAAATTACCTGCAAAACATTTGATTGAAGAAACTTTAATATGAGCAGCCATCCAGTTGATGCATCCGCTACCCCAGCGATACTGTCAGGCAGTTCATAAGATCATGCCCATACGATCACATCCAGAGCCTGCTTTGGTCTTGTCCTTCTCCATCTCCATCTCAATCTTAACCCCAGAAAAAGTCAGCTATCCATCTCAACCTTCATCATTCCAGGTAAGAGGAATCCCCTTGGTTTCAGCCATAGTTACAGCAATTCTTTGCAAGCTATTTTCTCTGTCTCTGATGCTGTTTTATACCCTGAGAGTTTGCACAGTATGGTTCTCGGTGCATTCAGGCAGGATAATATAGTACAAACTGAGGTAAGGAAGTCAGACAACACTCTCATTTTACAGAGGTACATCCTGGAAAGAGGAAAACAGCGGTTCAGAGGCAAGCAAATCTATGTAGTGCCTAGAAATCAGCCATATTATGATTAAATCACAGCTCTAATATGATGTATATTTATTTTCAAAGTCATTCAAATGGGTACCTCGGTTCTTTTTGCATGCACAGTTGGAGACCCTGAAAGAATTTTGTTTCTCAGAGCTCATCACTCTAAATTGCTGCCTTCCCAGGGCAGTACACAAAGTCACCAGTCACCTCTCAAAGGTTTGACAGGTGGGTCTTATCCCATCAGTTAAATCCACACAAGAAAACCCTTGCCTGGGAAACCTGCAACCAAGTTCAGTAGCGGCGCAGCCATTAACTCCTTCCCCGCCTCTCTGGCCTCATGTTCACCTCTAGCAATAAGCCCGGTAAGACACCGATTAAGCATAGAATATTTATAAGGGCAGAAATAGGAAGAGAGAGAGCACTGAAAACCAGCCATCGGAAGATCGTGCTGGCATTTTGTTCTTCACAGATGATTTTCGTCTAGGAGATTGCTCAGTCACCCTTACGGCACAAGCACTGCAGCATTGCATAATGAAAAGCTGGCTGTAGGGTGACTTTTAGTGTTCCCTGTCCGTGCTCTGCTCCACTCTTTCTGTGCGTCACAGAAAGAGAAGCAACAGTCTCATCCCTAATTGCTTTCCCTGTGGAAGTAAGGAACATCCTTGACTCTCTGCTGCAGTTTGTTCCAATGGCTCAGCTTGGGGGAGCCTCTCTAGGGTCAGGGAGAGCACGTACAGGGTGTTTTGCGGACAGAGTTGAGCACCTCCTGCCCAAGCTGATGCAATGTTAGGAAGCCCTGCAGCCAAGGATAGGTGACCAGGGTGGCGTGATCCTGCCAACGCTGTGCAGGGACCAGTCACAAGGAGAGTAACGCCAGCCTGTGCCCACTGTAGTAACTTTTGTAATATACATGTCTGTAGTCTAGGACTAACACCATGAAATATTAAGTTTTCATGAAAAAAACCAAACAGGTACATACAACACAGCAACTAATATGAGATGGATAAGGCATTTGGGTCCCAGGGTACATAGAGCTTAACTGATCTACAAGAATGTTGTCTACACCGTAGATGTAATGTCAAACAACCCTGCCCTCTACCCTGGCATAATTCAAACCGTCCATTAAGATGCTCTGAATTTCTGCAGAACTTGGTTAGAAGCCAACCTCAGGGCCAGGGCATGTGAAAGGAGGCTTAGATCCAGAAGCCAGGCGCTTGCAAAAAGAATTAATTATTTTTAAGCATCATGATCATTATAGCTATTCCCTTTGAGACATCTGTGAGGGAGTTAATTTGTAATGGATAACTTTCTAGTCCTTTTTGGAAATGGAGATGCCATATGTCAGAGTTGGTTTTCTGATAAGTTTCTTCTTTGGCTGACTTTTTCAAAGTTTCTTCTTCCCATTTGTTGTTGTGTGATGAACTGAAACTCAGTTAAGCTACATTCAGGAACCGAGCCCTATATCCCTGTTTAATGAGGATCAGCTTTTATTTTTCTTGGTCCCCCATTTTGTAATTCTTAGTCGTGAATATTTCTTTTCTCAGATATAAGGTCAATGCAGGAAAACTCTACAGATATATCTGCTTTTAGTGATGCAATCTGGCTTTAGATATGGAGAATACTGCATGGCCGTTTTCCCTCTAGATGATCCTGCAATTTGTGCTTTGGGTTGTGAACAGCTTCACTATGTTGTTTTTTTCACCTGCTCCCTTTTTCTACCTTTGCCCCTATTGGTAGTGCATAGTGATAGGTTTTATCTAACAGAGACTTAAGAAAGAGTTTACCATTAAGTTTGTCAGGCATACCAGTGACAGCAGTTGTCCTTGTGCATGTGCTTAAGTACTTTGCTCATTTTTTTAAAGTTGGTAAAATAGGTACTACAATTTTCTCCATTTCTTAGTTTTACCAGGCAATCTGGTCTCTTCTTCATTCTGTCAAACAAAATGTGGTGTATCACCAGAGATGGAATCTGCCTGCAAGCAAAAATAGCAATGAAAGCTACGGCGCTGCCCCAGAGCATCCAGGGAAATATTCAGTCCAAAGCATCTGGGCTTAGTAGTGCAAAAATTAAAAGAACAATAAGACAAAAATCTGCTTAAATGTCAGGAATAATATGGTTCAGACTGTGCTTTGTCGCATTGCATCAGTTCCTGTGGCATTACGTAATGCCACAGCACCTTTCTTAACTTAATTCCATACAAAACCTTATATGATATCTCACATTTTAATCAGAAGTTGAGAACAACATTTTAGCTCCCATTTTCTTCTAAAAGACATTAATTCCAACATGAGCTGGAAGAAAATGAGTAGGCAAAATATTCTGGCTAAACCCAGAGAATGTAAATTTTTTTTCAACTTGATTGATGATTTCAGGTACACATTTCTCATCTCTATCAGGGTGGAATAAGTGGAATTTCAGAATATGAGACAGAAGAGTCAGGGACTGAACACATTATGTGGTACTGATAGGTGGCAGCTGGCCATAACAGCTCTGATCTGGTATGATTTGAAGGATATAGTAAGGGGGTCTTTCCAATCTTTTTTCAATGTTGATCCTTGTTTCTTAAGATTTGGGGGGTTTCTTTCTCTGTGTGCTGACAATGTAGGTTCCATATATAATACTTAAGTATTAAAGACCACTCTTTTCATTACTCTCAATCCATAAAGAAAAATAATCTTTTCTGGGGTCTTTTTCATTTTTTCAAGGATGAATTTCTACTTAAATTTTTCAGGGCACAAGGACCATAATTCCCTGATCTAGCAGAACGGTTAGACCGTCCTGAAACCTGGTAAATGTCACGTTAGGCAGATGAGGTGCTGAATTTTCTTTCTACCCTGAGACTCTTTTGACAGTACCAGTTCCCAGCTGCAACAGTAAACATACTAAGCTTTAAAAATGACTAAATTAGGTACAAAGCCACAGGGGATTTCCTATTACCTCCATAAATGTAAGTATCTCCTGCTGATTAAATGTCCTGTAAACATTCTTAGACAGTTACTCATGCAGGTTGATTGTACAGTAGGACTAAAGAAAAACGTCTACTTAGCTGAATAAGATATTCTGGAAACATTTTTAAAGTAATAAGGTGGCTATAAGAACTACTGCAATTTTAACACTGAGAGGAAAAGAACAGCTGGATGCTGTTGGAGGGGTTGTGCATCTTTTCATGCTTCCCTCATCCAACAGTACTGTAGCTTAAGTTAACTGGATCCTTTCCCTGCTCCCACCAGATATTTGTACCCAGATAATAGGGTAAAATAGCACTATTGTTTCATTACTGAACTACTTAAATCAATGGGAGAAATGCAGTAAAATGTTCCATCTTGAGTATATAGAAATAGATACATTTGAATGGATGTGTGTAAAAAGATGGGCATATATTTGTATGTGAAATTACCTTTACATTTTATTTTACCGTCAAAATTTCACCATAAAATTTAGAATAGTATTAATTGTCACATAAACGTGCTTATAGTTCTAGTGGAATGATTTCTGTTTCTCATCAGTTTTAAGTGCCTGTTTTGGGGCATGTAGATGGGGAGTGGTAGTCATGCAAAGATAACCAAACATTACAAGACTTTTAAAAATGAGGCCGGTAGTGAATATTTGCTATTAAGCCTATATTGTTTCTGCTTGTAATGGTTTTGGAGTTTGGGCCTTTTTTTTGGTTTTGTTTTGGATTTTGTTTGGGTTTATTTTTTACAATTTGGGAACTTCATACACAAGGAAATGACACCTTTGAGGAGTATTGATAAGACGTAACAATATTAAAATGAATTTAAGAGTTTAACATTAAATCTTTGGTAGAAAATAAATATTGGGGGGGAGGGAGGGGAAGGGAGGTGATGAATCAAATAGTGATGAGCCATCTCCCACATAAGTGGAGCACAAAGTCCTAATTTCCGAGTTCCCTTCCACTGACGTGTCCCCACCATCCTGCAGAGAGCACACCAGGGACAGACAAGTACTCCCTCAGCTCAAAGCTATTCTGCACCTCCTGCTGAGCCCACAAGAACCATAAGTCAGCCCTGCTAAGCAGAAGATAGTCCTTCCCTTCCTCCTCCTAGTAGGAATCTTGGGATTGATCTCAAACACAGATATCTTTTCTGGAGATTTGTGTGATTTCTGAATCACCTTCAGGTTCCCACTCTGGGATAACAAACAGTGGGATGGTGCAGCTTGAACTGTGTTTGGCTGCTCTTTCTCCTTCAGTCACCATTTTCTCCTTGTCCTCAAGCTACCCTCAGGGTGCCATCCTGCTAGACTTTAGCTAAATGTTTGTATAGATGAGGGCACTTTGTTCTTTCATGATTCATGAAGATGTACTGGCCCATTAGCATCAGAAAGGATTAAATCCACTTTTCCTTTCATTTAAATAAATCTTTTGCATCTGTATGACTGCATCAGTCTGACAGTCTTAATGCTGATGTACCTTTCTTTAAGTACATACAAAATCAAAGCCAAAGGACAAAACGTACAGTAAACAGGGAACTCTATAATTCTTCTAACTGCAGAACAGAAAATGAAACAGACTGAGATTACACAAGGTGTTGACATATTTAGATTTCTGTAAGGCATCTGAAATGTTATACTACACTAAATCATTTAGGAGACTGAATGATATGGAAGAAGCATGCTTTTCATTAGAAGGTTTATTGGTATGTCTCTACCCATAACCATAGGGAGCAAATCACTTTAAAGGGGCATTTTTTAAAATGAGATCCTTCTAGCCTTTGGAAGACAACACAAAAACAATTTTCTTATATTATTATACAGCTTTCTGATATTCAAAGACTGAGAAAATTGGAACCATAATGAGAACATGGTTTGGGGGTATTCTAATTTGCTCAGTAAAGTGGAAATTTCAGCACCAACTGAAGTGTACAACCAAACCCAAGAAAAAGAATAAGACTGTCAGACAAGTAAGATAGCAACTGCTAGCCTAGGAAGAAATGACTCTGGAAAAAACAAGAGATAAATATTTAGATGAACATCATCTCTCATGCAATGTTATGATCAGGAGATTAACATGATAGAGTGGACGTATGCATTAACTGATGAACTGTGTGTAGGAACACTGTGGGTAAAACTCCGCTGCCTGAACAGCGGTCCAGTGCTGCATGAAGTGCTGTTCAGTACCCAAAACACCTGAGCACGTCACATAGACATGACAAAGGACCTACCAGAGACGAAGACCCATTTGGGTTGGCAGCTGGAAGCTAGGCAAGATACGCTTCTGCACCTAAATTTTCACTAGACACCTGCACTTAGGCAAATAAACGCTACCTCTCTTACTACTGAATTTTTGTACTACCAGGACATGGTATTGTGTTCTAATGTCAACAGCTGAAGAGACCGTGTAAAGACAACTCAGAGATACCTGAGAATGATGCAAGGAGTAAGGAGATACATCTTATCATGATAGCTACAGGGAACTCACCAAATTTTTAGGAGACTTAAAGAAAAATACAATTGACCATAGACTAGAGTTTCCATAAGGGAAATTCAAGTCTGAGAATACACAATTTTCCAATCTAAAAGACTAAATTCAGGTGACTGCAAGTCAAAGTTAAGATACATTCTTAGCATAAAATGAAATTGGAGTTTTCACACGGATGTCAAGGGTTACAGCCTAGGAGGAACAAAAGAGTTTTGTTTGTTTTCACTTTCTACTGGAAAATGACAATTGCATTTGAATATTTCTCTAAAAGAGCAGCTCTAGTTTAAGCAAAAATTAAGTTTTTGTCTTCACAATGAATATAAATTGTTTTTTAATCTAAGTTCATGAACTTGCTTCATTGTATATTAAAAGTACCTGAAAGCAAATTATAGCCCTGGATTCATGTTGACAGTGACCTTGAGAGGCTAGAGAAATGGGTCAACCAGAATCTTATGATGGAAAAAGCAAAGCCCTTCGCCTGGAGAGGAATAACCTCATGTACCAGCACAGGCTGGGGACCCACCAGACAGAAAGCAGCTTTGCAGAAAAGGCCGCGAGGGTCCTTGGGGGCAACAAGTCAACCTGAGACAGGAATGAACCCTCATGGCAAAGGCCAACAGTCTGCTGGACTGCCTTAGAAGAAGTGTTGCCAGCAGGTTGAAGGAGGTGATCCTTCCCCTCTGCTCAGCACTGGTGAGACACATCTGGAGAGCTGGGTCCAATTTTGGGCTCCCCAGTACAGGGGAGATGCGGACATACTGGAGTGAATTAAGCAAAGGGCCACAAAGGTAGTAAAGGGATTGGAGCATCTCTGATATGAGGAGAGGCTGAGAGAGCTGGGACTACCTGTAAATGAAAAGACCCAGAGAGATCTTATCCATCTGTAAAAATACCTGATGGGGGCAGTAAAGATGGAGCCAGGGTCTTTTGAGTGTTGTCCAGTGAGAGAATAGAAGACATTGGTCACAAACTGAAGCACAGGGTGTTCCATTTAAAGATAAAATACCCCAAAACTCTTACTTACTGTGAGATTGGTCAAGGGTGGCCAAACACTGGAAGAGGTTTCCAGAGAGATTGTGTAGTCCGCATTCTTGGAGATATTCAAAACCAACTGGCTACAGCCCTGAACAACGTGCTCTAACTGATCCCCACTACGGGCTAGGACTGGATGATCTCCTGAGATGCCTTCCTGCCTCAACCATCTTGTGATTCTGTGATTCATATTTTAAACTTTACTTGAAAAACTCTACACATGTTACATTCTTCAGGCCATCCGTTTGCTAACTAATCTGCCAATAAATGAGAAATCAGGTTTTGAATGTAAAGGCACATGCCACTCATTCTTTCACAGAAGAATGCACAGCTGCTTGAAATTGGTTTAACTCTAAAGGGAGACTTTGAAAACATAGAAATGAAATCAGAGAGTAACCAAACGCATAAGCATGTTCCTATAACTCATTTCAGAGAAATACATTGTTTTGAAGAATTGCTTGAAAAAGAGAACTACACAAATGAAGGCAGGGGGAAGATACAACAAAGCTTTTCTCATCATTTGGACTACTGCTAGCACTTTTGACCTTTCTCTCATCATTGAACTTTCAAAAAATGAAAGGAAAGAACCAGTCCTTGGAGAACTCCAACCAAGTAGAAGTATTTTATAGGGGAGAAGCTATCTGTGCACAGCCCTTTTTATAGACAGATTGACTTATTCTTAGCACAGAGCTAGATTTTCTGGTTTACATAAACGGTGATTCATTGTTCTTGTGATTTACAGATCTGCATGGCTGAATTAAGTGCTGTTGAGGGGCCAGTCATTGTGAAACTACTTTACACTACACACAGGTGAATTAAAGGTAAACTTACGTGTGGCAAGAAGAAAGGTGGATGACATACTTGATCCACTGGCTTCTTGAGCAATTAACGGAAAATAATTGCAGGAATGAATACAACAGGCTAGCAGGAAGGAGAAGTGGGCTAGGAACCAGCCCGTCCATCTCAGGTATATGACTTGTGCCTAGCATTTTGCAGACTGGTGACGCAGTCTCTTCCAGTCCTTTTTTACCTGCATGTGAAGAGGCGACTGAAGGCCTCCAAAAGGATAGCTGTGCTGACTTATTTAGGTGCCTCAATCAAGGAGGTGAGACCTTCAGAGGTGCTTCTTTCCCCCTTGCACCAAGGGAACTGAAGCACTTCAGGAAGCTACTTATCTGTGAGCCCAAGATTTCCGACCCCGTTGTTTGCCTGAGCAATGTACTGTGGATCCCACCATTTTTAGTGTTGTTTTATCACAGTGGGATGGATCCCATATTCAAAGTCCTATCCTGCCTGACTTGGTAAATAACTCTTTAACTTTAATTTTTAAAAAGTTTGCCTACAATTACTGATCCAGCAAAGCAATGACTCTTGTCTCAAAAAAGCCTTTTTATCCAGCGTGAAAGTAAAGCACAGACTCAGCTACTCCACATCTCCCAAGATCTCTCTGCTGTAACCTCCCATAAAGCTCCAGCTCTTTTACACAGCGGTCAGTATCGTCATCCTTGCCTACTGAGAGCTCGACTCAAACAGCCAAAGCTTTTTGCATTATCACTAGTGGTATCAGTCTCATACTACTCACTTAAGACAAATGTTAAATAACTGTTTGGAGGTCAAAAACCCAAACATTGGTAATTCCAGCTACAAGTCATTTGCTATGCAACAGAGATATATGTGCATTTTGCCTGGACACAGCTGTTTAATTTAAAATTAACTATCTGATCATTCAGGGGGAAGATATTTTCATTGGTACTTTTAGAGTAAGGGAGGGAGAACATAAAATCACTGAGATGTTTCACATGTTGGGAGGGGAGGAAAACTGCATCATGAATGAAGCAAAATAATCAACCCAGCTGTCCTTTCCCCGTCAGCTTCATCCTCTGTAGTATAAATTAGGGATGCTCAACTGGTTCGGATAAAATAAAAATAAATATGCACAAAATTTTAATTACATTTCACATCTACTAATTCAGAAATTTAAAAAGTATGAAGAGTGTCTTATATAGATTGTTTTTTAAGTTCTGTGAATTTTCTTCAGGTTGTATAATTCTGTGGGAGGTATATTTTTAGACCTTCATGCTGTGGGGAGTCCTCGCTCAGATGAGGCTGAATCCTCAAATACGTAGGTACTTATCAGATTATTCTGAGGTTTGCCCTTTTTATTGTGAAAGCTGTGGGAGGAGGAAAAGTTGGAGCTAAGAGGGGGAAATCCGAAAAACAGTAAAGATTTTGGAGACAGGTTTGTATATTTGGTGGCTGGTTTTCACTCCCTTGATAATTTTGCCAATCCCTGGACTAATGGGAAGAAGTGTACTCTGAAATAGGGTTTGCCGCTGCCCTTGCGCTCTGCCTCTGGCAGAAAGTCTTGGGTTCATTGACATGTGATTGTCAACTTTGTGCAATTTAAGGGAAGGGATCTCTATAAAAAGATTTCCAACTTGAAAAATGCCAAGGGAGTAAAAGGTGTCAAAGGTGTTAAATTGAGTGCATAGGGTTCACTATTTCGGTAATGTACTATATGGAATATAAACTGAAGCTGTGGGCAAAGTTGATGCATACACGTGGTCTTCACATACCGCATCCTCTCATAAAATGCCCTTTTTAATATAAGGTAATACTGGTTGCCACTGTAGTGATGCAGTTGTACCATTTTCGTTTAGGAGAAGACCGAAAACCCTTTATTTTTAAATGTGTTTGACATTTACACTCAGTAATCAGAGTAATATGATTCCACAATAAATATGGTACCTCTAACAGTTAAAAAGATTGGATTTATAATTATGCTGCTGTTTTTTATTTTTTACTTCCCTAAAACAAGGAACTGACATGCTATAAAGGGTTGATGTTAACCCTGGCCAGCCAGTTAACCCGACAAAGCACCAACCAGCCACCCAGTCTCCCCCAGAGGGATCGGGGAGACAATCAGAAGAGCAAAAGCAAAAAACCTCCCAAGCTTGAGATAAAGACAGTTGAAGGGAAGCAAAGAGGGGAAAAAACACAAACAAGCGATGCAAAAACTCACTGCCTCCCACTAGCAGACCAATGCCCAGCCAGTCTCTGAGCAGCAGCTATCTTGGAAAATTTAGCACCCCCACCCTCACGCAGTTTTTACTGATGAGCATGATATCCCTTTGGTCAGTTGGGGTCATCTGTCCTGGTTGTGTTCCCGCCCAGCCTCTTGCCCGCCCCCAGCCTACTCACCACAGGGTGGGCAGAGTGAGAAACAGAAAGCCTTGACGCAGTGCAAGTACCAATCAGCAACAGCTAAAACAACCCTCTGTTATCAACACTGTTTTGGTCCCAAATCCAAGACAGAACTATACGGGCTTCCAATAAGAAAGTGAACTCCATCCCAGCCAGACCCAGCACACTTCTATAAATTAATACCTGAGTCACATCCTACTTTCTTTAGGTTCTCAGCCACTGCTGCCCTTTCAAACGTTAAAGCATGCAAACCAAGTACAAAGTCAGACTGCAGTGTAGAGTGAAAATGGTTTTGGAGTGTTTGATCTCCTCCACTTGTATTGACTAGTTAAGCTCCTATGTTACATGCTGTTTACCAAGACTTGACTTTCTTGTCCACTCTGTGATGTAGCGATGTTGTACTTATTTGTCTAATAATGGAAAATTACACTTCATGTTTTCTTTTCCATTCCAGTTGTCAGGCACATCACATAAGTCACAACTGCAACAGCTAGAAACTAAGCCTTTTCTGTGAGGAGGTTAAAGACTGAGCAGGCAGAGACGACCCTCTTATTTTTAGGGTTATGTCTATGCCAGAACTTAGAAGATAAATTGCAATTCATAGAGACTTTTAAACTTGCCATCTTGGGTCTTGATAACAGAGAAGCCAAGATAGGAAGAGGCTACGGAACGACTACAGGACCCATCAAGATCCTGAAGCAGATATTTATGCAGGCTGTATCAAACTAGCTCAGGTGTCTCTACAACTCAAAAAGTTTCAGTGTAGTAGTTCCTTTGTATAGTATAGAAGAAAAAAGCCTGCATAGCTGATACCCTGTCATAGCTGTTCTACCTGGGAGGCTGTACTGGAGGGCAGATGTAAGAAAGAAATAAATTCTATGTAACTGGGAAAAAAAAAAAATCTGAGGTATGTAGATAATCAATCTGCTGGGAGTTGTATCTAGGAAAAATGTAGGGAAAATCCATGAGCTCAGAGGATCAAAAAAGGCACTTTTGAGATGTTATACTCAGTATACTCCAAAGCCTTGAAACCAAGCAGAACAGGAATGGTAGGGTATATAAAGGTGTGGTTTAACAGATAAAAGAACGTGCTCACAATAGAGCCTGTTGTGAAATCCAATATCAAAGGTCCAGAGAACCCAATTATCTTTCCATACCTTTAATTAATTACTTCTGAGGATTCCCACAAACAGAATGGGCACTGCATTGTCTTGTTACATTAAGAATCATTGCATTTTATTGGGTTCACTTAATGATGTTTAATCCAGAGCACATCCACTAGAGTCATCAGTGGCACAGGAAACCCACATGTCTGTTACATATTGTAGTCTAAGGGTGCACGTCTGGCACCTATTAAATCCCACTGATAATACAAATTTGGCTAATAAGGACAGCTTTTCTGATAAAGCCTTGGTTTGGGGCAAGGCACGCTTCTAATGTCAAATCTGATATATTTCACTTGATTACATTCCTCACGGTTCTGTATCAAAACAGAACAGCTGAGCTTTGAAGAAAGGTTACCTCAGCATTTGCACCCACCAAAATGCCAAACCGGACTATTAGGCCTCCAATAACTGCTGAAACATTTTGTACCTGATGGAGAAATACAGCTGATAGGCACTGGGCAGATGCTGAGACAGAAGAATAGAACTAGGGCTTGGTTCTTGCCTTCAAAAATGATTCTTCTCTGCTAAAAGCAATTTAAAAAAAAAAAAAGTCTCTTGCTCTCTTTTGTTCTTTTTTTCTCTGTCTGCTTGAGGAGACTTTTTTTCCGGTTCTGGTTACAAGAACAGTTCTAATGAAGATATCTTTAAAATCTATTTTGCTACTTGTCAGCTCCCTTTGGAACTAACTGCAATGTCTCTAATTATGGCATGCCTCACTTCCAAATTTGAAAACATATTTGATTTCTAGAGAATGAGGGAAATAGTTGTCTATTCTGCAAGTTCCACGGCACTTCATTTTTCTTAAGGAGGCAGATTTGCTTGAAAGAAAGATCAGCTCTAACTCACTGAGTATTCAAAGGATAGTGTTTTCACAAATAATGAAAAAAACCCTCCGTTGTGACTGGGCTCTTTAGTTTTGCTTCATGCTCGACAGAAAAGAATCTGAACATTCACCTAAATATCGACACACAGTTTCTTTGGAGACGCAAGAGGCAATCTGTAGATGCACTACGCTAAAGGTTTGCTGTATATGGATCACTTAATGAGGGCTGTTTAAGATTTCCAAAGCTTAAAGGCCAACCAAAATATACCTTAGTAAGATGTTTGTGCAGCTTTCCTAGTCACTGTTGCTGAAATTGTTGTGAAACTCGGGGCAGCAAATCAGAGCAGGTATGAACCTGCAGTCTACCCTCCTCTCCAGGGCCATCCAAGTCAGCGCAGGGATACCAGCTGCCAGAGCCTGTTGTTTACTGACTCTGCAGGCAGAGACGATGGAAAAAAAAAATAATAATCCTCTGCTTGCCACTGCAGCAAGGAAACGTGCGTGTGTGTGTGTGCCTTTGGTTGGCAGGGTGACTTCTTTGAGCTGCCTGTTTTGTCATGCAGCAGAGAACCAACTGAGGGTAAGGACACAAAAAGCTCAGGGCTGCCAGGCTGCCTTGGCGAAACTCCCATTTGGAGCAGCAGCAGGAGGAGGTCTCTGAGGACCAGGGTTTGCAGCTCACATGCTAGGAAAGTGGATGTGGGCCGCTGACTCCTCTCCTGAATTTCTCTGTACTCTTGGCAGGATGCAAACGTCGACAATATGAAAACGTACCTCTTAGATACTGTCCTTGAGACTTTGCATGTAGAATCACTGCAATCTGGACTGATTCAATGAGGCATACACTGTCAACAACTTACACATCGTACTGCAAATATCCAGTGCTGGGACAGGTTTCCCTCTCTAGCCAGTGAGAAAAAGAGGCTTCTTCAAAACCTTCCCTCAACCATTGTAGTTTGACGGCTTGAATTTCCATACAACTGCTTTCTGTAGCTAAGAAGGGAGGGTGTCTTAGATGCCTGAAATAGGGATCTAAGTACCCTTTCTAGCTACAAAAAATCAAGCAGAAGGATCTCTGTGGCTTCCATGGCTATTCAGTGAAGAGCTATTCAGTTTTTTTGCAGCTATTTCCCAGCTGTGACCCTGGATCTCAACATTCAGCGAATTTTCTATAAGTGCTCAGCATTAAAGCAAAACTGCAAAGAAAACTCGTATTTCACATTTAAGTAACATGCAGCACAAGACATGTTTTCCTGATACTCACTAGCTTAATGTGCAATTAAAAAAAAACCAGTCTTTTTATCGGTAATATAAAATAGACCAAAGAAAATGAAGACATACTATAAAAGTTCTGGAATAAAGCATCTCTCTCAGAGCTCATCTACTTCTTTAATGTAATCATTAAAATCCACTATTCACCAGTCTTCGCTTAGATCATTTCACATCAACAGCTTCAAACCTTTCTTTAATCCCAGCCATCTTCAGCAGGTTGCTGTATTGCTCTTTGCATTGCTCTAGTGAAATCCATTTCACACACGTACAAAAGGGGGGTTGCCCTGTAGAATTCTTTTGTTTTTTACTGAACCAATTTAAATTTCATTTTTTGTCATTTGAATTAAGGAAACATTCCCCACCCCCCAAACCAGACACATTCTGTCTTTAGGAAATCGCAGAAGGCAGCACACGAATGTTTTCAGTGGGGACTATCAGCAAGGCATCAGGATGTGATGAAACAAGGGATTAACCTTTTTGAGATTGGGACACTGTTGCTAGGGCTCCCAGCACAATAGATCCTTTCTTACTGTTGTGCTCCCTTGCTGTTATCAGAGTATAAATATCAAAGACATTTTGTAAATTCTGCAGTATGTTGTTGTGGGATTCGAAGTATCCCAGAAGGATTTCAAACCAACGTGAATGAGATTACTCCAGAGGAAACAGGGACTTTGTACTGAAGTACGTTAATCTCTTCAGCATAACGAAAGCTTTTGTATGCAATTATCCTAGGTGATAAGAATAAAATAAAATAGAAAAGCATGTGTGATTCTAAGTCAAAGTGAAGTACTATAAAATTGTAATGTGTTTATTTTTTATTTTTATATTTTGCTATCACTCCTCCTCCTCGTAGTCATAACCCTTGTTCCATTTTTTATGCCTGCGTATAAACCCAGTCACGTGTATCTATTTGTTTAAGCATATAGTTATCTTTCCACACTCTTAAATTATTCTTTGCCAGAACAAAATGAGCTCTATGCAGAACATTAGGCATCTGTGTAAACGGCTGGCGGCTGTCAGCCTAGGTGTGAAGTCCTCTGTGGAGCATGGGCTTCTTTGTATGAAGGTGAAGCCTCTAAGTGCCAAGATGAAAGGATGGCCAAATGAGCTACAAAATGTTTCCAGTAATATCATTAAGGAGTGAGCAGCTAAACGTTTCCACATGATTATCATAAAATGTTTCACCAATCAATATTTGCAAGTTTAAGTGCCAAGCTGTAATTAGAGGCTAAAGGCCAGGAGCCAGGTGCCACGCGGTAGCTGTGATTAGTTCCGTGCCCAGCTGTAGCTGCCAGCCACACGCCTGAGACAGCCCTTGCCTGGCTGGGGGAGCTTGGGGCAGAAAAGAAAAAGGTTGCTGAGTGCTTAAAATCTTACAAAATATTTGGCTGGTGCAGTGTAGTTCTGAATTGCAAATAATGCTCAGGAACTTTATATTCACTCACAGGAGAAGTGTCATACCAGGAAAAAGGGAAAAAAAAGCCACCGAGGCATTCTGTTTGGCTGTTGCCGGCCTGTTTTCTATTTGTCTTCTAGAACTTAGGAGGAATAGGACTGGAAATGTGAATTAATATCACAAAATGAATGTCCCAGAGTTCTGTGGTATCAATACGAGCACGTACCCAGCCACTGCTGCTTCTGACCAAACCCTACTTTTTTCCAGCTCAGTATTCTAAAAATGGGCAAAGTCCGCAAGTTTTGTAAGTATTTATTTCCTGGAAGGAGCCTTAGGTGATTCTAGCAGGAAAGGACCTGTGGGCAACTGTGAAGCCATTCGTAGGATGAAAGGAGCAATTTTCCTTGAGTGGTAAAGAGATTCTTCCTCTTTTTTGCTGTCTCTGTCACTTAACCCATCCTCCTTGGTACATTGCATGTGCCACTGGCCCCGCCTGGTAGGGTAGCGGTCATAAGACAATGAGCGCTAATGAGTTTCTGCAGTGAATGCTATGACTTGGCTGATCCATTTAAATATTACAAGCAGCGGCTTAAATAATGAACGATAAAGAAAATGAAGGCAACCTGTTCTTAGCACTTTGCCCTTTGAATGTCTTAAGTTGCTTGCCGTTAGTTTTGTCCTTTAGCAAAGGTATAAGGCAGCCACCAAAAATCAGCAGACAGTAAAAATGATGAAAGTTGTTTCAATGCCCACTGTATTACATATTTTGAAAACAGTCTGTTCTCCTTTGGTTTTGCAGTAATTTTTTTTTTCCTGACACTGTTATGTAGCTAAATAGTCTGTTTTGACTTGTGGGAGGAGCACTTCAAAATGAACTTGTCAGGGTTATTTTTGTTCTGTTCCCCTTCAGGAACAGGTGTGAAATTTTTGTCTGCGGTGTTGAAAATAACGTAAGTAACAAAAGTGAGTTGTCATGAGCAGAACTGTGTGGTTTTAAAATTTGCCATAAAAAGTACTGTTTAAGTTGATTCAAAGCTATTTTAAAATTCTAGTCAGTTTTCCCAAATAGTTTTGAACAAATGAAATGACATATCAGAAATTTTGAAGGAAACTATCCTGATTCTTTTTTTAAACATATGTCCAAAAAAATGTCAATGCTAGTTAGATAAACTTGGAGGCATAATGGAGGAAGATATAGTAAATATTTATTGGCCAAAGAAAGAACTGAAATATCTTCTGACATGATAAAGTGCTTGTCTGGGAAGTGAGAGGTCTGTGTTTCAGTTCACATTCCCTTTGCTATTAAAAGTTTAATGAAAACTTAAAAAGATCCATCAAAAGAAAATGAGAAAGCTTTAACACCTGATTTCATGTAGTCCAACAATGAGGGTGTTCAATGATGTACCTATTATGAAACTAGTCCTTTGTTATTATTAAAAGTTTTCCTTGTTAAATATTTTGCTTATCCACATTGTTTTGATTTGAAAACTATATTGACGAAATTGTTTGAAGTCATTTGGAGGAAGGAAAATTAAAAATTCTTTTTTTTTTGAGTGCCAGCACAGCTGTAAGTATAAAATATTCTTTATTTTATACTTAGGAAAGAATTCTTTACACTCCCACCAAGAAAGAAGCAGAGCTAACTGTTAGAAGAAACCAGCTTTTTACATCCAAGTGTCTGCCATCTAAATACCTTGCTGCTTACCAGAACTCATGAAAAGTTGGTCTTTGCGTTGGTACAAGTTCATGAGAAGGGGAATTATAGCCAAGGGACAGTTGCTTCCACGGGCAGCACTAGAATGGTTCACTCCTTTATTACACAGCTTTTTAGTTTAGGGTTGGTGAGTGGGTGGTTGGTTGGCTGGGTCTTTTTTAATATTTGGCGTTGTCATGCTGTTTTGAGTTTTTTCCTCATAACATTTTGAACTGATTAGTGGACATTTATTCATCAGAATCATATGAATTTGAAGTCATTTTATTTAGACAATTTTAGATAAAAATATTTCCAATGTACTTTGCTTTTATTGAGTGATTTATTTTGGGGGAGGAGTGGTTATTTAATTGTCATTTCTTCAGGTGGAAATATTGGTTCTATTAGCTCGGGGGGATGGTAGGAGGCATTAAATTTACATTTGTATCTTTTCATGTTTCTCATCTAAGTTTGATTGATTTCCACGCCTTCCTACTGTGTTTTCTGTCTGCCTTTTCAATGTCTGTCTGTGGTATTTTGGACCATTTTCATTGTCTGCATCCCACTCTCATGACAACTCTGAAGAAAGCATTTCTGTATGGCTTAGTCTCTGTCTTCTGTTTAGATAAAAAGCTCCTAGTGTTTTTTATTGTCCATAAATGAAATGTTTCTTACCTATATCCTAAATGTAGGGTGGTGTTTATACTATCTCTGCTTATGACTTATCAATACATTAGAATTAACTCCACGTATTACTTTTGTTATTTATCTCTTTGTTTTGCACACTAGTGTTAAAGAGTTAGCTTGAAGTGTTTCTATAATACAGGTATTTAAGTTTCCTTAATTATTACCTAATATATGTACTACCATCATTATATAATTATAATAATATTTCTTTCTGGGCAGAGAATTATTGTTATTACTGCAACACCTTCTAGTATGATCTTTGTGCTGTGGCCTGTAGTGGAAAGAAGTAATAATAATGCTGAGAAGGGACAAAATGCTTGGTTCTTGGGGGTATGACAAGGAAAAGAAATGCACAGTTACCTTTCTCTGCCAGGTAATCTTGCTGGTGCTGACTGGGACACAGAAGAAATTATTCCAATCAAGTACTTTTCAGTTGAGATGTTTGTGCTGGCAGAGAAAGAGTCTCAAATGCACATTTATCCCAAGAACCAGGATCCTGAAGTTTTGCTCTTTTGCTTATGTTTAGCGTGCTTTACATGTGAGAGGCACAGGAGGAACAGAAGTCCACCTGCCTTACACAGACCCTGACACTTGTTTGCAAACTCGGCCTCTTGCATGTCTGCCTAAGCTTCTTCTGATGGAGAGATAACACCGCTCTTGGAAGTGGTTTAGCTTAACACTGAAAGTTGCATTGCTAAATGACTTCGTCGTCAATTTATTCTTTTTCCAGCTAACAAAGGTCTTCTGGGAGAAACATGGAAGAAATCAGGTATCAGACATGCTCCCTGGACAAGACAAGGAAATGCACTTAACAGTTTACTTGCTTTCTTTAAAATATTCCTACCCAGTCTTTTAGGTTAAAACAAATCACACTCATTTCCTTCATCTTCCTTGCTTCTTATGGATGAAGAACTTACTCTACCTACATTAATATCTTTCATGATGTGTAATTCAGCTCAACTTTTGGCAGGTCTCACGTGATAAACATCTAGGAATTAAAACCTCATTAAGGGTATAACTTTCAGTATTTCTTCATCTCTACAGTCACATTACAGAGATCCTTGATCCATATATACATCTAAACCTCAGGGTTTATCACTGGTTCATCAAATTGTCTCAGGAGAAATTTTAACATCCTTTTCTATGGACGCTCCAACATCTGTTCTTCTACTGAATCCTCATTCACCTGACCCCTCTTCAGCTAGGTTTTAACAGTATGGTGATTCAAAAGCCAGATCACTTCTCCACTTTTCTGTTTCTCACTTTTAAGTCATCCACATCACACCTCAGTATCCCAGACACCTGCACAGTGTCAATCCTTCAAGAAAAAACTTTTTATCTGATTGCATACCTGTGACTTAGCATAACCAATCTCTGTTGTTTGTTTTAAATTTTTCTTGCTATGCATTTACATTCCTCTCTTGGGAATGGGATGAATTCCAGAGAGATAATTTAAACCTTCTCTTCTTTATCATTCCAGCTTAGTGTGGACAACATTGGCCCACTCCGGTGTAAGTTCTTGTCCTAATGCCAAGACCACTCAGTAGGGTCCTCCCTGCTGTTTTCAAGATCCTACTAGTTCCAATCCTGTTTCACAGTTCTTATTTTCTCTGCATCATCTCCTGTGGTGGGATTTTAACTTTATTTTTCCTAATAAGGGCTTCTTCCTGGTACAGTTCTAGTTTTCTCTATACCAGTGTATTGAATTTGCATCACAAGGTTTTGGTAGTGGGGAGGCTACAGGGTGGCTTCTGTGAGAACCTGCTAGAAGCTCCCTCCATGTCCAATAGAGCCAATGCCAGCCGGCTCCAAGATGGACCTGCCAATGGACAAAGCCAAGCACATCAGTGATGGTGGTAGCACCGCTGGGATAAAATATTTAGAAGGGGGAAAAAAAACAACCCTGTGCAAAAGCAAACAGGAGAGAGGAGTGAGAGCAACAACTACTCTGCAGACACCTAGGTCAGTGAAGAAGGAGGGGGAGGAGGTGCTCCAGGCACCGGAGCAGAAATTCCCCTGCAGCCCATGATGAAGACCATGGTGAGGCAGGCTGTTCCCCTGCAGCCCATGGAAGTCCACAGTGGAGTGGATATCCACTTGCAGCCCATGGAGGATGCCACAACAGAGCAGGTGAGTGCCTGAAGGAAGCTGGGTCCCCATGGGAAGCCTGTGCTGGAGCAGGACCTGTGGACCCATGGAGAGAGGAGTCCACACTGGAGCAGGTTTGCTGGCAGGACTTGTGACCCCATGGGGACCCACGCTGGAGCAGTCTATTCCTGAAGGACTGCACCCCATGGAAAGGATCCACACTGGAGCAGTTCGTGAAGAACTGCAGCCCGTGGGAAGTACTCACTTTGGAGAAGTTTGTGGGAGAGAACCCAGGCTGGAGCAGGGGAAGAGTGTGAGGAGTTCCTCTGAGGAGGAAGGAGCAGCAGAGACAACGTGTGATGAAATGACCTCAACCCCCATCCCCTGTCCCTCTGCGCCACTCGGGGGGAGGAGGTAGAGAATTCAGGAACGAAGCTGAGACCGGGAAGAAGGTAGGGGTGGGAGGAAAGTGTTTTTAAGATTTGGTTTTATTTCTCATTATCCTACTCTGATTCGATTGGTAATAAATTAAATAAATTTTCCCCAAGCGGAGTCTGTTTTGCCTGTGACAGTGATTGCTGAGTGATCTCTCTGCCCTTATCTTGACCCATGAGCCTTTGTTATATTTTCTCTCCCCTGTCCAGCTGAGGAGGTGAGTGACAGAGCAGCTTCAGTGGGCACCTGGCGTCCAAGCAGGGTCAACCCACCACAACCAGCTACCAAGAGCTCCTTGGCTGTCCATTCCTTTCTCTTTGTTGGACTAAATGTGCTGTCTTCTCACTTGCCAGCTTATCTTGTGCTCCCACCAATTCTTTTTCTTCTTCTCTGAAGCAAACCTGCTCTCCAGCTCTGAGTTCTCTCTTTCCCCACACAGGCTGCATGGACCTGTGTTTCCAGGTTCACTTTCTTGTACTGGAGTTTGCTCTGTAGTTCTGCTATGCAGTCTATTTGCTGAACACCATTATGCCCGAAAGTCAAGAGGTCTGTAACTCAAGCATATTGCCAAGTGTCACACCTTCCCTCTCTTGCACATCCTTAGATCCCGAAGTGAAGTCTACCGCCACGTTTGATTATGCCACTTGTTTGTTTGCCTCCTTTTTCATGAGTTCCAGCTGATGACTCTTCACACAGAAACAGCTTCCAGCTTGTGTGCCGCTGGCAGGGGAAGGGGAGGAAATTATATCACTGGAGGTTTTAATAAAGTAAGAGTAATTCAGCAGACTTGGGCTTTTCTGGCAGGCTTCTCTTTTTTTTCTTCATGAAGGCCCTGTCAAGCTCATGAATTCATATGTTCTGGAGTACTGCAGCAGCTTGAATCATTACAGCACAAATGCATAAAGTTTTATCTATAGCTTTAATTTTCATTATATGTACGCTAATTTATATTTCTTTGTGGGGAGGGGTTAAAAATAACCATGGGATTTCTTTTTTCCTGCTTGATTTTCTTTCTTTTTTTTCCTGCTGCAGCAAAACTAGTATCAGGTTAAGATCTATGCAGCAATAAACCTTTGCCACTGGCAGGAATCTAGCAGTCACAAACAATTAGTTCTTTCTGTGAATGGTCCAAGGTTAATTTTAGCCTCCTAAACTGTCTCCTGCCAGATCTGATAAGTTTTCTCCTTTAGCTCCAGCTGTCTGGTCCCTGATGGGATTTGGCTACAAGGAGGATGGCATTATCAGCCCATTAACCATCACTAGCAGGAGAACTGTGATGCTGATGAATATTGATCACCTGTTCCACGGGGTTATCAGATGATGATGAGTGAACCTGACGCGTGGTTGTTTCTGTGGGCAGCTTTTATTTTGTACTGGACGATGGCACTTGTCTCCCTGGCTCTGCCCGCGGAGGAGAGGGCGATGCAGCAGGGCATCTCTGCTTTTGCCATCAACAGGTTACGTTTGAGGGCAGGAAGGGACTGGAGCGAACGCTTTGCCCTGTCTGGGTCAATGTCCGGACACGACCCACGCGGCTGTCTGTCTCCCTTATCGCATGGCTTTGCAAGATGCTTTTATCAGTAAGGCAGGGAGAGTCCCAGCAGGTTAGAAAGGATTGGGAACGGGCTTTCAGGCACCAGGGATCCGTGTGGTACCCTAAACTGTGGGTGGCTTGCACCAGAGTGGTGACTTAGCAGTGTCTGTGGCGGGTAGGTATAAAAGGTGTGGAAGGTCTATCAGTGAGCCCCATCCCGATGGGACAGCAGTGTGCAACCCAGCTTCCCCCAGACACTGGAAATCAGAGGGTGCACTTGGTTGTTTTGTTTTTCAGAGCAGACAATTATGGAAAAAAATCTATATAATGCCAGTGTTTTCTTCCTAGTGAAAGCAATATTACCCAGGGCTCTAGAGGATAAACAATTCTTGTTTGGGCCTTTTTTCTAAAACAAACAGTCTGGAAAAAATGAATAAATATTATGTTTCCTTTCAAGGCATAGCAAGAAAAATTCTGGGACTAAACTCGGGACAAACACATCCTCTATTAATCTATAAAATACACAATCAATTACTCAAAAATTGATAAATCCTTCATTTTAGGTATTTTTTACACATTTATTTAATTACTTTGGCGGTTGTAATTCATTCAAGAGACATTGGGGAGAAAAAGAAAACACAAAACAAGATCATCATATTAAGCCAAACAGATATTGATCAAATATTTCCTAGGAGTAAGTGGTCCTTTGGAATACAGATGAAACAAAAAAGTGTGATTTAGTATTACTTTATGGAAAATAAATAAATAAATAAATAAATAGGAAAAAAAAAGGAAAGAAATAAATACATTTTTTAAGAAAGAGATGGTTTGAAATATGCCCACTGTTTTGTTTGGGTTTTTTTGTTTGTTTTATCTTGCTACAGTGCACGGTAGAACAGGAGTAGATTTGCTGTTTAAGATAACCGATTCTCCTTTTAATTCTAAAGTAAATGCCTGATGGATTTTTAAAATCTTAGTAAGATCTGTTGACATTTAATTTCATAGTTTTAGGGAGCATTAGAATAAAGTTCTGTTTTTTCTTATTTTCATGATGCTTCTTCATGCAAACATTTAACAGTTATTGCCTTAGTGTATGAGTATAATTTCTAATCACAGAAAAACATAGCATCGATCAGCATTTCCTCAACTCTTTTTTTCCCAGATTGATCCGTGAAATGGGTATCAGCTCTACCATGTGAACACACAGACATGAATGGTGGAGGAAAAGGAGAGTTCAGTGTCTGAAACAGAGGTGATTTAAGTGTTGAATTCTTATTTTGGGAAAAAAAAAATTAAAAAAAAGATTTTTCTAATTGAGAAAGAAAAGTTAAAGTTTTGGGCCTTTCAGCAGAAGGAAGATTTGGAAAGCGTATGAGCTCCAGCTGCAGCCAACTTGCTGTGGCTTGTAGGTAAGGCTTCCTAAGTGTCATGGGGAAAGACTGGCCTCCTCAAAATGCAAAGCGTCGAGAAACAAAGCTTATACCTCTGCTCCACTCAAAGCTCATCAGAATCAACATGCTTCCACAAGTACATTTGTTTTGACACACCAGTCCCTTTCGTAAACACTTGGATTTCTTTGAGAAAATGTCTTGTCAAGAGGCTCAGGTAGTTCAGTGTTTAACCCCAGTAGCATTAGAAGAATGAAGAATGGTAGATCAGAAATGGAATAGGAAGAGAAACAAACAAAAGGAAAGAAAATAGAAGAAATAAGGGTTTGTTGTTGGGGTTTTTTTTAAAGTTAGAGATCAATATCACTGTGATGGTCTTGGTTACTCAGTGGAAATAGTTTAAGGAAAGCACAGAAGTGCAAATTGAAATGCTCAGCCACCAGTTACAAATGTGTTCCCCTTGACTGCAAATTATTTTCATACCTATAAATTTACGAACACTGTTTAGCTGGACTTTGCATCTTCCTGATTTTTGGCTTTAGTTAGCAAAATGAAAATAATACAGAATCAACTAGCACAAAAATACTAAAAAGATGAAATAATTCGAAACTAATTTTTGCATGACTTCCATCCAAAACCCTGTTCCCTGATGTCTACTGAGTGTTTTTCCCAGTTTGTATACTCTGCAATTTAATATAAGATCTAGTTACAAAGCCTAAAACTTGAAAATCAGGAAAGATCTGTTTTGATCAAGTATCACCTGTCATAACAGAAGAAATTAGGAAGAGATGAAGAAACTATATTTTTGACATAAATGTAATGGGTGAAAGCTAATCTTCCTTGCACTTCTTGATTTTTGACAGCTGATTTCTGGAAGTATATTGCAGTAACTCTGGTAGGATTCTGTCAACCTTCATGCTATTTTTGTAGAGCTTCCATACCTGTGTCCCTGTGTGAGTTTCAAAAAAACCATACAGTCTTTCCAGGATTGCCTAATGACAGAAAAACTTAATTCAACTAATACTTCCCTTTTTATTCCAGAAGTTTCTCGGATGTTGACTTTCATCACCAAACTGTGATGCCTACTCTGGTGGTGTGTCCATTAGTTTCATGTCCAAAGTTCTCTTGTAATCTAAGTTTAAATCAACAAGTACCTGGACTTCATATAAAATCCATGAAAAAAACCTGAAATGCTCAATGCTGTTAGCAGTGCAAGTAATTTTGGTAGCAAGCAACAGTGCAGCCTACCTCGACTAATTGGATGGTCTAGGTTTTACTCTACTCAAAGAGCAGTAGAAGGCCACTTTTCCAATACACCCACCAGTGGGCCACAGGGCACTTTGTTCAGACTTCATCAAAAGCCAATCTACCATGCAGATGGGGATTCAAGAGTCCCAGAGGAAGGAAACCAAAACCAAATAAACTGGAGGTCCTCGCTGAGTGGTTAAGACTGGACATATGCAGTGTTTCCAGACCCAATGCTTTTGAGGCCGCGTGTATTTGACCATCACAGATTGAGGACAAGCAGTTCTCAGAGGAAGGACCAGAGCACCAGATATGCCTATGTCCTAGCAGTACAGTTCAGGATCGTCACAGGGAACACGATGTGACACCCATGGGCTACTAAAAAAACACCAAACAAACAAAAACAATAAAGAAGCAAAGAAACAAACAAAACCAAAAAAACCTACTCTCATTCTTGTTTTGCATTAGTTTTTCCCCTCCATCTTGGAACAGGACTAGGCAGAACAAATGCTGGGTATATGGACATGCTCAGTATTGCCGCCTGGTTCTTGTAAACTCTCTGTGGATGTCACTGGAGTCCAATAAACGAGATCACCCTCTGGAGGTGACCGAGTTCTCTGTGCAGTTGAGAACACTAAGTGATGCAGGCTGGAGCTGTCTCTGGAGAATACAAAAGTGTCTTCCTTGCCTTGTTAATTGTGAGACTGTGGCCAGTAAGGGACCTCAGTTAGGGACCTGAACTATGGGGGCAGAATTCCTTCCCCTCTACTGGTTTTCCATAGCATGGCTAAAAGGGAAAGACAAAGCTGTCACTGTTTTGTTGGTTTCTGAAACATACAGAATACAACTTGCCTTTGCCTGACTGTACACATTCAAGCCTGTTCCCATACAAAAAATGGGAGCTGTGGTTATACTCATAAACACATTCATATCTTCCAGAGCGCCTTACTCTGTCTGGGCTCAGTCCAGCTTCCAACTGAGCAGGAACAATCCAGTCACTCTGGAACAGCAGCATCCACCTATGGCATGATTCAGATTTAGTAACTGTGCTTTGAATTCATAGCTGTTGAATGCGATTTTGCTTTCAAGTGCAAAGAAGCCCTAATGTACATGAAGTCACAGGAAAAAAAACACACAAATTCCGGAGAAATGTGATCGAGGGTTATTGTGCTGATTTTGCTCTCTTGTGGATATTGCCCTACTTCAGAAGATCAGGGAAAGTGCTTGATCAGAAGTTTGTTTTCAGGCAAAAGCTTTCTTGAGCCTTTTGAATTTTGCGTTTGGAAGCTTTGAAGTTGTCCCATGCTCTCATGCTGAGCCTAGTAAGCGATGGATGTGCATACTGCCTTTCTTGCCTGTGAATCTTCTTAAACCTTACATATGTTTAACGTTTTTGAAAAGCCACCAAAAAGCCTATTAGACACAATAGCTCAAGGCATAGCTATAGAATATATACTTCAATGTGGCATTACACATCAAAGGGCTCTGATAAAGTAGGACTTTGAACACCCTGATACCAGGCCAAGTAAAATACAGTTATAAAGTAGGACTGTGTCTCTCTGTGACCTCAAAAATCCTTGTGCAACAGGCAAAAGGAGTGTGCTGTGAATTGATGTTTGTAAATGAAAGGTTGGGACACCCATCAGCATCAATGCATTTTGTAACCTCTTGAAATGTTTTCTAGAGTTTGCAGAATTAGCTCCCCTTTTTGATTCTGATAAAAATATCCGTTCTGGCTATGCCAGTGATGGACATCTTGGAAGAAAGGCAACACCTTTCAAACATACTTATTGATATTACAGTGCAGAAAAAGGCAGCTGGACACAACTTCTTGAGGCTGTCGTTCTGCTACCTGTTGTGCTCTGTTTCCCTTTGGTGATGGTTAAGCTCAGCACAGTCAATTTTACACATAAATCCAGTATCAAAGTCACAAGTGAAGTGGGCAAGGGGCCAACGTCACGTCACTCATTGATTCCTGTTCATTGATGTTAGCATGGTAAAGTGGTGCTGATTTCAGAGTTGGATATTTTGCCTGTTTAACGACAGCCAATGTTTCGTAGCCCTCTCTGCCCACTGCCTGTCATTGCTTCCCTCCCCTTTGCTGTGAATGTTTGCAGCACAACCTTTTAATTTGGACACAGTGGTTGGCCCTCCACTGGGGAAGAAGCTGTTTAGGAATTAGCTATTCAGTATAATTCCCTGGTTTTTGGTTTGGTGGGGATTATTGGGCATAATTAGTGAGGAAAGTATTCGGAACTATCGGAGTGATTATGCACTGACCACTCAGTGAAGAACATTCATGAGCTGCCGAAATAAAAGCTACTCTGCACAATGCGTTAGATAGAGCCATGGAAACTGTGATTAAAACAGTCTCTTCTGAGAAGTCAGGAAAGGGCAAAGACAAAATAACTGCTAGTAGTATCAAAAACATTGACAAACTGCCACAGATAGATAGATACAGCTCTAAAGAACAGTTTGTGCCTTAGAAAGACATTCGAGAGAAATCACTGACAAATTACAGTACTCTTTGAAGTGCTGGGAGATTTGGACAGAGCGTGATTCTCCTGTCCTACATACAGTGCCATCGGATGATACAGATTCACTTTGAGACTTTTTCAAGGTTTGAAGATGGAGAGACCCTCACTTTCTGCCAGGTCATACAACAGCAGAGTATGCAGCCATCGAATCAGACCAGGTACTTGCCTGACAGAAGTTTCAGGTTCTGCCCCATGCATAAAGCAGTGTGGGGCCTCAGACCCCTGGTTTCCTTACCTCAAGTAAGTACCTTAACCATTTGTCACAGTCTTTTACCAGAAGTCCATCCTGGCCTAAGGAATCCTTCTGAAAACATTTAATTGCAACCATATGTTCCCATTAGAGGCTTGAACGAGTCAGCATTTCCTTTGCTTGTCATCAAAACTTTATCACCCAGCTCTAATTGCCAAATCCATCAGAAGTGTTTGTAGAGACAACTAAAGGAGTGCATTGCTCATCCCCACTTAAACCTTTGCCTCAACAGCAGTTGCAGGTACTGATAATCTGGCCAAAGTAGCTGCAAGTCCTTCTTGCTCAGAGCAACCTCGATGGCAGGCTGTGGTGGGCTGGGGCTTGGGAGGAGGCAGGGCAGGAGAGGGCAGTGTAAAGGCAGTGAAGCACAGGGTACGTGTCAAGGGGCTGGTCGGCCCCTTTTGCCCAGTGGTCTCTCACCCACTTTAGAAAAGTTGAACTAAAACAGAGCGGTGACGAAGCGTTCTCTGCCAAATGACTGCCATGGCAGAGTTTTAGCTGGTGGTGCAAGGAGAGCAGCCTGATAAGAGCTGCTGTGAGGACAGAGCTGGAAGGCATCTCGGGGAGTGCCAGCCTCAGAGAAGGCTAAGGGGAATGACAGCTGAAGTTCAGGGAACTTAAGATGCACAGGAACCTCTATTTGCTATTAAGTAATTTCTGCTTCTGCTCAGAATGCTGACTCCAAATGGTGGGATTATTTTGCTCATCAGCTCCTACTAACTTTATTTCTTTACTCAAATTGGCTTAATTTCTATGGCAAGAAGATTCATTAGATTTGTCCTGTGTGATCTAATATTAGACTTACGATAGCTGAAATAATAAATACTTACTGATTCTTTGGCCTCATTTCTGACCATTAATGCTAGCTGCTTTTCATATCCAGGTATATTTGTAATAGCTACCCATCCAAAGGCCCCTGGCTGTAGCTGTGCTTTCAGTGCGTAATTTCATCTGCTTCATTAATTTCTCAGACTTTAAAACTGTCACATCTGAAGAACCTACTAAACCCCATAAAACCTGTCCATTACCTATGTCTGTAGCCATAGAACTGCAGTTTTTCCTTCTGCGTTAATCATGATGTGCTTGCTTTGGCTTAAGCACCGATAAGGGACAACTTTGTCAAACGGTCCTCTGCTAATGAAGTGCGTGATGCTTGCCTATGGAGCAAAAGAAATGAGGCCAAAAAGAAAGTACAGTATTGGAAATAATGAAAACATCGGAATATGCAGGTTTTAGTAGTATACAACATTTTCTTTCTCTCAGAAGATGCTTGATTTATTAACACCAGCACTTCAGAGAAAGAACAATGCCTTGGTAGGAAGCTGAATGTCACCTACTTCAACAGAGGGCTTCTAGGCACCACAGCAATCAGCTTACCAGATATTCATAAAAGGGGATCATGAGTACATCACTTCACACAGACTGTAATAATAAGCAATGTACCTGTTCTGAGGGCTGCATGCGTTTCCCTTACCCTGTTGCAGATGGCTTTGAAGTCAGTTCAGATATTTCTACCAGGATAAGATATTACTAGGCAATGACGTAGGAACCAGAGCTCTACTGTGAATTTTATGTGTAAATAGACAGTGTCTGTCCCACATCAATAACAAGAGGACCAAAGGTAGTTACAAGCAGCAGATGGAGAAAACACATAAGAGGCAGTCTGGTAGGTAATGAAAAGCAGCAGTTACAACACGCCAGCTGTCTGACTGTCAGACTTTTGGCATTGCAATTGAGACAAGTTGTGAGAGCAAACTTGCATATGGACAATGAAGGCGCTTTGCGGGTAGAGTTTTCCACCATGCACGGGGAGCAACATGGAAGAAAAAACATTTGACACGTTTCCCAATGCGTAGTTTTACGTAGTGTGATCTCAATTTCAGAAACATATTTGATACGATGGATAACAAAGATTTAAAAACACATACGATTTGGGCTCCTAAGTCTAATTATGATGTGATAAATGGGACAAGGGAATGATGAGATTTTTCAGGAGGCTTAACAGAGAAAAGATGGCATGAAATGAAGATGATGCATGTGGGAAAGTAAACCCAGGTCATGGAAAGCATTTTTTGGCAAGGCTGCGAAGATTCAGACAGATGACGTCAGGGGAAATATGAACTGATAAATCACAAGTATCATGGAAGACATACAGTTGCTCCTTTTAAACTCGATCTTTTCCACTGAGGAAATGCAAGAGCAATCAGATGACTTCATATAAGCTGATAATATAGACTAAAATAACTAAATCATAACAAGCGTTTTCCATATCTTTGCATCTCTCTTTCCCACCTGAATAACAAAATAGGCTGACATTTTGATTTGATTACTAATAAGAAAAGAGAAATGCTAAGGAACTAGCCAAAAAGATGAATTTTGCCTCCTTGCAGGGGAAACAGACTGGATAGAATTATCTGTTATTTGACTTACAAGTCTAGAATAGTACATAGGTTTCATTTATATTTTATCTTACCATGAGCAGTAACTCGTCACAGAAGAAAGTCCCTGGGGGAATCCAAAGGAAAGGGCAAAAGCTTAAAGGAGAACTACTTTGTGTCAGTGTCTCTGAAAAAAAATGGCCCTCACCAAACACTTCACAGGGTGTTTAACACTATGCACAGGAGAGCATAGGCACCAAACCACCCAGCTATAAACTCTCTGAAACTTTCTCAGATGCTGCCTATCTGTAGGTTTTTCATTCCCCAGGTACACAAGGGCATGTCTACACTTAGGTACAGACATCTTGGCTGGCTCCACTGCACTCTCTTGAACATAGGAATGTGGAGATGAGATGCACAGTGCCATCTTGAAAAACATGAGGCAACCCTGCAGGCACCTTGTGTGTTTCAGAGTTATGTCTTGTTACATGTCCAGAAATGCCCCAGTTTTGATGGGACTGGGCATCTCAACACCACAGTCATGCCTAAACTTAATTGCAATACAGAAAGTAGGCATTCCTCCGTCCTGTAATCCTGGAATGATTGGTCCCATGGGTGTCTCAAAACATGTCCCCACTGTGGGTCTGCATCCAGTACAGGTATGCCTTTTGATGCACAGGGAAAGAGGATGACTCATGCCCCACCTGTTCTGTGTCGTAACACAGCAGTCTTACAAAATGCCTAGGAGCAGTTCCCACCCCATCCCAAGAGGTTTCCAGCCCATACTGACCTCCTCCCAGGAGACCTTCCATATCAGAAGGCTGTGTGCTCTTCTGGGCTTCTTCATCCAGCAGAGAAGGATCCGAGGCTCCTCCAAGCACACAAGGAAGAGACTGCTCCCAGGCTAGTGGTTTGGGCACTTGCTTACTCTCTATTCCAAACCCTCTGACAGATTTTTTTTCTGTGTGTGTGTGTGACTGTTTGTTGTAAAACAGAGAAGTGATGATGGAAGCAGGAGGCAGGATATCCGTGTTTCCTTGTTCAACCCCTCCATGGCTGGACTGTGCAAAACATTTCCAAGATCTGCATCTCTCATCTCATCTGCTCATGAATACTTGGCTCCTGCATCTTTATCTCTGTTTGGTTCTGTAGAGTAAATACCTCTAAGCATTTAAAAAAAACACCCATCCTTATAGATAAACATTGCAAAGGCAGCTGTGGGTCAGGGTGATTTTTCTCCAAACTGATCCTGTTGCTGTCAAGTGTGTAATCAAGTACTTAATGATGATGTTTCAAATGCATTTATATCAATTCATCAATTCACTGATATCAATCCACCAATTGATAACAATGACTTGATATCAGTCAAGACTATGGTCTGTGCTATTCAGTTGCAAAATAAGAAAATGCAATCTTCAAGACATAATAAAACGGCTTTCAAATTTTTTCATGCTACTGCAGCAGTGCAGTTAAAACTAAGCAGGAGAAGCACACATCAGATTTTATTTCTCAAAAGTTGTTTTTTTTTTTTTTGGAGATCTCCCATTATGCCCTCTAGGATTCTTGCTTTGCAGATCAACAGCAGTGAGAAGACAGGATACGACTTGTTAGCTGCATAATTTCCATCTAAAATTAAAATAGTGTCGGTACTGACTAAGTTGTTCCTGGAATTTATGTACATTTCCCAACCCAACTGACAACAAACTTCAGCTCTGTTATGCTCCTATGATCTTTCCTTCATTAAAATGTGTAAATAAATGATGTGGTAAATTATCTCATGTCTAACTCTTGTCTTGTTATTAATCTAGAGGGAGATGAAGTTCTTAGAACAAGGCAGGAAAGACAGAGAATACAAGATGATTAACTTATCTTCAATTCCACTCACAACAGGATTTTTTAAAATATGTTTACTCTTTAAAATATGTTTTTCTAATTGTAGAGTAGAGATCCCTTTATGACAATAATCTTTTTTCTTGAAGTGGTAAAGAAAAACACCCTCTATTAGAGGTTTCCACAAATTGAAATTAATCCTGAGAAAGCTCTCCAGAGGCATTACAGGAAGCAAAGGAGTTGTGTTCTTTTTACCTGATTGTTTGTATTCTGAAGAAAAAGAAAAAAAAAACACCCTACCTCCATTGCTCACTCTTTAGTAAAAAAAAAAAGAAATTATTATTTATTCATTCCTCATGCAGAAGATTGCTGTTGCCAATAGGCAAATAAAATCAAGCACTCTTTGTCCCAAAGAGTTCATAATTCATGTTTGCATATGACGGATGGGAGAGGGATAAGGAAAACTGAAGAATAATGGCAACAGAAAAAGGTTCCTGTGGGCCCTTTGGTTTATTTTGCATATGTCAAGGTAGTATGGCAAATAAACATACATCTGTGTGTAAGTTGTATTAAATATATGCAGTACAAAACCTCAGCTATGGTCTGACTAAAGCTGTGTGTAGGCTTTAGAGGCTGTGTGACCTCTGTCAGCCTTGTTTTGGGCAAAGAACTCACGGTAAGGGGGAAGAAGCCATGGAATCGAGGCAATGAAAAGCTGATGGAACAGAAGCAAAGGTTGAGGTGGAGGAGAAGGAGGAGTAGGTGGGAACAGGACCACGTCCCAGGAGCTGGGCTCACAGTGCAGGGAAGCCCCATCCCATGTGGCTGGAGGAAGACCTACAGGCTGCTCTGGCAGACCTGTGACTTCCCGGATAATGGTCCCCATTCCTGCTGTTGTGGGGAAAGGGCTTGTATTCCGCGCCCTCCCCAAAAGCCCACAGCCATCGAATGCTGACAGCACAGTGGGGAAACAAACTGGGGATGCTGAGCTCAGACGTGCCGAGGTGCTTTACAGAAAGGGACCTCACGGAGGAATTGTTAAAAGTTCTTTCAGACAGAAAGAATAAATATGTGCTACGACTATCAATCAAATGCCAATTAAATAATACAATAATAGTCGAGTCACATACAGAGCACACAGTACAAGCTCCTTTGGTGATAGGAGAATGGACAAAAATATTCCTGCTGGCAGACCAAATGAAAAAGCAAAAATGAAATCCCAGCATCTTTCTTCTATAGTAACACAGGCTTGGTGTCTTTCATGAGGAATCTCTTTGCTCTCTTATGAAAGGGAGCTCATGAGAGCTGGGGAGCCAAACTTCATTCCAGAAAAATACTCCTGTATCCGTGAAAAAGGATAGTTATGCACACACACCCCCACACCCACCCACCCCTGCAAAAAAAAAACAAAAACAAAACAGCTTCCTGGCCATGTTGCCTACAAGAGCAGACATCTGCCTTTGCGTTTGAAAATGACCAAATAGTGCCAGTTGGCATTTTGGTTGGCAAAATGTGCACAAGTAGGGCACACGCTCAGAACGGTTATTAGCCCATTGAAAATGTAATGAAAAATCTGTGCGCATGGGTGGCTTAAAGATATTTAAACACGATGATTAAATATAAAATGCCTGTAGTTTAAGAGACTGTCTCAGTGGACATATTTAACCTTGTAAAAATTCCAGAGCTACTGGCAGGCTTTGTAGCTGTAAAGGAGAGAACAGGCGGCTGGCTGTACAGGCAATCGAGGATTGTGGCGGCAACTGAGGATCCTACGGGCAACTGAGGATCAGCCTGATGTGACCAGAGGGATGGTGCAAATAGAAAAGGTGTTTTAGCTTTTCTGTGCCCAGCGTGGAAATAAGCAACCAGTGCCACTCGTGCTGGGTCAAGAAGGAGACCTTGAAGCCCATGCCTTCCTGCGATGAAGTCACAGCCTCCAACAGGGGCTTAAGAAGGAAATTTGTAACCAAAGACCCTCAGGGCAGAGGGTGGGGATGGGCCTCTCTTCTGGACATTGGTGCTTCCCTGACAACCTGAGCTGGGCGTCTGTGAGAAAATGCAAATTTGCGACCTCTGCTGCTAACCAGTCTCTTTGACTACTGGGGGTTTGGGAGAGGGGTTGGGAGAGCAGAAAGGGAAATTGTTGACTGTGAAATGCTGGATGTAAACAACAACGGTTGCATTTCATGGAATAGTCTAGAGACGACAAAGTTTGACTAGGACACGCTGTTCCCCATGTTCCCACTCCCATAGGGCAGAGGGTGCCCTGGAGGTCCGAGGCAGCTCCTTTCCTATACCTTTGGGTGGCCATGTCTCTGTACAGCCTAAAGAGACAGGAGACAGGTCCAGAAGTAAAACTTCCCCTTGCCTTCAGTTTTCATTACCCCTTGCGCTGCCCGCTTCCCCCTTGATGTTCCTGTTGGACATTTCAGGTTCATTGGGGTGAGCCAGGTGACACTTTCCCCAGCAGAAAGCCACCACCGCACAGTCCCTTCCCTGGGACTTTGCTGTGAGCACCGGCGCCAGCCCCGGCAGGGATGTCCAGCAGCAAAACCACAAACGCTGCTCTACTTTCCACACCCATCGCTCTCCTGCCTGCACGATACAACCATCAAGCCCTTCACAGAGCGTAGACACGTGTGTGTCCCACAGACTGGGCGCCATGGTCTCTCCTGGCCGGCGCTGCGGGAGTTTGCAGCCGCCCAGGATCCTGCAGTCTCTCGACGGTCAGGCAGAGACTTCTGCATCACGTGAGATACCGTAGCAACATCTTTATAAAACATGGGAGCAAATGGCTTCCTTCTCTCGCTTGTTCTCTTGACACCCATTTTAACGAGATGAAATGGCACGATGCTAAATTAATTTAGCTTAATGATTTTGATGGTAACAAATGGGGAAAATAGTATAAGCACAGTCCTTTATAATCAGACTGCAATCTTGTGCTTTTCTCCAAATGCTGCAGTCTGTTTCTGAGATGCAGAATAATTTCTGCTTCCAGAGGCTTGAAATAATTTTTCAAGACACAAATCAAAATAATTTTCTCTTTCAGCCTTTCTTGTGCCTAATATTTTTCAATTCTATGCAACATTACTCTGAAGTTATTTATAAAGCTTCTTAGCTTCAACCAGCCCTGCAAAAGCATTTTGGATATTGCTCAAAACATGCTAAAACGTAAAACACTATTAAAAGTGCCCATCAAAGAACTGCAGTAGATGCTTAACTGTTGTGGATAGTATTGATTTCACTGAAAACTGTGAAGCTGCTGACTTATATAAAATCACTAAAAGCAACTAAAATGGAAAACTGAATCGACAAAGAAAAGCCACGAAATAAGAAAAGTGATTTCTGTAAGCACCTGAAGAAGAGCAAAAAACCATTCCCAGGTGGTTTCAGGTATAGCAAATGTTACTGTGGAGAACTCATGGAAAGACGGTTCACTCCTGTCAGTGCATTTGCAAAGGGGGTGTTATTTTAAATAGAGCTGCACTTTTCTTTTTTTTTTAAATGCTATTTCTTTCTGTTTCTCTTTTTAAAAACTCAAATTTTAAAACATATTTTTCGTTGTTTTTCTGTCTTTCTTCATTCGCTCTTTACTCCCTTCAAGAAAGCCAAATTCAGAGACAGAAACATGAAAAAGGATGAAAAATCATGAGAAGGGTAGCTTTAAAAAACTATTAAAGAAGACCCTCCCACACCAAATCCCTACCTTCTTTTCTTATGTTTGAACTAAGAGCATGTAGACCGAAACAAGAATAAGTCAATTTTTGGATGAAAAAATGAAATGGTTTTAAAAAAAAAATTAAGAGTGTGAAAGATGTTCACATCATGGAATTTTTTAAAATTTTTGGGAAGACCATTTTTTGTTGATTTTTTTTTTCTTCTATTCAAATGCTGTAAGAAGTAGATTTTTTTTTAACTGCCTTCTTTTCTTTACGCTGTAGTGGTGAGCCCAGACGCAGCCAGCTAATCAGAGCCCTATTCAGCCAGGCACTGCATGCATTGTAGTAAAGTTGTTTAATTTGTAAATTTGAGAGTAAAATAAGGGGTTTTTTTTTCAGATTGGACATAAAGGACATAAGAAGGGCAAAACACAAGTCTTTAGAGAGACTCCCAGCAGGCAATTCAAGGGCAACCCTTTCACTGGCAAATTTAATCATTTAACATCAATCCAATTTAGGTTCTGTCGACTATTAGGAGAGAGCAGTCACTTTTATTATGTGGAGACAAATAACTTCCTTCAAATGAAATGCTTACACTTAAAAACAAGTAAATTATTGTGTCCATCCCGTCTGTTTCCAAAAATTAATTCACATAATGTAGAACCAGTTTACTTGAAATGGGAGATTGTTTCTAAGTGATATTGTGACTCTTGGAAACGGGTGATGGTACTTGTCGTAGTTTGGGCCAGACTGGACTGAAACGAACGACAGATGCTCTCCCCTACCTCTCCTGGTGCTACCATGACTAACCTTATCTTTAAAAAAAAGGAGATTTCTCTTTAATGAGCTTGGAGCTTATTTTTTGAAAGTTTTAGGGATTCTAATGGCTATGAGGGATCCATGGGTTTGTCTGTCTCTCTGACTAGGCCATCGGCATTGGCATCTTCTGGGCAATCTCTCTACTGGCTTCCATTGACTTTTCGTTCTAATCATTATACAGTTTACAAGTTAATGAGAGAGGGGGGTTGTTGTTTGGGTCTTTTTGGCCTTCTAAGGCTTTTGTAGAAATGAAATCAGCTGCTGTGCCGAGAACCAGCACAAGGTATAACCTTTTAATTTGTATTCTTGACTTCCATCCTGCTCCTGCCCTGCTCCGAGGATTAGCATGCAATTCTGTTGGTGCATTGGCTTTCTGCTGATCTTCTCTTTAGGGACAACCTTCCTGAATAAAACTTTTGAAAAAACAAGCAGGCATGGTCTTGTTTCAAGGATCAATGACAATTCTAAAAGGACCGGTAACAATTTCTTCTCGGCTGCTTAACAGCGCTAGAGAGTAGCTGAACCAGTGACTCACTTCAGGCTACTACTTTTTGCTGAATAATTTTACATGCAAGTTATTTTAAATGTGACCTACAGTCTCCCAAAGCACCCCAGGCTCATCTGCTTTTATATTATAAACATCCTGTTTCTTGAAGACAACATAGTTATGCAATTTTTGAAACAGGATGAAAAAAAACAAACGGGCAAACAAACTGCAAATGCAGCTACTGTATCACCGGAGGAAACCTTACAAAAATAGGTAGACCTGATCATGTCAAATATGATGTAGTTGTTTACACATGGGGTCTAAGGACTGAAATTTAGCTGTGGTAGAAATTGGAAGTGCTGGCTTCTCTTTCCGAATGTGCCTTTAATGTGCAGTCTGTGCTTCTCTATATAGAAGACATTAGCATGTTTCTAGCCTCAAGAAAATAATATAGGGGAGCTTGGATATTCACTGCGAATTATTTCCTAACACTACAAAGGTCTGGGATTTTTTTGGCACCAAAGTACTGCTACGCTACCCTGTGATTCGCCTCTTCCCCTCGGTAATTCACAGTGACAGACTTTTAAACAGAATTACATCCCCCTAAGCAGTTTCCCGTGCTCTGGAGATGGGCAGGACGGCACAGACAATAAGGAAACATGACTGGAATACAGACACAGCTGTCCTTGTTGTTTGGCATCCACACAGAGATAGGTGTTCGGCTTTTCTTCTAACAATGAAAGAGCACTCTGTGCTCTCCATGCATTTTATTTCTGAGGCAAAACCAGTATGTTTGTGAACGGGCATAAAAGGGGAAACAGGTTTAGAAAAGAAGCCGTGAATAGACCACTGTTTCTCAAAGGCTGAAGGTTGCTATTCTCATGAGATTGGACCTTTAACGCAGTTCGGCTCTTTCACAAGCCTATTGTTGCTATGTAAGAATGCTCCCATTGTATTTTACCCAGTCTTATCCCTCACGTCTGTGCTATGAATTTACAAATGAGAAGCAATATAGCAATATGCCTTTTTAAAAAGCTTTAGAATAGAAAGTCCTACTGTCACGCATGACTGTAATAAAACAAAAAACTCTTTTTGAGCATCAAACCTGCTGGAGAGTGAGAAGGATGTGTTGTCTTTTAGGCGCAGAATGGTTAACACATAGCCTGGAACATGTCACAGATATCTTCCTGCAAAATCAGTACGTCTATAGGGAAGAGAACTGTGTGCTTTTATGACAGTTGTTTATACACTTCCCATGGCTGTGAGAAGGAAGAAAAGGATAAGTTTGCAGACATCCAGAAGCCCACATATGGCACTCAAAGACATTAATTATTAAAGAATTATTAAATGTTTTGTGTCATTTAGGATGTGTGTTTGTGGCTTGTATATATGATAAAAACAGATAATACTGTTGCAGTAACAGATTACGGACTGGCATAGCTCCATCCACTTCCACGGCAGGACTTACCATTTATAAATTGATAAGACAGGTCAAACTCTAGCCTTAAATCTTTTCCTTCCTTGCTTCCTGAGCTAGAATGTTACAGTCTTTACATGATGCCGGCCAACTATCCAAGAGAGCAGCGAGAAGTGCAACAGAGAATTCATAATTATCCTCTGTGGCTCTATTGCCAACAACCCTTTAATCATCAAAGATTCTTTCTGAAGAAATTTGGATTTTGCCCTTGTTGCAGAAGAGGAAGGATCTGATTCTGCTCATAAAATTTATAAGACTGTGTTATTAATTTATTTTCCTTTTCCTTACAATTTTTCTGTGCTGCAGCATAAGATTCAAATGGAACTTGCTTATGATCAGACACACTATGGACTGTATTGCAATAGCATGGAAAGGTCACACACGGGAAAAAGGAGTAAGACTGGTGCAACTGGCACTGAAGCGCCTTCCACAAGGAGAGGAATAACAGAAACCTCTGAGGTAGATCTCTGGTTTTGTATGGAGAACGTGAAGTCAGGCTCCCAGGCCTAGGTCTGGTCAAAGACCCTGGTGCCTCATGGTCAATTTTGAGGCCTTTGGTCCCCCAGAGTTGAATCCAGGACTCTGAGTAAGCCTCTGTCATGGGAAAAATTGGTACCTTACAAAGGGATCCAAAAAAGTGAGTTTGTTTGAGCAAGGAGCTCTCTAAAAGTTTGTATGAATGGAATGTTGAGCACCGTCTGTCAGGTGCCTTATTCAGCTCTGCATTTGAGTTGTCTCTATTCCAGATGTGCCCAGAAGACTGACCTGAAGGTTAAATGCTGAAACCCTTTACTTGAAAAGGCTGAGAAGGGCATACTGCTAGATTTCTGCCAGATTTCTTTTATGCTGTGGATGCAGTTCAAGGCTAATCTTTTTTTTATAATGCTGGATTCCTTAGAGCCCTGATCCTAGAGTGTCACACACAGGCTAAAGATTAGGCAGGACAGATCTCCTGTTGTATTATTAGCACAAAGTTCAAGAACCATGGGCTAGGTTTTGACTGTTCTTAGCGTAATTTTACCCTCCTTGCTCCAGACTTAATGACCAGTTGAAGATAGGGTACAAAAAGAGTTGTGGCAAGCTAGAATCTAGGATTTCTCTTCTGGAATGAGTGGAACCCAAGCCATGTTTTCCCTGACCCACAGAATTTTTATTTTGGTTCTGTATCTTCATCAGCAATCTGCCCTGCCCAAATCTCCCCTCCTCTCCTCTCCTCTCCAAAAGGACAAAATTTGTCATCAGGATACTCTGCAGGGCCATGTGGACTTCATGGTCTCAGAGGGCACTTCAGACTGGAAGGGACCTCTTCAGGTCATCTGATCCTTTCTTCTGCTCAAAGCAGGGTGAACTTCTGATCAAGTTAAGGTTGCTTTGGCTTTGTCCAGCCCAGGTTAAAGTAGCTCCAAGCCTCTCTGGGCAGTCTGGTGCCTCTCAGATAGTCACATACTTGGTCCTGTCAAGACACAGTAGGTCTGCTCTGAGATTGCCTGCCTGCCTCCTCAGCAGGAACACCTAGAGTGAGAGTCATCCTGCCTAAGAGCTGGACGTCTGATCTTGACCTCAGAGGCCTTCAGTCTGTGACAATGAAATAGGTGCTCTTAAAAGTGAATTGTGCCACTCCTCTACCCTGATTACAGAGGTAGCAGCCAGCAGAGTCGCTATTTAACTCTTAGAGGAAAGCTCCTTTCCCAGGTTCAGGGGTTTCAACCTAAGCCAAATGAGAGGAAGACACCAAGACTTCAGCTTGCTTGAAAGCAGAATGCAGGCAGAGACAGAACTCAAGGTGGCTGAGGAACTTCTAAGCTATTTTGGTGGCGTAATGTGGCAGCAAATTGGAGGAGAGGACCTCAGGATTACAGTTTTGAACAAAACCAAAATATGAAAAAAGACCCAGCTGACCCAGGGTTGAGCTGTATTTTGCTTCACCATGTTTAATTAAATGACTGTTAATCACTGAAGCTTCATTTTTTCTCTCAGCCTCAGAGGCACAGATCCAGAGAGAATAAGTTCGCTTCAGTTCTCTCTTTCAAAGATTATGCTAAGAAGATCAGGATAGTCATTTACAAATGCGTCAAGCAAACAGAGCATGTGAGGAATTTACTTCCAAGACAAACAAGAGGTCGGGAATAATCAGAACCTCTCACTCTCTTGCATTAAAATAGTGATAAGCAAAAGGTGTTGCTCTCCAGGCAGCAATGTCTAAAGTAGCCTTTCAAAACAAACAGAAGGTTTCCGCTTGTTTACTCCATTTTCTTCAGGCTGCTTAGCTGGGATTATATTCTATTTTCTTCTGCAGCTGCTTTCTCCACAGTCTTTTCCCTGAAGATTTCCTTTCTCCTACATATCTTGCATCATTCATATTTCATTATCCCTTTCTCTGTTAGAAATTGCTCTATCTCCTGTTATGTTCCTTCGCCAGCTTATTTCTTTTCTGCTTTTGTTTTCTGCTCTGCCTTTCCCCACTTTCCCATTGCAATCTTGCCTTTGGTGAGCTCCTTTACCCAGCTACTGTACCTAAACATGTCCAAACAATATCTGCCTCTGGGAAACTGCAAAGACTCCTCCAGTCTCCATGGACTCTATGGTGAGCAGTGGAGTTATTGAAGTTCAGAGGATGGTTCCACTAGGACCCTAAAATTTAGCTGCAAGCTGGGTGAGTGGGACTAATATTTCTTCTCTTACAGGTTTTTTTGAAGTTTAATCGCTTCATTCTACTCCTTTTTTCAGTGGTACCCTCTGGCTTTCTCCAGATCTTTTCCTCTAACTGTTCCTCTATCTCTTTTAAGGCTGTGCCTCCACAGCCAGCAAAGCCCCTCTCAAACTTGTACTGAACACCTCGCATCCAAAGACAACAGCTTCTTTCTGTAAAGCTTTTCTGTTTCAGAGCTGCTTCTCTGGCCCTGCAGCAGCACAGGGACACTGCAGGAGAGCAGAGTCTCCATACCCTGTGCTACAATTCCCACCTTGGAAAGGTAACCTGGATGCAGTAAGAGCATCTCCTAGTCTTCCTGGGTTCATGTAAAAGTTGGGTACAGAAGTGAAGCCTTTATGTAAAAAGCCCTGTGCCATAATTTTTTTTCCCTCTCCCAAATGCCATCTATTTTGCCCCACTTGCAGCAAAAGCTATAAAGGCAAAGGCTATCTCCAAACAAATATCCTCTCGTCTGAACTCACATGACCTGTGCAGACAAGCAGCAGCTCATCACTCACTATCCTCATCCTTACACACAAACCTGCTGAAGGTGAGCAGGGGCACCAGGAGCTCCCTGCCAGCCCGAGCTTCCCAGAGTCCCCGCTAGCAGCACAACTTGCTCACTGCTATCGGCACCTCACCGGTCATTTCCGAGAGCACAATATCAAGAAAATAGTTTATCACATATGAGGAAGCGCGGGAGAGGCAGATGTATTTTTATAAAACTAGCCAAAAAAAATAATCCTCAGAACTACTTGGCTGCAGTCAGTAGGAAAGCTGAAGAAGTTTAACCACGGGAGGTTTCCCCAGTGCTTGGAAGAGGGAGCGCCGGGCTGTGCAGTGTCACGTATGGCTGCTGGGGAGCTGCTAGCTCCAAAAGGATCACCTGCGATGTGATCAGGCCAAATGTGCCAAAGCCCATGTTATGTGGACATGGATTTAAAGCACTCGAGAACAGGATGTGAACTAAAGAGCTGCTAAAAACTTTTCACAGAATCACAGAATGGTAGGGGTTGGAAGGAACCTCTGGAGATCATCTAGTCCAATCCCCCTGCCAGAGCAGGGTCACCTAGAGCAGGCTGCACAGGAACACGTCCAGGCGGGTTTTGAATGTCTCCAGAGACGGAGACTCCACCACCTCTCTGGGCAGCCTGTTCCAGTGCTCTGCCACCCTCAAAGCAAAGAAGTTCCTCCTCATGTTGAGATAGAACTTTCTATGCTCAAGTTTGTGCCCATTACCTCTTGTCCTGTTGTCGGGCACCACTGAAAAGAGCCTGGCCCCATCCTCCTGACACCCACCCTTTAAGTATTTATAAGTGTTGATAAGATCCCCCCTCAGTCATCTTTTTTCCAGACTGAAAAGATCCAAGTCCCTCAGCCTTTCTTCATAGGAGAGGTGTTCCAGTCCCCTAATCATCTTGGTAGCCCTTTTCTTACCAGACTCCATTCACCTCCCCTTTTTTTTTTTTTCCCCTTTTTTTTCTTTTTTTCTTTAACTAAGAAGACCTGCCCATGCTGCTGGGAACATTGCAAGGAAGGTTCATCCAGACATTGACCACGTACAGGCTCCATATGGGTACAAGGAATGAGAAACCACCACAAACAGAGGACTCAATGGTCTTCTTGAGAGCAGCCTTTTGGCATGACACAGATCGAGCTCCCTTGGAAAGAGAGATCTCCAAAGTGGCAGTAGGGGATTCCTCTCTTCCCTCGTCGTACTCGGACACTGAGCTACAGCACAAGCCTCTACTGTGGTTTAAAGCTAGAGTGTCTTAATTGCCTCCCGAATTATACTTATTACAGGAGTCTTGATTAATTTTGCCTTCCTTTTGCAATTCTAGTCAGTGCAAGAAGTTTTTGCTAGTGGCAGGCTTGCCTAGGACTGTCATTCCTAAAAACCCTTCAACAGTCTTCATACGTAACTAGCATTCATCAGAAGGCAAACTGCATTCTCTAGAAATGCGTGATGTTGAATGTGTCAAGGAATTTAGGTTTGCAAGAAGCTGCTCAGGTCATCAGGCTCAGGTCTGCTGCTGTGTCTGTACCTGTCCCTGCTCTAATGGGACTCCAGTTTTAAAAATACTTTGATTTCTTTAATCCCCCTAATCCTGTTAAAACTGTCCTTGAGCCTTAACCTCAGGCGGTAAGAAAATTTCTACTGGTGTTCAGCCTAATTCGTTTGTCACTGAATTATTCCTCTTTGTGCCACCACCATTGTCTTTCGGCTTAAAGAGTCCTTTTTCCCACGGTGTTTATAGGTAGGAGCTAAAGTCTCTCCAGAGGAAAACAGACACTGGGCTGTTTAAAAGAGAGACTCCTGTACCCACTGCACCTGGGATATATTTAGGCACTTAACATCTGGATCTCACCTAACACAGGTGCTGTTTGTAATTACAATTGTCTCATGCTCTGTTGGAGGAAAGAGGGGAGGAGAACGGGCACATAAAAAGAGCACAACAGCCACCGTCTGCAACAGTTTGACTTTTGTATTAGTTTCATCTTACTGCCAGGGATGTTTCTGTCACTTTTGAGGAGCTCAGTTTGCTCCTGGAGATCCTTTCCGTGCTCCGAGTAAGGAGGATTTTTGATGCCCAGGGCAGGCGGGTGCCCTTCGGCCCTCTACTGCTTTCCCAGCGGGTGAGCAAAGTATCTCAGACCTGGCTACTCCGGCACTCTGCTCCAGCGGGGCATTCCCCAGTCTTCTCCCTAATCGTTATGAATTAGTGACGTTCAGATTTGAAAACAAAACAAACAAACAAACTAAACCTCTAAAACAGGACAGGGATGAACACTGTAATACCCAAATATTCCACTGAAAAAACTCTTGCTCAGGACTTGCCTGACCGTACAAGCGCTGGAAGCCTCCCTGTCTCATCTGCGGTACCCTCAGGTGCACAGAAATCTGCTGCTGTGCACGACTGGGACCTTCTGCATCTTGATGCTTTGCTACTATGTCACCTCTCTTACCCAGGAACAAGGCAGAGCCAAGCTTCAATCTTCTCACGATCTGAACTGTATTCTGAGTTCTTGTGAGACCTGCTCGTAGGGCTGGGACCCCCGCTACAGGCACTGGGACTGTTTTGTTCGTAAAATACCAAGCTCACTGCCTCTTCAGTGGAAGGGGAGTGAGTCAGGTTCCCTCCCTCTACCCTCCATCCCCAATTAATCTCCCTGTTTCCAGCAGCGTAGCGTAAGCAGGGAGGGGTGAGCTGCTCCGGGCGGGTGGTCTCCTCTTTCGCAGCCAGCGCTGAAGCTCTGCCAGGCTGCAAAGAAACACGGACGGATCCAGGAGAACAGCAAAGCAGCGAGCCCGAGCCTCCGCAGCCTCCGGAACACGCTCTCACCTGCAGCAGGGAGCTGCCAGCCCCGCTGCCTCCCCCCGCCCCGGGTCCGCTGCGTCATCTCGGCGCAGCTTTAATTTAAGCATGTGCTTACTTTCATCGTTACTAAGAGCACTCGCACGCTACATTACCCACATCTTGCCCCGTCAGCATCACTGTGTTTTTAGAACACCTACAAAGCTGCTTTTTTTTAAATTTTTGTTGCCTCTCAAGCAACATCCAGGCCACCTAAATCCCGTGAAAACCTACCCCTCCGTTTCCTCTGTGCAACTATCTCCAGCCCCTGGGATTTAAAGCTCTCGCCTTCTTCGGCCAAGAAGGCTCCCTCAGGCCCAGAGCTGTCAGTCAGCCTTTCTCTGGAGCTACCCAATTGATTAACATCATGAAGTTAAACTCAGATCAATTAGTCTCAAGATCAGAACTTGTATTTTTTTTTTTAGACCCGCGGAAGGGCTTATGAGCAGCCAGCCTGTCTGTATCTTCCCACGGCCATACCAGCTGGGACGGAGAATGACGTGGACCTCGTCTCATTCCTGTTCCTGATCCCGTGACAGCTATGGCGCAGCCTCGTCGCGAATACACCAGTAACTGTCAACCGTGTTTTGTAACTTGGGGTGCCTTTTGGAGGAGGAGGATGGAAGGGATGGCGAGAGGAAGGTGTTGTTTTGCCTAGCAGAGGGGAGGTGAAAGGCAGGCCAGCTGTAGGTAATCAGGGTGGAAAGCTGCTGCTCTGCCATTTTAGAATTGGCAATTTGCAATCGGCAGAAATATTTTTTTTCTCTCCTGCCAGCTGGAGGCTCTTGGCAAAGTGGTTATGTTTTTAGAAGCTAAACAAATTCATCTTTCTTATTTTTCCCCGGAGTTTTGGATTTTACCTCAAGAGGCTTGATCTGAAGCTTTTTGTTGCATCTGACTAACAAAAGACTTATTAAAAATGAAAGAGGACACAAGAAAAATAGGAAGTACAAGTGTTCATCTGTATTCAGCAAATCAAATGCTTTTTGAACATACGAAATCTAAGTGGATATGAATTTATTTATTTTCCATTCATGGAAATAAACAGTTTTACACTGACACACAGTTATCACTCCACGTTTATGTTCCTGTAAAGAAGTGCAGAGATTTGAGATGTCTTGTAGCACTGTACATAATCGAGTACTTGCAAATAATAGTTATTGTATTTATAATGCTCTGATAAGAGGGTCGCTCTCCCATGTCTTCTCCCAAAACTCTGTGCCTCTTATCCTGAGTGAGCTTTGATGTATGGTTTGAACTTGTGGTATACAACTATTTGTTCAGCGTACAGGGTTAGTTTTGGGCTTCAATTTTAAATATATATTGTAATGTCTCTATTTAATATTCTTCTGGAGACTATGCAGATGCAATGATTTTCTGATTAAAATGTGTTGAACTAAAAGGCTTAAGGTTTAAACATATCTTTGGGTTAGTGTTGGTGTTTATGACAAACTTTCAAGCATGGAGACCATTTAGCTTGGTCTTTATTACAGATAAAATTTAGGCCTCCAACTTCTGCTGTTTATTATACCTACCTGGGTGTGATTTGTCACGTGTCCCACACCTGCAGCACAGCACACTGTAGCCCCAAGTCAGTAAAGCACATGCTGAAATTTGAGCACAATTTACTTATTAGAATATGCTCAAGCACTCGCTTTTATACTAATGTGTTTTGCCGAACGGATGTGATGAATAGTCTAACTGCAATGTCCCAAAACATCTGCTCTCAGGAGAATTAGGTCATGTAGACTTACAGAACTTCAGAGAAAGGAAAAAATTACAAATTCAGTCTAACCTATTACCCAGACCTCTTTATTTGCTTTAGAAGAACGCAGGATAGGAAGGTATTTGCAGGATCAAAACATTCATAAAACTACTTTGCAGATATTCGAGTGTGAAGGTTGTTGTTCAGATGACCGTGGTGCTTCCTCCTGACCTCGGAGCCTTTGAAATAAAATCAAAATGATTTTGCATGAATTTGTCAGTGAATTGAGAGGGTGGTAGTTCCAAAAGAGCAACACCCAGTATTTGACCTTTTCAGCTGAACTGAAAACAGCAGCCACTTTGTGTTACCAGCTATTGTGAAACTAAGGTTGAACACGCATGGAAACTAAGCAGCTTTCATTTCAAGAGGAGACAACCCACACCCCCTCAGAGATGAGACCAAATTTGCCAAGTCCTGCGACCCAGAGAGCTAATCTTCAAGAACCCATTCAAAACTGAGATATGAACACATCAGGGATCAGAAGTGCTTGGTCTGACTGAGAATTGGATAACTGCTCTTTCATTTTTGCACTTTTCCAATGGAAGCACAATTTCCTTCTCCTGTTTTCTTTCATGCAGCCTTCATACCTGAAACAAGTGGAAGGAAAGGAATAAAAAATCGAGCATGTGTGCTTTATCTTCCTTTCTGGGTCTTCAAGGGCCCCAGCAGAGTGATGCGGAAGGAAGATTTTTGTGCAATGAATCCTCTCCTACAGTTCAAGTGGTCAAGCCGTTTTTGTCAAAAGAAAAATCTCTTCAAAGCACAATTGCTAAAGACGTGGAATTTTATTTTCAGAACAGAATGAAAGACGTGTCTTTCACTAAAGGCCTCTTCCCTGAGCCTGTTTCAAAAAAATACTTCACTGCAAAATGCTGCACTGTCTAAAGTGACACAGTATGAGGAACACAGCCATATTGATCCAGATCACCTCAAACTTGAGTACAATTTTTCTGTTTACAAGGTATTTCAAAAAAATTAGTCTGCTGCTATTTTTCATGCTCTGGAAAATTGAGTATTTTAAATTTTAAGTAATTATTATTTCCATTGCCTTTTTAGCGTTACCTAAATTAAACCTTTTGTTTAGACCGTTTTGATTTTCCAAAAGAAATACTTCAGAACCCGCGTTCTGCAGGAAGTACCCGCATCTTGGGTTTTCGTTCAGACGCAGGATGACAGCTGTACTTGTCAATATTTCCTGGAGAATGAGCTGGTGGTAAAATGCTTTCTTCTCTACAAGGAGACTGGTGATAAATGCAGTAACAGCAATTGCGTATTAAGTAAATGTGGTATGAAATGTAGTTTAGAGTCCCATAAAACAGATGGTAATGATTCGTCTCCTAACAAGCAGAGAAGCTGTGAATTTGCGGCTTGAATTCAGTGTCCAGGAGTAAGACCCAGCAGGGCAAGAGGGAGTTACAATATCGCAATTACAACTGCCATGCCAAGAGGATGCACGGAGCAAAACTCGTTTCCATCAGCTTTGGGAGAAGTTTCCCACCTGCGCAGAGGGTCGCATAGAGGAGTTGCATATGAGAGGGAAAGAGAGGTTAAAAGTGAAGGTGAAGAATTAGATTTAAAAAAAAAAAGAAAAAAAAAAATCTCTGAGAGCCTAATCTGCTTTTCTAAATCACTGCTGGAACTGAGGTTTGGAGCCAAGTTGCCGAAGCTTCATCACTGTGCTGAAGTACTGTGCAATTGCCGGGAGTCTCTTCACCTCACAGGTGCAGAGCAAAATGCTTTTATACAGCTAATCCTGGCTGGGATGAGAGAGAGAGAAATGTCTTCTGGGAGATTCTGTCAGAGTGATAAATAACAGAAATAATTTCTAAAATGAAGGAAATGACTGATTTGGTGAAATTAGCTATGTTCCAGATAAGGCAGGTCACCGCTGACTATTTATCTGTGGTTTTAATTGCTGAACTATGGCATGTTTCCATGATGTCAGCGCTCCGGCTCCCGGTGCCTGGTGCACCTCCTGACTCAACAGCTCCCAGATCCTCTCAAGCACTCTTGTGTGCAGATTTAGGGCTTTAAGAGTTGGAAATAAATCACAATAAAAGAAGTGTTCAGAGTTCTATTAGATCATACATCTTGAAACAAATAAAGTGGGCTGTATTTATGGGATAAAACTTCATGGGTCTGAAAAAGGCTTATAGAGTCTCTGAATCTGAGCTCCTCCTCTATGGTGCTTCAGGCAAGAAGGTCCATATGGCCTTGGGATGTAGGAATAGAGGAAAAATAAGCTGACTGGTGAGGCGCTATTACCTGTGTATATCAAAATCAGCTGTTGAGATCCTAAAAGCAGGAGGGAAGTTGAAAAGTTGGATGAGATTCACAAAGAGACAAGAAAATGATTACGGGATGTAAAACATGACTTCTAATGAAAGATTCAAAGAGCTTAATCAAGCTAGGTTATCAAAAATATGCCAAGGGATGACTTCTTGCCTGCCTGGCCCTCTCCACCGGGATCAGAACCCGGGTTCTTCAGGCCAACAGATGAAAGTCTAACTAGATCAAACAGCTGGAAGCTGAAAGGCTACTCCAATTCAGATGTGAAATAAAGCTCAGGTTTTTAAGCTGAGAGCAATTTATGGCTGAAAAGAACATATCTGGTGTTTCACGGGAAAATTTTAAACAAGTCCTGATGACTATCTAGAAGAGACGATCCAGTTCAAATCAGAATAAGCTGATCTTTGCTGTGCAGAAGATCAAACCGTAAGATTGCTATGGTGCCTTTTGAGCTAAGAAACTAAGAAAAAAAAATCCCAGAAAAGAAAAGCTTTATTCTTAGGCAGTGGGACTGCATGTAGAACTGTCTGAGGCAACTAGAGCTCGATAACGTACAGGCACCGGACATTCGCCTTAGACTACTTGTCTGTTTTCCCTCTCTGGCCAGTCAGAGAGATGGCAGCATGACTCATTTCACACTCCAGTAGGTCAGGGGAATTGTCCCATAAAAATATTACACTCACTGACCACAGATGGAGCATAACTGACTGACTTAAACTATCTATACCACTTTTAGATTATTTATTTTAAGTGAGATGAATGCTACTCTCTTTTCTCAAGATACCGTATCAGTGGAATTTTTAGATTGCACATTTTTTTAGATTAATCTCTTTGAGGCAAAGAGAGGGCTGTAATATATCAACAGAAGCATGAAGGTGCATTCACTCCAGAGATAATGTTCTGAGGCATTATCAAATTTAAATGATATGAGGTTTTTATAGCTTCTTCTGCTATTAAGTGACGTGGCTTTCTACAGTGATTCTGGGATGTCTCATTAACTTCAGCAGAGCTGTACAATGTAGTTAAGGGAAAAGTTCTGTGAAAATATTTTACATTAACTTTCTTGAGTATAGTCTTACTTTTCTTGTAAAGAATGGAGATTGTCTTCAATGTAAGTTTTGCCTGAGAAAAGAAAGCAGGATTTGGCCCTTAGCTATGCTGTAATTCTTAAAAGGAATTTGTTTTTTTTTCCTTCAGCGTTATTAAAAAAGCCTTAGATACATCACACTTCTTGAACATATGCAGATCAGTATGGACTAAACAATGAATTCCATAAATGTGGGCAAGCTGGAACAAATTTTGTTACTAGTTTCAGAAAACGGAAGACAAATAACAGATGAAATGGATCTGCTTTATTGCAAACTTTAATCATGATGTTACTTGAGCTCATTTTGGGAGTTCAAGCAATGCAAAGATAGAGGGGAAGCCTGTTTGTTGGTCTCTGTTCTTTGAAAAGGACATAAGCCTGCTTACCATCTAAACGTGTCTTGCATTCTGTCTGTGAAGAGGTGACCAGGTTTAACATCACTCAAAATGCATCATAGCCTGGTTTTAGCCTTTGCTTGCTTTCTTTTCTTTCTTTCTTTCTTTCTTTCTTTCTTTCTTTCTTTCTTTCTTTCTTTCTTTCTTTCTTTCTTTCTTTCTTTCTTTCTTTCTTTCTTTCTTTCTTTCTTTCTTTCTTTCTTTCTTTCTTTCTTTCTTTCTTTCTTTCTTTCTTTCTTTCTTTTTCTTTCTTTCTTTCTTCCTTTCTTCCTTTCTTTCTTTCTTTCTTCCTTTCTTCCTTTCTTTCTTTCTTTCTTTCTCTTCCTTCCTTCCTGTTATTGGCCTTTTCTTTCTTTTTCTTTCTTTCTTTCTTTCTTTCTTTCTTTCTTTCTTTCTTTCTTTCTTTCTTTCTTTCTTTCTTTCTTTCTTTCTTTCTTTCTTTCTTTCTTTCTTTTCTTCCTTCCTTCCTTCCTTTTCTTCCTTCTGTTCTTCCTTCCATTCTTCCTTCCTTTCTTCCTTTCTTCCTTCCTTCCTTCACTTTAAGGTGATTGGCTTCAATCTAGACAGGGTTTGTCTACATAAGTGCTGGTCACTACTACTTTTTGACTCTTCTTGATTATTCGTGTGAAATGAATTCTTGGCTTGGGTCCATTTCCAAAGGGAGAGATGCTAAGAAGAGTTGATGGGTATAGTATGGGAGCCAATAGTAACATGCATCTGGACACATCGCTCTTCACCACTGGTCTGTTTTCTTCCTGACACTGCTCACCGTGTTGTCAATGTTACCACAGCGGACTGCTGAAACACAGTGGTTTTGTTTTAAAAAGGAATAAAATTACCTTCAAAAAATTGTTCATAATGGCTTATCTGTCTTGCTTGGCCTGATGCTGTGCAATACACTTCACATTTTGCACTGACTTCTTCAACTATTGCAGACTGGGCAGCATCCTCAGCCTTCACTCTCTTAAAATCATGTGGTTTTATCTTATCGGTGACAGATTTCACGTTGACTTCACTGGAATCTGATTTTGTCTCTCCAAGGAGGCAGCTGGAGCAGAAACCGTGTCATATAATGAGCAAGGACAGTCAAAGGCAGAACTGTACAAAAGCCAAAGCTTGCATGGCTTATTTAGGATCGGGATTTAAATATCTGACACGCATGCTTATATTTAGGGCTAACACCACCATGCAGTTGGGGGAGGCAGTAGCAAGCCTGCTGTCAAACAATGAAGTCCTTTGTTTCTATGCTATACCACTTCTCACTGTGTACGAAAGTAATTGATAGTTGTTCAAAAAGTGAACTCTAAATTTTAAATATTTATAAAAACATCATTGTGGAAGTGTGGCTGGAGCTTCCACATTTAGGGTTTCAATCAATTTTGAACTGGAAGCAAGGATGCAACTGCTTTGTTATGTGCAAATAATAGTGTATTCACACACAAATTACTGCACTTATTCTTTCGGTAAATGATTACTTTCCCTGCAGTTTACAAATGAACTAGTTAATTAATGAAAAAGTTAACACTTCTTCTAAGAAACTTAGGGCCATTTGTCAGCACATTATTTATTTCCCGTGCAAGTTCATTGTTTAAATAACATAATCTTATCAAATTTCTAGATAACTACAGTCATTGCAGCAAGATCTATAGTATTTCTTTGAACTATCCTTCAAAACAGTATTCACCTTTTTTGTCCTTTTTTTAAAATTAAATTTTTCTTTTTCATGGGAGCTGAAAAAGAAAAGTAGTCCTGTTTAGAAAAGAATAAAATACTGGTTTGAAATGACTTCACTCCCTCCCCGAGGGCAAGGGGATCAGACCATGGTGGCCCTTAGCAGATGCTTCTGTTGATCTCAGACTTGAACTGGACCGTAGATTTTGTGTGCCTTTTTGAGACTAGGTAAAGGCATCTAGATTTTTGAATTGAACATTAGCCGGGGTGGAGTACTGGCAAGGAAATATCCATTTTAGAACTTGTGAGCAATGGGTCACCCTCATACTAATCAAAATACGTGCTGTCACTTTGGACATGAGGGAGAATCTAAGTATGACTTCCCTGTGACTGACCCACTTTGCTTAGGAGCCCACCTGGCCTCCTTGCCAGGTATCTTGTCAGAGGCATCTTTTCATTATCTTCAGATATCAGATCTACGTGTTCCGATATGGAATTACTCGCATGGACAGAGGATCTGTTTTCATGGTGGAAGGTTAATTTCATTTAACTTCCATTTACAATGATTGGAGCTTGTTTTGCCTTTCTTTGCAAGGTTAAAAAGCTCTCAGGTATTTGTTCTATACGTGTGCACCTACTGCAAGGACTCAAGCCACCTCTCAGCCATGTCTCTGGCGAAGTGAAAAACAGGGCTTCTCAGATCTCCAGAAATTCCATGTCCTTGAAATGCGAAAAGTAAATCAGCTCTCACCATTTCTGTGTGCAGAAGTAAAATCATTGTCCTCTTTCTACATGCTTCATGTGTTTATTTTTTCCTAAATAGATATGGTAAGGATTATTTTGGATTTTTGAAACAGTATCACAAGTGATTGCTCCCAGGGACACACAGCACTTTATGACAACACTGGATTTCGCTCAAGAGAAGCTCACGTGCTTACGTGACGTTGCAGAGCTGACAGTTCTCTGCTTTTAGTTCCTGAGACGATAACTCTTTTGCAACTAGCTCAACTATATCTTCATGGCATTGCACCCTTCTAGAAATCCCTGGCTTTAGGGATTTTTTTCCCCTCATTCAGGCACAGCCTGTGTTCCTGGTTCTCACAAACGATATTTTCAGTGTTGTTAAAACAGATTTCATTCAACTGAGACCGCTAACAAAGCGGTTCAGATTACACTGAAGGTGGGACTAGCTCTCTTTAAGGGTTTCCTATTTTACCAATCCCTGTGCCACTTGAAACTGGTTGTGCAAATATTGTGGAGCTTTGAGAGAGTTAAACCTGAAGGTAATGTGGTCGCATCTAATTTGAGTAATCCTGGACATACTTTTAGCAGCAATGATGTTCCATGGGAATGCTATGGCAACATCAAAACGTTGGCTGTCTAGCAGGCTTACTGCATCCTGTGCATGATCCGTGAATAAACAGAGGAATTTAGTTCCCAGAGTGTCAGTCTGGCACATTTCACAAGCACTACATTCACTTAGCAAAAAAAGAAAGAGAAAAAAAGAGTCAGCCAGTCATACAGAGAAAGTGCTATAGTGACTGAGTGATAAATTTCCTGCTGCTAACCCTCGTATATACTAACTCTAAGAGGCTAGGAATAAATAATGCATGGCTTAATTCACAGGGGAAATATGCTTTCCTTCAGCTTTCTTATAATTTTTTTTCTTGTCTGTTTTTTTTTGTTCACACTATTTTTTATATATATTTGTGTGTGTGTGTCTTTGCATCTCCTTGCTAGTCTCTGGACATATTAGTATGCTGTCCTTCAGTTAGACATGATCTCTCTCCAAACCAAAGGCTGGAGATATGATCAGTGAAGTACAAGTTTTGTCCTAAAAAGCCCAAAAGGGATATTAATCCGGGGTTCAGTGCATAGAAACACGCTCATATTGTTGCTAGCCTGCTGCAAATGAGAGCACAACACTGTGTTGGCACTTAGTTCTGCCATGCAGTGATTTCCAGTGCCCCAAAGTGAATATGAGCTACGAATACATATGCCTGCCCATTGGTCTCTTTTGCTGTGTATATCTTAAAAAAGGAAATGCAAGGACATTCATAGGATTATGCTGCTTTTTCAGATGACACCTAAAATGAATCAGGTGGGAGTAGGGTAGAGCTTACTCCATTAACAGCAAGAGTTCAGGCGCCCTAGTCACAGGGTCCATGCTTGGAGAGTTTCTCTCACTGAGGCGAGAGGTTTTGGGGAGACTTCTAATCTTGACTGAAACATCCAGGGGAAGTTTCTCTGTAAATTATTCTGACGGTTCATCACCATCCTCGTTAAAAGGTTGTGTCTATCTTCAGTCCAGTTTTTTCTTTTAGTTACTTGAGCTTGTAGAATCTCAGACTATGTTGCCGCATGTCTGTTTTGCTATTTACTTCACGGACGTGAATATCAATCTTGAAGCTTCGCTTTGGCGGGCACAGGTAGAGTCCCCTGGATGGTACACACTGAAGCGTGTTCAAAACTGATGGTATCTGAAGTGACCACCACCTCACTCAGACCAGAAATATTAGGGTTCATCAAAGATAGTTTTATAAGAAATAACAGCTCCACCCTCAGTAATAGACAAATAAAATTAAACAGCTGTTAGGAATTTTTAGGAAAGAAATACATAACAAAAGGGAAAATATCCTGTTGCTGCTGTGTAAGTCAGATGAGTAGGCACAGGCTGTTCTTCAACATGGCAAAGAGACAGTTTAAGGGCGACATGTTGGAAGTCTCCAAAACACTTGGCAATGTGAAAAAAGTGAATAGGCGTTAATTGTTTGTCGTCTCTTTCAAACCATGAACTCTAGTTTGGAAACTCGTATGAACTAGGTTCAAAACCAACCAAAGGAGGTGATTTTTCAGGCAGCAGGCAGTAGACGAGTGAATCTCCTTGCCAAAGAAAATGCAAGAAGTTGCGGACACAAGTTTACACAGGTTCAGCAGAAAAGGGGACAAGTACTCTTAGCCCAGTGCCGAGACAACAGGCCAACTGCACCCTCTGCCAAATCCAGTGTTCTCCATTATTATGTTTGATCATTTCCTCGTTCTGATGGCTCGCCTTTAAAGGAGAGCTGAACTTGAACAGAAAACAACTGAATCCAATATCCTGTCTGAAGACCTTATTTATTTACATTTTTTTGGTTCTGACCTTCAGTTAAAACCTCTGGATAAAAGCTGACATATAAAACTAATGTTATGATAGGAACAACATGATGATCGTGAATGCCAAACGTCTGCATTACAGCAAACTGACATTCATTATAAAGTTTCTTAAAGATTAATGAAGCTTAAGGAAAAAAGCTGCAACTTTTAAAACTGATTAAAAAAGAGTAAGTTATATGTACAAAGGTGGCTTAAGTTCAGCATGCCGCAGCCACCACATGCTCGGCAGGGAAAGTCTTTTTTTTTCTGAACAAAAAAATGAAAACTCAACTCTGCACAAGGTTAAAGATTGTATTTTAATCACAGACTGAAACATCATGATTTACAAAACTGATGGTTTAAAACCAATCACTACATCTTTCTGTGGGAATACTCCCCCCACACCCTAGCAGATTAGGGGTTCAAGTGAAGAACAGAGCTGTTCATGTTTGCCTTTGGGACTTAACAGTGATTTCCAGGATGATGACTGATGCTGCAAGAATTCACCTAAGATGCTTGTCAACACATTTCATTTACCCAGCTGGAAGTGGCTTCTTCTAGGGGACTCTGCTGGATTCATCAGAAATCCCAACCATCTTGCAGCTTTCTGTCCAGAGCCTTCTCTGCAGCTCCTCATCATATGCTACGTCAGCCGATTTTGTCCTTGTCTCATTGTAAAGGTAGCAGCCCCCAGCTCCTTCCATCTCGGGTGATACTGCTGCATAGATGCTTGTAGAGGCTCCTTCTTCTGGAGTCTGCAGAAGCAAAAAAAACCCAACCAAACAAATTCAGGTGAGGCAGGTACAACAGAAAGATTACATGACACCATAGGACCTCACCAGTGACAATCAGCCTCCCTAGTTTTGCATAACATTTGTGTCCTTAGGCAAACCAGAAGCTGGCAATGATAAAAATGCCACCTATCCACCTGGCAGAGTATAGTCCATTTCTACAACAGTGCTGTTTTGAGATAGCTTAAAGCCACAGAATAGACATATGGAAAACTCTGGCCCATTTTTTCAAGAGTTAGTCAGATGGCGCATACAAAATAATTCATTTAGTTTTCACAGTTAGAGCTAATAAACCCAAAAGCAAACGCAAATATTAAAATCCTAGTTTAATTATTCATTTTTCAAGGATGAAAGGGTCTGTATTCTGCCTTACGAAGATGAAGGCTATGCTGTATGTGCAATGTGTTCGTTGTAATAACGCTATGACACGAGGAAAGGATCATGGAAACCACGACAGCAAATTAAGATCCCACAGTTCAATCCAAGCAGGCAGGTACACCAGGGAATTACATTTTACACAGAGCAGAGTTATCAGACTTCTGCAGCGTCCTAAAGCAAAATTGTGAAAGATCTATAATGTTTGATATACCATGAGTATTAAATTAAAATTAATAAGTGAAGAGCTTAGAGTGATAACTCCTTTCATCCTCAGGATATGCAAAACATTTCCATTTTGCATTCAGAAGGATCACACAGCTATCACCAAAATTATTTCAATGGCGTTTTTTTTTCTTTCATTGAAGGGCATATTTAAAACACAACATTTGATATGTTTTGTCTTTATCAGTGACATAATTACGATCAAGGCCTGCTAGATCATAATGTGTTATTTTACAATCCTCGCAGTCATTCTCGGAGTCATTAATAGTACCAATGCTGCTCACAGCTTTGCCTGCTGCACCTGACAGGATGTCTGCTCCTGAAGAACGCACTTGATGAATGAGACAGTATTAGATAGGTTACTCAGTGACTAATTAAAAAAAAAATAAACCTAAGTCCTTTGAAGCTTCTTGTGACAAGGTTCTGGTATTTTAAAAAGAGAACTCCTCTGTTTTCCCACTGTGCAATAAACACAACACAACTTAATAGAAATAATTAACTTATCATCTGATGCATCTGGCATTTGGTCTCATTTACAAATAGGTCAGAGCCATGCCACCCAATCACACAGTGAGGCGAGGTTACCCAAACCGCGACCTCTCCGGCCGCTGCTGGGGCAGAGCACCCTCAGTATCTGCGAGGGAAACGCATTCCCTGCGTGAACACAGGCACGTTCCCCAAAAAGTGAACTGCTGAAGAAGAAAGGTGCCCTGCTGAGCCACTTCCATGCACAGAGCTCCGCTGGTTCCATGCCAAGCCCTTGATCAAAGGTGTTTAAGCTGAAGGAAAAACTACTGATGCCCACAGGGTGCAAAGAGCGGTAATACCACCACACATTCCTCCAGTGACTGCAAAATAGCCAGCTTTTACTATCAGTTACCACACAAAGACAGCGTGTCCTGTTCCAAATACCATCTCATGAAGTAAGGTGATAACTCAGCTATCCGATGGGCTATTCTCTCACCAAAATACCAGTCAATACCTTAAAAAAACTCCAGGTAGCTACTGGATTGTTTTTTATTTTTCAAGAAGATGACTGTACTACAAGATACTATCTAGAAACACTTAAAAAGTGCTTATTTACCTTAGTTTAGTAGCCTACTACTCCTTCTTCACCCTTCTTTATCTTACAGAAAATAGTGCTATTCACATCCAGTAGACTATTTAAAAAACATAAAGCTATGTGCATGCATAATTCCTTGCAGGATCAGGATGAGTCCAAAAAGTTGGAGTCCACATGCTCACATAGTGGCTACTATCACGATCAGCTATGATGCAATATAGAATATCTTAATACTGTAAATTAGCAGAACAATGATGAACACGAGCATTCATATTTTATAGAATTTATTCTGGATGACAGAGAGAAAAGTTTTTAAGGTATTGCTGTGCTTTACTTAAAGATCTAGTGACACAGATAAACCATTACTTCATGCGATGGTTCACTGGACTTTATGTTCCTGAGTTCAACAGCTCTCCAGCACAAACAAGTTTAAATGTCAATGTCGATGACTCCCAAATCTTAATGACAACAGCTCAAAAATAAAATGCTTTTAAAAAATTGTCTGTGGGTGGAATGTGTGTGATTATGTTCTTATGAGCAAGGCTTTCTACAGCCTCAGGGACTGGTCTGTATGGATCTTCCCACAGCATCAGAAATACCATGTGCCTTTGCTAATTTGATGGGCAGGTTCTCCCAGGATATGCAGGATCTTTATTTTTTCATGGTATGTCGAGTAAGACCCTCCAACAGAGGGGATCTATTCAAAATAAAATCAAATATGTTAAATAAAGGCTGTGTATGAGTTAAAGACAGTTGTTCATTATATTCATGCAGCCATAGCAGGCCTTTACCAAACCATTTTATATAGCAAATTGTTACCTATTCTTCAATATAAAGAAAATATTGAGAAGGCTTCGACAATAATACATGTGGTTACATGGCCACACTGTGACCTGTCTATAAGCACAGTGACACTGTCACCAGCCATTAAGGTAATCCAGCTTGTGTAACTTTTCACAAGATTTAATTTGTTTTTCATCCTGCCCATCATATCTAATATGCTGCCTAGAAGATTCTTTGCAAAATTCCTATTTAGTTTCTATCACCTGTTGCTAAAAGCGATTATCTGAGCACATAAAGAATAAAATACTGTAATACATTAAGCAATTAGTGTATAATAATTTAAGTTAAAAGAAAACAATTTTTCCAGTGCAATGGGGAGCAGAATTGCATATATATGTTTAATTAATTGTCTTATCCTAGCTTCTGAGTGCTTAATTGATGCTGAAAGGTTTAATGTTCCCTTATTTGAGGCTCTTTTCATTGCTTTGGCATGTTTTCTGTTTTAATGAAAGCAAAAAGGAAGCCCTGCACTAGAAACCCCCTGGCCCTCCAGCTGGGTGGATGACCTACCTGTTTTGAGAGACTGGAAGACAAGCACATGCTGTGATTCCACCTCTGGATCATGTCTGTGCCTACCATGAAAGCACTGTACATCCACCTGCCCACACACAGTCAAGAGTTTTTCCCAAAGTGTTGGATCTACAACACACCCATAGATCAACTGCAGCACACACAGACACACGCACATGCGTCCTGCCTGCGTACCGGCCCCTGAGGAGCTCTTGGGAAGGAAGAAGCTGGCAGGAGGTTGCAATCACTGGAACAATTCTTGAGTACCTGGACAGGGAGCAGGATGACTTGTCCAGCAGTGGCAGCCTCACCCCTGGTTGCCAGCTTTCCTGGGAGACCCATAGCTCTTCTTTCACCACATGACAGCCCGCCAAAAAATTAGGAGGAACCACGAAGCCCTTGTTTGTTTCTTGAAGAAACAAGCAGGACACTACTGTCAAAGCAACACATCTGGCCCATCCTTTGATGCCAACAGCCTTCTAGGAAGGAGGGCACCTGATAACAGGCCAGAGAAATCACCAGCCAGGGGTTCAATACATTGATCTATAAAACCCAGGATGTTTTGTCATGATGCTTTAAACAAACAGGAACAAGTTCCCATGTTTGGGACTCTGAAGTATTATACCAAAGTGGCAGGTAGACAAGCAGTAATAAGTATCATTCAAATCACAGGGGAGGATACTCTACACGTTGCCAGAATTTACAAAAAACATCAAAGAGTAACAATAATATACATACATATAAGATCCATAACATCTTGTTCATGAATTGGCTGGACTTGTCCTAAGACAAGGGGGATTCCTAGAAATTGCATGATGCTTCTTCACTCTTTAGTCAGCAAATTATTTGTGCTGAACATTTTTTAAATTGTATTTTTGTTTACAAATTATTATATTGTTAGTATCCAAGCAACTGTAATGAATACCTTTGTCATATCGAAATAAAACTGATTTCTGCTTTACTTTTTCCTAATGAAATTCTGCATCTGCAATTCCTTTTGCTTGTTACAGTATTGATCACATCTTTTACTTTTACTTTCTTTTGCAATTAACTATTTGTTTTCAGTATCCTTTCGACAGTAAATAAACAGCGGATTGAAATTACGTATCTTTGTATTGCTCATTACATGGGTAGGCTGCGGAAGAATGAGAGACAAGATTGCATGCAACCAGCTTATTTAAGCAAAATGCAGTCTATATACACAAAATGACATTATTTCGGCACTATCTATTCCCAAAGAAAAAGATGGTCTTTTACAGAAACTTTGATATTTCTTTTTTCAAATATTCATCAATAGGAAGTCATCAACACAGAATAATTTTCCCTCCACATGAAATAGAATATTCTGTTCTATGAAAACTGGGACATACACTAAGAGGGTTTGTGGTTTAGTTTTGGGTTTTTTTAAGACTTGCCAGTTAACGCATTTTGATTAAAGCATTTTTAAGTGCCATATAATCTTGTCAATACTAGGCGCTAACGCTCACAAAATGTGTTAGCTGACGACAGTCAGTCCCTAGAGCCACGTTTCCATGAAATGTCACATCCTTTCCATTTGTCTACAACAGGCACAACAGCTTAACTCTCTGGAAATCATGTGTCCGCATCAGTTATACATCATGGCTTGGTGGTGCTTCCCTTGTTAACCCATGTACTCGTCCAATTCCACCTCCTCCTGAATTTACAGCTCAGAGTCCTGAGCAGACAGCATGGTATGTCCATTGGAAACCACGGAAAATTGGACAGTAAAAAAAACCTAATACATTCCTATAACTCCTCTTCTGCAATCCATTCATTTTGCCAGTACCATTTTCAGTAACTAGTAGCAAACAGTGAGAACCTTGCTATGTGTCTTAAAGACGATGACAAACAGTTTGAATGGATGGCATGCATATACTTCAACCTGTATTAGTTGAAAGAGTTGGCCATATTGATTGAAAAAGCAGTAGTGATACAACCCTTACTAGGTTGAGGAGAGGTTGAGGAGAACTTACCCTGGAACAGCTACACCCACTGGTCCCTTGGCCCAGTCAATCAGTTGATTGTGTTTTGTTTGTATTTTATGACTTAAGGATGCTGCCGTCTTGAGAGATGGTAGGAGAGAAGGTTGGGCAAAGAGGATAGAGAGCAGGAAACAGCTGGCAAACTCAGTGACCAACATCGCATTTTGAGGGACAGGAACAAGGGGCCAAATGGGCAGATGTGCCAGGACTGCCTGACATGCTGGCAAATGGCTTAAAGGGTGCTTTCAGGGGATTTTTTTGGCACGAGGGTTCAGGGTGTTTGCTGTGTGTCCTCACTTTTTTAAATGGGTGAGTTTCCATCAGGCCACTCCTGGCTCGGGTAACAAGAAGATGTGTCTCTGGCTAGTGACACCTTTCCCAGGTTGTAGCCAGGAAAACAGAGCAAGCACTGAACAGGTCTTCTTCTGGCCCTGGATACTCAGGCAATTTTGCCAGCATTCCTTTACTTTTCTCAATATTCATTATTCTGGTAACGTTTTGTAAATGTTAGTATTCTATTGACTTGCTTCTGGGCTGAAAAACTCTGTATATACAGTTTTCTGCCTCTTCTGTCTTTTTTCATGAAAGACGATGATCATCTGGGACCCCTGCGCAGTACTACATGCATACACAGTGGGGCTCAGCAACAAGAACGAGGACATGACATTACTGTTACTCGGTATGGGAAAGTCTTTCACCTACTTGCTGGCAGTTAATGGAGGGGTGACACCCAGTCACCCTGAACGCACTGCTTGACTCTCAAGAACAAAGGCAAACAGGAAGCCACCGCAACATGGACTAGTTTGAAAACTGTCAGAAATGGAGTAGCTGGGGTGGCGTTGACATGAATATTAAAGCAAACAAACTTGTGAGAACGGGAGGACTGATTACTGTGATCTGTGAACTACTGAATCATTTCAAAACCAGATTACTTAAGGGTGCAAGACTCCGAGGTGAAATAACAACAGCTGCTCTAGTGTCGCAGCCTCCTGGTGAAGACATAGGCTACGTGCGCTCGACGCTTGATGTGTAACTTCTGCAGTGTCTAGACCTCCTAACGTGATCGTTGCTTTGAAAATTTCAGCCAAAAAGTACTCAGTTGAAACACTGAGTACGAAAACAAAGGCTAGAAAGGAAACTATGACGCAGGTGTAAGGACGTGTTCAGCAGCCTTTGATCAATAAGGCTGTAACAGCTGACTGTAAGCCCTGGTGAGAGCGGTGGCCAGGACCAACTGTCGGATCCCTAGGAAGCCAAAGCTGCCAGAGAGGTCTGGCAGCACAGCTTTTCAGACATCTCTGCCTTCGCTCAAAAGCCCTGGTTCCCATTCTCTCTTCCCTCCTGTTCTTTCCTGTGTAGCTCACTATTATTCTCTTTCTGTCCAATTTCTGCCTTGATTATAGACCAGAAAGAGATAGAGATGTTTTATTGAATATGCAGTTCTCCCTAGGGACCCAGTCAGCACCATCAAATTAATTTCTCTTCAATCCCCAACTCACGGCAAAGAGAATTCTTTAATAAATTCACTCCATAATAAAATTCTTTAGATTTCATCTGTAAAAGAGACAGCAGCTACAAACAGAAATGGCTGAGTTAAAATGTGAAGCCTTTCTCCTGATATTGTTGCGGCTGCAGAGAAATCATTTCTGAATCAAAGATATGAATATATAATAAAAAACGAAATACTGATGAATTAAGAACACAAGGCAATTTTCAAACTAAAAAAATACCAAAACGTTGAAGGAAAGGAGCTTTTATAATATGAATAATTCATGCCTATTCTGGGAAAAAGAGAGGCTTTTCCCTGAGCATCCTAGCACAAGGCGCTGTAAAGAACAGAAGCAGAGATAGCTGGCAAACAGACACAAAGAGTATCAAATTCTGAACCTCTCCTTCCCTTTCTGTTGAAACCACATTTTCTGGAAAGATCTGTCAAAAAAATCCAGGCACACAGAGAGCCTGGGAAGCCCCACCTCATCTTCAAATCAGCGCCCACATGGGTCGCTGGGAAGCCTGTAGACAATGTAGACCGCGGAAAAAAGGAACTGTCCCCAAAAGACTGCCAGGGTCAGCCTGTTGCTCAGGGAGCCCAAGGAGCAGGCAGGCACCCAGGCTCAAAAGTCTCATTTCCCACGAATCTTTTGATAGAGTCAACAGCGGAAGGTTTCACTTCGTTTTGTGCCAGAGCAATGCCTTCTGAGAATTCTGTTTTGCTGGAAAATCGCCAAGCAGCTCTACTCCGAAGCCCTGGGATGGCTCTTCTGTCAGACTCAAAACATGAGCAAAGGTTTACTGAGGAAGACATGTGCCATGGCTCTGAAGCCTCCTCTTCCAAAGCAGCTGCTTCAGACTAAGCAGGACACCATGGGTCATCTCAAATAGCATCAGATGTTTATGTTATCAGGCAGCTAAACCAAGCCCCTGTTGGCTGGCACCTTTCTGGGCCACACTGAAGAGATCTCCGTTGACTTCAAATCACAGCTTCAACAGTGAAGTCACTTGCAGATACCACAAAAATAAATCTACGTGTCTTAATTTCAAATTGAATCTCTCTCACTTAGCAATGCGATGCAACCTCAGTGATTTGAGCAGGAGAGTTTGTGGATCCATACTTTGCATTTTCTAAGCTGTTGAAATGGAGGACTAGAAGAACGATGTTTAGTTTTAAGCAATTTTCCAAACGGAAACAAGAACCCAACTTTACTTGACTGAATTTGAGCAGGGACTTGAAACTTTGGGTCAAAGTCATTAATCATAACCGAGTCCTTTGTTCATTTTGTCAAGTGCATTGAGGAAGATTACTTTGCCTGAAGGTTGATCCCTAAGCTTGCTTTGCGGCAGACAGCGATGTCTTCAAAGCCAGAACTGAGATATAGCTGCAGCCACTCAAATTACATTGCACTTGTTACCTCACTCAGCTCAGTAACAGTATGCAAAATTTGACAGATAGGAGCCTGCTGCCCCAGACACTGCATAAACATCCAGCCAGCGACAGTCACTTGCTGGAAGAACATCCAGTCTCTAGGAAATAAGGCAGGCAATAACAGGAGGAGAGAGCAGAGAGAGTACATGTACTTCACAAAATGCCAGAGCCTCTTCTGGGAGCGTGGCACACTGTCCGGAGAACCAGGTGATGTCCCGCAGCTACCTATTGCTGAGGACGCCCGACTTAAATCCCTCAGAATTGTCCTGGGTATCTTCACATAACCTGGGATTTTCCGCAACACCTCTATTCGCAGACAGGCAAGTGATTTACTGAAGCAAATGCGCAGGTCAGGAGAAGCGATGAGAAAAGAATGAGCCTCCTAAATCCTAATCCTGATGCCTTGCGCACTAGGCTGTTACTCCTTTTCTGTGTTTGTAAAGGAAAAGACACAATTTATTTGTTTACTTCCAGCTCTATGGCCATAATTACAGTATCATGTGAGCAATTCAATATAATCTTCTTCACTCCAAGATGCAGACGGATCTATCATTAAGTAAGAATACTTAATTGCAGCTTAGCATTCATGCTAGATATATGCTAAGGAACCATCCTGTTATTTTTATTAACTACGCAAGGCTTTAATCCTACTGAGTTTTGAACTATTACTATCTGAGAAATATGAATAAGAGCATAATAAGACTACTCCTCCCCCCAACAAAGCTCTTTGAGAGGCAACCCCTTTGATAGGTAGTGGCTAGAAAATCTGCATCATTTAATAATATATGCCCAATTTTTTAGCTGAAAACACAATTTAAATATGAATCAAAATGTGAATGGATCAAAATTAAAGAGGACTTAAAACAACAAACAACCATGAAAGCTTTAGAGCTTTAATTTTCTATGCATTATCTTATACCAGTACATGGGTCATCTTTAGTTTGCTGAATTCTTTCAAATCGCCAGATTTTGGCAAGCAAAATGAAACAACACAGAAAAGCTCACAGAAGTGCTTTGCTTTACATCTGAAACGGGAGCTGCATTTTTACCAACCCCGGAGAGCATGAGACACAGCAAGGCTTTAAGTGTTGAAGAGGATGCTCCTGAGTGCATATATACTGCTGAACAATTTATTTTATTACCTGCCTGCTCAGGCAAAGTAAAATCTCTTTGCCGGCTTTTGCTGAAAACATAAGACTTCAGGCATAAGATATACGGCAATTTCTGACTTGTAGCCCCCTACCATCATCTCTACTCTTTCACTTACTGTTTAACATCTGACAAGTCACTTTGCCCATATATCTTGTTTTCCCTTCTCAGAAAATGGAAACTGACATATCTTCAACTTCACAACTTTCTTACAAGGACTGTTATTTTTTTAAATGCTTATAAGCGCTCAGGATGGGCATGGAACTCCTAAATATTTAAAGGATAACCACAATATAGCAAACCTTTACGAACTACAAAGAGATCAAAAAGCGCAAAGGCTGTACAGAGCACAGACGAAATGAAATAACCCAAAATTACACAGGCCGGCGGCGATTTCACAGCCTCTTCTCTTTAAATTGCTACAACCCCCGTTTTGCTACCCAAACAGCAGCGGGGCTATTTCCAGCCGTGGGCTCAGGCGGGCGGTGGGGCTGGGAGAGGCTGGCTGCCAGCCCAGGGCTCTCACCCGCCCGCTGGAGGCACTTGCTGAAACCAGACGGCTCGGGTGAGAAGGTGCGGATCCCTTCCTGGAGCACCAGGTAAGGTCAGCAGAGGACACCTGTCCTCCAAGATTCAGGCCACGTGCCTGCACTAGCAAAGATGGGGACCTGAAATAGTAAAGCGCAGAAACTAACCCAAAATGACTACGGGTGCTACATCTCTGCATTAATAGCATGCAAGATGAAAGTACACCCGGGAAGACAGGAGAGATGAAAGCAAAAAATACACTTTCCCCCAAATTTCTCACGTCTACATTGCAGCGGCACGCTAGCTGGGCTGCAACACATCCCCCTGACGGGTCGGGGGGACCCCCGCACAGCCCTGCACCTGGAGCCACAGAGGTGGCCAGTCAACAGCAGAGCTGTCTGCTCACCACAGAACTCTGGCGTAGAAGAGACATCACCTCGCAGCGCTTACCCTCGCCCTGGGTCTCAGCCTTTGCCTCCTTTTCCCTCCCGCTGACTCCCAGCCTTTCTGCAGGACTGAAAGGGGACGGTCCTGCAGAGGCTGCGCTGGCTGCCTGGAAGAAGTTTCGAGCAGATCGCCAAATACCATTTAGCACTGTCCATGCCCCAACTGGTCTGGGTTTCTGTTTTCTACACAGTTATTGTGTTTAAATTATAGTTTTGCAATATTCCCCAAGCTGAGAGGAGAAAGCCCAAACTGGAAGACAGATAAAAGCGATGGGGAGGGCAGGAATCTTACTCTGCAAATTTATGTTTCTTACAATGCCAGTTGCTGGCAATTTCAGCATTTAATCTGGAACGATAAACCAAAAGGATATAAACAAGTGGGTTAACTTAGGTCTGTCCAAAGATAGAAAACAAGAAGAGTAAACTAATTTTCTGTAGTTATTTTAGGGAAAGAATAGGAACAGGTGAGAGTGGCTTAGATTTTCCAATCCTATCTTTCTGACAGATACAGTAAACAGAATTAGCTAGTTCAAGTCAGTAATTACAGATTACACATCCTTGGTTTTGATGAGAAAAATGTGCCCAATAAGTTCAAGGTATTTCTGTTTAAGCAATATAGCCCTTTAAAAATGACAGTTCACTTCATTTTAACTAAACTCATATTTCATCTGGAAGCAGCTTGTAAAAAAGTAAAGAAAAAAATTAGTCGTCTTGTAAACAAAACTACCAGTTCCCATTTTCTATCACAACAGAATGCTAAAGTCATGAAATCACCGATAGATTCTGAAACCATTCGATTATGGAGCTGTCTACACAGCTTATACTCTTGGTTACCCGAGAGAAGTACTAAATTTAAAGGTAAAGGGTATATTCAGTTCCAAATTGACATATCTGAATGCTTACTAACTCACCAGAATCAACCTGTTTTTAACAAAATAACTAAAAATGCAAATGCAAAGAAGGACTAAATCTTATTATTCACATCAAGGGTTGGTTTTTTTTTTTGTGCAGACTGAAAGTGAGTTTAAGCTCTGTAACTTAAATCCCTTTGTTGAAATCAATCAACCCCGGGGCTCTTTACTGTCCGCCAAGGAAACTATTGATGGCTTCAATTCAGAAGAACCCCAAAGAACATGTATAACTTTAGAAAGGCAAATGGTGCCATTGATTTCAATTAGATTAGTCATGTTTCTAAAATTATGTCAGACAAGATCTGAGGCATCATATCTTTTACCACAGAGCTCATTATAGAGAGCAACCACGCAAACAAATGCTTCCCCAGGCTTGAAACAGAAGCAAAAACCTTCCATCTTGAAAACAGTAACTTGTGAGTTTAAACCCCTTGCATTTAATCAGGTAAACGCTCTGAAAGAAGGGCAGGTTGGTGTTCGTAGTGCAGACGGGGGATGCTGGCTTGGGGAGAGGTGACAATGTTGCTCATTTGCAAGGGGGCAGAGAGAGAAAAACAGAGGTGGCAGTTCTTGCCAGTGGATCAGATACAGGAAAGCAGGGAAGCGGGATGTACTGTAAATTTTTAAGTACTAGTAAGTAGCAAGACCCAGATTTAGTATCGACTGAATTTGTTAATTTTTATATCCAGGCTTATTTCTAAGGTGTTTCGTAAACCTTCACTAAGGTAGCAGATGGAGCCATGAATTTGCAAAAAACGTCTTCCCTGCAAAGACCAGGATTGGATTTGGTGACAGATGTGTCCCTCCCGTGTTCCTGTTTCCTTTGCTGGATGACAGAAGTCACAGCAGAAGCGTCATGTTGCTGTGTGGGTGACACGGTATACCCCAGTCCTGTGTGAATGACTAAACCGACTGCCCTGGCTCGTGTCGCAGGAAGAATTGGTTTAAGTTCCAAACATGAGATTCATAGGTAATTCTCATTACCTGAAGGAGGACAATGAAAAACACCCAAAGTCTTTGCCAAGCCTGCTATTGAAAAAAAAAAAAAAGAAATAAAAAAATAAGTTGTGGGGCAAGAATCTAAAAAATCTTCATATTCCTTTTATTTCATTTTCAGATAGCTCCTGTCTCTGCAGAGTTTCTGAAACTGGACTTATTAAGGGCATAGGTAGTTATGACCCAGACACTCACCCTTGCAGAATTATCAATAGCCAAAATGACGCAGTGAGAATTAATCTTTTCATTAAGTGCCCCAGGAAAGTTTCTGTTGTGCTCGTATTCATTGGGCTTTTTGACTAAAAGGTTAGAGCAGTTGTTTAGAACGGGAAGCAAACACTGCGAGGTTTTGCCGTTCGATAACTATATGTTACAGACTCAGCTGGTGCTGAAATAATTCACTTTGTTTAGGGAGCCCATATTGAACTACGCTCTTCGGTAATGCCATTTTGCTACACATGTCCGTTTGCCTTGAGAGTCCAATCAATGAGCCGTCCCCGCTCGCTTGCTCGCTTGCGGAGATACGCTGCGAACAGCGATGCTCCAGATGACTAAACTTCTGCTTCCCGGGAAAAATTCCAGTTGAATTAATGCAGAACTGTGCTGCGGTTTAGTAACTACTTTTAACTCGTAAAAATACAGGCTGAGGTCTGAGCAGAGGCTTGAAAGCCAGCGCAGACCGCCTGTCCCAGCCCTCCCCGCTGCCTCTCCCGCCCGCCCAGCAGCTTGCTTAAAATTCTGCTCTTCACCTGCAAGTCTGCACAGCTCTGCAGCCGCCTATTGTTATTTAATATGTACTTCACAGCGGAATTGAATTGTTCCAATCAAGATTAGGACTCCGCTTCTCTAGGTGGTATGCAAAGCACGTCTGCAGTCTAAACTTTCACCCATTTCTCCGCCTGCCCTTTCATCCTGCCCCACGACAGTCTTGCAGATAGTCCCAGCTCTTCTTCACTCCCTTTTCCTCCTCCTAAATTCCTAAATGCCTCTTGCCAGGCCCTCACCACAACCCCCTACACCAGCACGCCAGCCACTTGTCCCCGTTGGCTCACATCCCTTTATGCAGCCCATATGCCATGTGGAGGAGGTTCTCCTTGGGGGCTCAGGGTAGGAGGGCTCCCAGTGCAGCACCAACACTTGCCTCCTCGGGTCACCCATCTGTGTCACCGAGCCCCTTCAGAAACCAGAAAGGGGTAGAGAGCAACCTTCAAAGCATGAGCTCTTGGGGTAGATGGCTATTAGCGTCTCTGGAGCAAACAAAGGAGCAAGCCCAAGCCTTTTGATAGCAGAGAAAGAAGAGGGAAATATTAGGTGAAACCTGGTCAAACCTGACCCACACAAATCTGAGAAGACAGGAGAAATGGAGGGTCCACAAGCAGTGGCAAGCCCTTAGGGCAGGGAAGAAAACAAGGCTGCTCTTGAAGCAAAGTCACAAGGGGCATCAAAGTGGTGGTGTGACAGCGGGGCTGCGGGGAAGGAGTGCGAGCGGGGCTAGTCTCAGGGCCCGGAGGCCACCAGCATCAGCCAGGATCCCTGCAGCTCCTCGGCCCTTTCTGGGGCACGAGCCGCTCCCGCGGCTGGAGGGACGAGCTGCAAAGCCCACTTTGCTCTGCAAACTTCTGCTGAACTGATGTGGCTAGTTTCTAGTCCCTGAGCTCTGTAAGGGAGCCACAATCGAGAAGCAAGAGCTTCCCAAGCAGCACGCTTTTTATATAAAAATAATCTGAACATTTGGTTTTTACCAATTATATAAACTCCTCAGTGACCAAAACATAACTGACCTTTACTTTTAAATCTGTGCTCAATAAAAGAGGATTACAATTGTTTGTGAACTTTGCAAAGTCTGTAATATGGCTCGGGGAAAAAAAAACCTTAATTTATATTTGTCCGGTCCCTAATAGCTCCTGACAGCCTGTGGAACAAATAGTTTTAATTATTTTTTCTCCTTGCTGAATCTCAGGTCTCATAATTTAATCAAAAAATAGCACATTACTGACAATTGGGATTAAAAGGAGAGTCATACAGTAGGAATAACAGGAAATTACATTAGCACCAAACAGTGACAAATATCCTTCTTATTGCAGCCCTGTCCTGAGACAGCAGAACATTTACAACTCCCCCATAAAAAAAAAACCAAACCAAACAACACAACAGACAAACAAAAAAAGCCCCTAAGACTTTTTCCATTTATGCTGAGACTTAAGAGCTATTGAAAATGTTGATGTGGTCTCTGCAATAAAAAAAAAAATATTCTGAAGACTCCTTTCAGTTATTAATGAACAATGTACGGATCTTACACACTGGTGTAAAATAAATGCTACTTATTTTTTTATCAGAACTACTGATGCATGAAAATTACTATCGAGCTAATCAATAGGTAATGACTACATTTCATGAGTAATGCTCTGTTCAGGTGAAAAAAATGGTTGCAATTCACAAACAATTATTGACACCATGAAGCACATGAATCAATGCTCACAAGAGACCTGCACGTTATTTAAAATTTCTTAAGCAATATTTGCCTTTGTTCTTTCGTCCCAGTGTAATTTTTCCTGCCTGTAATACTGTCAAAACATTAAAGGTTACTGTGTATATATTAGACACTAAAATAAAATGCAGAAGCTAGGCTTCTGATGGATAAGTCCAACAGCCGGTAGTGGCAGGGCTACTACCGGAGCACTGTAGCCACGGGACTCCGTGCAAAGCTCTTTCTTGCATAAGACATTGTCAGTCACAAAATGATCAAGACCTCACGTCTCATGGGCCCAGTATAACCTTGTAGGACTTCAAATTTTTAGAGTCTTCCCAAATAGCTGTAGATCACCACAGCAGAAAAAAAACCCATAACCACAAAGAGAAATTTGAAGAGAAAATAGCACTGAGGTACACGTTCTTACAGAAAATGTTTCCCTAAGCGAAAATAGATGCCCGAGCCAAGTATGCTCTTTAACTCCTTCTCTGAAAATGTAAACTCATTTCAAAAAAGCTCACTCAGGGATTTTTCCTTTTATTTAGGCAAGTAGGAGAAATTACTAAATGAGACAGAAGATTTTCTCAGCATACACTTCATTTGCAACTAGTAGAGAGTTGCTCACACTCGTAGAGTTTGCTTTTGTGGAGAAAAGGAAATAAAATCTAGACAGTCCTCTGGCCTGCGCTAACTGCTGCTACATTAAATAAGTACAAGCATAACTATTTTGAACCTACAAAGGGTGAAGGATGCTCAACGAAATGGAGATGAGAATATAGCCCAGAATATACTGACATAATTTAACAATAGACATAAAAATATGTACTTATGGGGTGAGGAGCAGGAAGGGAAGCTGCCATCCCAAAGCTCGTGCGCCTGAGCGCACGGCCCTGCCGGCTCCCAGTCTTCTGGTTTAATTTAGAGAAAAGGTTACTATCATTTATCACGTTCCACGGGTTGTCAGAAAAGCCAGCCCTACGCATTTTATCATTATGAAGCCTCACTGAAGAGGTGTTTTAAATGCCTGCGATGGAGGTTGGCTGACTACTTGCCAGCTGCACCTTAGCTCTGCCCTTTCTTCCAATTCAAAAGTATATTAACCGGTGGATAATTGCAGGTCTCCTCGTCCATAATCTACAGTGACAATAACAAACAGCAGATCAAATGAAGAGGATCTCGCAGTCTTCCAAAACATTCAGCGCTTTGCGTTTTGTTAGGAGTTATTTATCTATCTTTCCTAAAAACTCTGACATATTGCAGGTGACTGAAATTAAGAGTGAAAGGATATTATCGTAAACTACTTAATAATATATGCTTAACTCACAAAGCTACAGTAGGCTACATTTTTGTTTAGCATGTGACTAAAAAGGAAATAGTGTCTTTTATTAAGGTAATTTTGTATATGAAAAAGTTCTACACCTGAAGGTCAGTGGTATTTTAACATGAAAATTATCTAGTTGCCAGGGATTATAGCAAAGGGACTCCAAAACATGAAAGGCAGACTAGACTTATGCATTTTAGGTACATCTCTTTTTCTATGATAAAGGCACTATATAACTGTAATAAGAAAGTACTTGCAAAAGGCTGCTAATAAATACCTACTGTCAATAAAAGTTTTACAGAAATGCATTTTGACAGTGAAAATGTGGAAAAACAAGAAATTAAGTTATATGCGCTTACTTAACAGAAATACCCTCCACCCACCATACATGAAAATAAGGAATTTTTCATGCAAGAAAGGTGTTTACCTGAAAAAATACCTATTGGTACTAATGACCCAGCAATGCGGTGTTCTTTACCAGAGAAACTATGCACTGTTTACTATTTCCTTGAAGTGGCAAAAACACATGCATCTCAGTGATGTGATTCATAGACAGACATTTCCATCATAAATATAAAAGAAACCCTACAGGCTGCTGACAGCAATGAAAGGTGAATGAGAGATTACTGAAATATACCTAAATTGAGGGCATTTTAAGAGACCTATGTTTCAGTTCACCACACCATTTATTTCTTGACAGTTCAAATTTTCGGTATAATCCAAAGGATTTATTTTTAAATCTAGATACCCATTCATATCAGAGGGCAAAGCTTTAACTCAGTAATTTGGGGCATCAACACATCTTAGCTATCATAATGGATCCATGATCAGTAGCTTTCAGCAGGTCTATTGCTCTGACTTGAAAGACCTGCCCAAGAAAGACCAAGAACCCAGCTTTGCTCCCCTCCAAAATACCACACCATGGTTTAAATAGAAAAGTCTACAAACACAACAAAAAAGGAAAATATACTTTTTTTTCAAATTTTAGAATGTGCAGTATAATTTCTCCATGAGAAAAATATGGCAAGCAGCGGTGAAAACACCGATTCAGGTGAGGCAGACCTGCCATCACAAAACAGGAACGTAAGAATACCTTTCTTCCCCTCAGGCAAAATCCTGAACCAAACTCTCTGTTCTGAATGCTTTAGGAATGGAAACGCTCATTGTGCAAACCCCCGTTAGTCTACTCTGGACACTGTCAGTTGGAGCTCCTCGTCTGACTTCCAGCAGGGTTACAAACCTCCCCCAAGGTTAGTCATCTTGAAGGTACTTCAGATGCAAACCAGGCAGTTAGGAAGGCCCAAGCCGATGGCCTTGAGCTGCTTGTGGAAGCACATGGGAAGCCATGGTCTCTCCTACAAGGGTCACGCTGCTGCCCCCGGCCGCCTGGCCTTTCTGCTGGAAGGGGGCTCGTGCACTGACCAACTTCTAGAAGAACACTGCTGTAACCCAGATTAGAGATGAACCTGATAGCTATGGCAACTACCTCTACAGCTCTGTTTTCAATTTACCTTACCTAATTTATCTTTTAAAAACATGCACAGATTTCTTGACCAGGACAATCAAAGATCTCATTTTCATTAAAGGCTCTTCAGTCTGACCCATCATCACTTCTCTCCTGTAATGAAGAGCCAGCACCGTTGGAAGCACGGTTGAACACAGCTCATCAGCAAACAACTGGAAGGACTACTGTCTAGAAAGGCAAGGATGGAGGTGAATGCAAGAAGTGGCACATCTTCATCAAAGTTTTTCCTGAAGAAGGATTTGCTGGGTACTCAACACGTTCAAAATCAAAATTAATGTTTGTTGGGAAATACTTGCTTTTGTACACTTATACTGGATTCCTTTTTTTCTTTTCATCATGGGAGCAAGACAGATAAACATGAGGGAAAAAAACTGGACTCTAAATACAAAAGGAATTCAGAAGGAACAGGGGACTGCAGGGCCCTCTTGGGACATTTCTGATCTCCTAATTTTGCAGATATCACAGAATCACAGAATCTTCATGGTTGGAAAGGACCCTTAAGATCATTGAGTCCAACCACACAACCTACAATCCCTGCCACTAGAGCATGCCCTGAAGTGCCACATCTAGACGTTTCTTAAACACCTCTAGGGATGGTGACTCAACCACCTCCCTGGGCAGGCTGTTCCAGTGCCTGACCACTCTTTCAGTAAAGTAATTCTTCCTAATATCTAATCTAAACCTCCCCTGCCGCAACTTCAGACCATTTCCTCTGGTCCTGTCATTATCCACCTGGGAGAAGAGGCCAACACCCACCTCTCTCCAACCTCCTTTCAGGGAGTTGTAGAGGGCAATGAGGTCTCCCCTCAGCCTCCCCTTCTCCAAGCTAAACATGCCCAGCTCCCTCAGCCTCTCATATGACCTGGTCTCCAGACCCCTCACCAGCCTGGTAGCTCTCCTCTGGACACGCTCCAGCACTTCAATGTCCCTCTCGTACAGAGGGGCCCAGAACTGAACACAGTACTCAAGGTGAGGCCTCACCAGTGCCAAGTACATCTGATCTTCTCCATAAACCTATTTAAACTCCATCTTAAAAAACAACAGTTTTCTTATACCTGCCACTCTGTGGAAGCCTTTTTCGGAGTCTGATTCCAATGATTAGAAACAAGTTCTTACTTCTTTCTTCTTTTTTTTCTCACTTTCTCAAAGTAAATAAATTTCCAGTCAGCTTGCTTCAATTCATTCTTGTCTTGACAAAATTGTTTCCTTAAAAGCAACCTCAGTTCTGTTTATTTTGATTAAAGGTTATTGCTAGATATCATGATATAACTTGACAATAAAGAGAAAGAAAAAAAAAAACTTGTTGCCTAGAGCTTCTACAGAATCAAACTTAAATCAATGCATGAAAGATGTGTTGTCTTTACGGTAGCAGCAACAGCACTGGCACCATCCTTGAGTGGGATGGTACCTGCTCACATCTATGAAGCGTAATGACTGTTATGCTGCAAATGCTTTCTTTACAACTGGGAGAGCATGGGACAGCTTGTGCATCATGTGTGCGAGTGCTGCTTCTGAGCACTGGAGGTGCTTTAGAATCCCCTTGGCTCCTCTGAGTAAACTGTTTTGTAGTGACCTGGAGATGACAAACCCAGGTACCTCAGCACAAACAGATTTTGTATTTTATCACTTTTTCAAAAAGCTGGAAATAGATGACTCATCAGCAATCTGCCTTTGACCCAGTGCTGTGACGAGCAGGTTGAAATTCTCATAGAAGAAGTTATCCAGCCAAGGTATTGGGCGATGGATGTATTTTGCAGTGAAAACAGTGGTTCATATAAAACAGCCTTGACCCAATATAAGGGAAAAAAACCCACCACCACACCACCAAAACCAAAACTGAGCACTGAGCGTATATAAAATAGTATTAGCAGGGCAATTATGTTTAGAAAAAAAAATAAATATGTAAAACTCCCCGCTTTCTGCATTCCAGATCTGCCAGATTGTAGATCTGATTTGAAAAATTCAGCTGATGCTTGAAATCCATTCAAGAAGCAGATCTGGCAGATCTGGAACGCAGGAAGCAGGGAGTTTTGCATAGTATTTTTTTTTTTTCTAAACATAATTCAAGTTTGAATTTTTCAAATCAGTAGATCTGCAGGCCTTCTAAAGCGATTAGGGTTTGGTGTATCTGTGCCAGCCTTAATCCACTTCCCCAGATAATAGGCATATAAAATAGGACACAGGTGCCACAAACCTAAACCGGGCGAGAAACATAAAAGGCCAGCCCCAGATCACGGAGAACCTCTAAGGAGCAGGATCAGACATGTAAAATGCTTTACAGAAGGACAGCACTCCACTTTGTGAAGTCAGATCAGATAATCCTTGCTACAAGAACACACAATAAGATTGGGACCTGGATGCTTTTAGGTTTGGGTCTTAGTTACTTGTTTACCAGGTTCTGAGCAGCTACACTTGTGCAAAGCCACTGATGAAGTACCAAAATCTTCATGATGATGGAGGTCATCATTTTATATGCACAGGAAAATGGGGACCTAAGATACCATTACTGGTCATGATGTATGACAGTGGTGATAAATGAAGTCCTCTCTGAGAAATGACCAAGCTACATTCACAGCTTGGGCAGTCATAAAAATAGCCTTTGTAACTGGACAATGTACAACCCTCACATTTTGGACCCTCACAAAAACAAGCATTTTGCCCCATAGTGCCTTTTCTACATCATTTTTAGAACAGAGCCACCTGTCAAAATATACTCATAGCGTGTAATTTTATTTTCAACACTCTGAGCTCCAAAAACAATGGGACAGCTTTTATCTTTCCACATTTTTAATCATCTGAGGATACCACGCGACAAGTGGCAGACGCTGTGGAAGAGTGCATTTTGCATCTCAAGAGCTTGGCAGGCAAAAATACTGAATGAGCCAATCAACACCGCTCTTCCTGAGAGCCACACTCAGCCTCAGCATCCTGCTGCCTGCTGCGGGGACGCAAGGCAGCTGGAGAGCCACCGCACAACGCCGCTCGCAGCAAAGCTGTGGGAGCACAGGGCTGCCAGGCACAGGGCACCAACTCTGACCCCTGACATTCATTCAATATACTCACTAAATTGGCTAAAATATTAATAAGAGGGTAAGTTAAGCTTGTAAGTTGGTGGTGGCTAGCTCCAAGACTTTGATGAGCAATTAAGAGGCGTTGGGAGCCACTCTTATTTTTTCAGGCCGTGCCTGAGCCTGGGACCAGCAGCAGCACCTCCTTCCTATTCCAGTGACTGAAAAGTAGGTCAGCGAGACAGGGCCAAACAAATACCACTATAAATCCCATCCCTGATAAGCTGCCCAAGTTCATGCTTGTTTTATTGCACATTGCTCAGGTTTCATCCAAATCCTCTTCTGCATACGCTCTGTATCCCCCGCAGAGCGCCTGGTCTGTGGTAATCTAATTCCCGTGGTCACTTCCCCTTTCCAGCACCGAGATGGCAAGAACCAAATTTGCCTTGAAGAGACTGAGACCCAATTTAAAGAGAATGTTTAACTATGTAATAATGTATAGAAACCACTAACTCTGGACAGATTGTATTACTGACTTGTGTTTGTGCCACATGTAGGATCACGTTCCTTCTAGACAAATGGGGGCTAGAGCCACTGCGCCAAATCCCCTTCTCATGTTTGCCCACCAAAATCCACCGAATCCCATGTATTTAGCTGAGAACATAATGAGAACAAAATGAACCATGTGAACTACGTCTTGCAGTATCTCAGTACCCTTTCTAAAACGCAAACATGAATGTTTGGGGCTGGCACTTGTAATTGTTATATTCATGACTGAAGCCAGACAAGTGACTTCTGAATTGAAATTTTTCAAAACTCACAAATTGGGTGCTGGATGATCGGGTTATTTTAAAAAATGTATTTGCTATTTCCAGTTCTTCCTCAAATAGTGGGTGGAGCTTGCTTTCTGTGGTTCTCTCTTCTTATATATATTAAACTATCATAAATACATACAGGGAGTACACATGTAAATGCATGGCAATATCTACGTGATAAATAATGGAGGCACACAATGGATTGCAAACATTTATGAGAAATGCATTTCATAAGTAACCGGGATTTCCTCACCTGTGGCTGCCCACGAACACATTTCCCACTTATACGGGAAATGGTCTGATACTCCAAACACCTTCGAGCTGCGATCTGAAAAACCAGCTTGATTACAGATTACTTGTGCCCCAGGTATGTGAACATGCCTTTCCAGTTCCTACTCTCTCCTGTGCACATCCAGAACCATACTATCTGCAGTTCTTTATTAGCATAACTGTTTTTTTAAATAACACAGATTTAATGTCCTGTACCTTGTGATGGGATTCATCTTAACTAACGTTATACCTTTATACAGCACAGATGTCTCCAGCTGAGCTAGTCACCAGAGAACCCCTTTGTTGTTCACAGGGGTAATCTGGCACTTGAAGGACTTGATTCATCTGGCCAAACCATAGATATAAATTTTAGGATAAGGCAGATCCAGTACTAGCAGTGACCACGAGGAGATCACTGGATGAACAGCTCTGATGTGGGCATTCCTATTGCAGACATTTATGAAGTAGGAGCCCTGTCAGAGGTGGCTTGCAGGCACAGATGCCTAGACCACTGGAAAAGGGGATGTTTTCAGCTTCTTGGGAGAACTTGGCATTTTCTATCAACATTTGAAAGCTCAGGATAACTATTAAAAACTGTGTCTATGTTTTTCATGGAAGAGTTTCCTTACTTCACATTGAAAGGTTTTTCAGTCTCCTTGGATTACTGGTAAATCAAGGACTGTCACATTCAGAGAGGGGGAAAGGAGTGCCTGTAAATTTCCAAAACTTCCTAATATTGTTTTTTCTGTAGTGAGTAGGGGCTTTAGGTGATGGGGCTCTGCAATATAAATTTTATCAGCATGGTTTTGTTATGGATGCATTACTCCCAAGAAGCAAATCAATAAGGAATTTAGGTAGGTCACCCCAAGAGAAATATTAATTGATCTATAATGCATACAACACCTGGTGGTAAACTGTCTGTGTACATATATATATATGTACTCCCACAACATCCTTCCCTGCATCTCCTTATTTTAGGGATCTAGTTTCAAACTGCTGCTCACCTGCAAGCTTGGTAGCAGGATTTTCCATGGGAAGCAGGTGGTCTTTTTCCTTAACTCAGTGTTACGGAAGAGTGAAACTGCCTGTAACTCCTGTTCCTACCCTTGCTGAATGATTTGCTTTGGGGGGGCTGGGCTGGTCCCCTCTCTCTCTCTTTCCCTCTCTCTCAAAGAGGTATCTAAGGGATACACTGATGAGAAAGATTAGTGGCTGCCTGTATTCTGCTGCCAGTGGGTTCAAGTTTCAAATAGCACGGTATTACATGACCAAAAGAAAATGGCATTTTAATTATGTGGTGATGGAGTTAGAACTTCTCGGGCAAGTAAGGGAGAAGTACAGTAGTGTGATGCTATAACCCTTATCTATGAAGATTATGGATTGAAAGTGAAAAGCTAACGGTCTAGTTGAAATTTCAAGATTTTCTCTATTTCCCCAACCTTTCAACCTCCTTTTTGAGACCTTTACATTAGAGGCATTGTGGTTACCTTCTTTTAAACTGTCAGGAATCAGTACTGAGTCCCTGGCATTTGTTTGGTCCATGGCGAATTATCTTTCTCTTTTGTGTTTGTTCCATTTTCAACACGTCTGACTGCGAATAGATTACCACACGAAGGCATTAACCAAATACACGAGAAAGTACTGCTGAGAAATGTTAGCAAGGAATAAATTGATTGATGGAAAATGTCTTTCCTACTAATTCTGTGGGTTTTGAATATGAAAGTAGTTACAGATTACAAGACGAGGTGTGCTGATGTGCTAACGCTGGTTAAGCTCATGTATTTTCACAATTTCTTAACTGTTTACTTACTCTCTCCCCATTACATCAATACTATTGAGACTATTTTTTCCCCTCTTTTGGATACAATTTGAATTCTTCTCAGATAGAATGAAAGAATCTTCCTGACTTGTCAAGTTAAATCAACAATCCTCTACCACACAGGAGTTAGGAATAAACCCTTATACAGTACAAATGCCTGTTTTCAGTATGCTTCTGACAGCAAAATGATATCACATTTCAGTTGCTTAGCAGTCCAAAAGTTTCACTCCAAAACAATTTCACACAGGGCAAGCATCGTTTTTTACACAGTGCATAGTGTTGGTTTAACCTGTGCTTCTTTAGACGATTTTCCAGGCTAAAAAGGGTCAATCCTGCAAGCAACGTTAGACACGGAGACAGTTTTCCTGTCCTGTGAACTCTCTTGAAAGATGGAAGATAGTCTTCCCATTTCATACTGTCAGGGAAAAAAAAAAAAGGATGCTTTTTCCTTTTTAATCAAACAACTGAAACTGTGGGACAGGGCATGAGATGGGTCTCTGACTGTGCACACTGCTTCATTTTTTGCTTGCTCCATGGCTGTGTTTCAGCCTGTTCCAACTAGTACCCTCCAAGAGGAAGCCTGGGTGTGGTTTGGGGATAGATCACGCCAGCAGCTGCTCCAAATAAGAGTTATAAACACGAACTTCAACAGCCTCGACTCCCTCTCATGCACTCCAACACAATCGCATCCATTCAGTGCTGTTCCATACAGCATCCCTATCCCTTTGCGTGCCATACACCAAGGCATGCAACACAAATCCTTCATTTTCCTGCCATGAAAACACTCTCCAACTCTCAACATGCCTCTTAAAATAAACATTTGGTCTACTTAGACCTGAGAAAATACAAAAATAATGATAACTTGGGACCACTGGTTTAGTGGAGACCAGAGTCCAATGCTATGTAGGCATGCACTTAGAGTCAGCCTACTTTAGAGGGGTCTAATCCTAATTAGGACAGATACAAAACACTCCAAGATCCTAAGCCTTCTTATTTAGCAGTTAGAATAAATAAAGCAGCCAAGCTGCATCTGCATACCCCATAACAGGCAATACCTGGGTGCCTACACGAGTCCAGGGATTCACATCGAAGAAAAATACCCATGTGGCCAGGATGTGCTAGCTCAAAGGTGGATTGCTCATTATCTCTCTACTTCCATCTTTCCTCCTAGAATCGTTCTACGGCTGTAAGAATAACCAAATATTTATTAGATGGAAGAAAAGAAGCCCTGTGCCTCTGAAGATTAGATTCCTGTACCAGTGCATACAAAAATGGGACCTGTTTAAAGACCGGAGTTACTGGAATAAAGTGGACTGTTTCCTTCTCCCTGATTTTGACCAGAATCCTACATTTCATCTGAAAATAATTTTGTAAAAATGAATCGCAAATGACATATTTCTGTAAGCAGTTTTCATTTTGTGAGAAAATTCCAGACTAGCTTTACATGAGGACCACACGCACATGGACCAAAGATGTTGATGCTGATGAATTGTTGCTTTCAGCTGTAGAATTTAATTATTCTCATTCTGTACAGCTGGCGTTATTGTGTGGCGATGTGTTTGTCTTCTGACACCTCGAGGGGGGAGGATAAAATGAATTTTCTACATTCACAGTGCCAAAGGGACAGTTTGAACAAGAAATGCTGCAATAAGACCTACATGACTGTGTCCTCCGGCATGAATGATGAATGCAGGTTCTTTAGATCTTGTTTTCTAGCAGCACTTACAGACTGGAAGCATTTCTTTAAAAATATTATAGGAAAATTGCACTGAAGTTAAGCCTATTTTGACAGATGAAAGAAATGAACTAGTTTATATTGGCTGATTTCTAGCCTGTGTTTCTGAAGCCTTTCCCTTCACTTTTACAGGCCGGCAGGGTCACTAATCCTACTCATTTTCAGTTTGTCAGTCAATAATCACTTATGTGGCACTTTGTCTTTGGAAATGACAGCTGAGACAAGATCTGATCCAGTCTTCTTTCCACAATGGCTTCCTAAGCACCAATCTGAGGCGGCTGAAAGGACCAAATACTCTATATCTGATAATGACATGTTCACCAACCCTGTCATAAAGAAGGTTTTGAGGAAGTTTACAACACTGCTATGTGGGAAATATCTGTACTTTGACGGCATAATGAAGTTGTGCAAAGCAGAACAGTCCCTGCCATTGGACATTAATGAAAGTCAACAATTTTTTTTTTTTTCTCTAAGGCATTTTAATTGTATCACAAGCAGAAGCCATCTGGCTTAAGAATGAATATTCAGTATCTATAGCAGAAGCAGAATTACTTCAGAGGGAAATGGCACCTTCCTGGTTTCCAGCTTGGACGGTACCCATCACTAAAACTGGTGTATTGCATAGTTGGCTAAATTGCAATTTGATGCCCGATGAATGTCTTTTTAGACTATTATTATCTTATTAATTAGTTATTGTTTACTGGTTTGGACTTTCTTTTCAAAAAGAAGATCACTTTGTGTTAAAAATTCCCGAGGGATAACATATTTTCACCACACTCTGCAGAGGACAGCTCGTCAGCTTTTATTTACTGATAAGTCATAGGGGTAGAAATCAATTTATTTTTTGAGGAACAAACATAATTTCTCTCTTGCGTGTGACAGGTGCAATCCCTGTTTATTAAAAACATTTGCAAAACCGAAATTTAAAGAATAACTATTGCAGCAGGCAATAACTTTCCTGAGAAAGAATCGAGCTGAGAAAGAACGAAACCATCAGTTCTAAAGGGCAGGCATTCATTTCACAATTTTTATGACTGTCACCGGATCCTCTGGCTTGGCCTATCTTATTTCTACAGGGGTGCCTCTCACTGTGTCTTGTTGGGGAAAAACAACAAACAAAGTGATTTGGCAGAGATTTTTCTGAGCTATGTATGACGACCAGAAGACAATATTCCACAGTTCTGAGAAACTCAAGCCGTTAATACTTTGAGTAAATTACATGTACGTATCATGGCCTATTTACAAGACTGTAGGTTTATTTGCTTAAGTACCTAAATATCTTGAGGCAGCTATGAGGCAGATGTTGAGCCGACAGCCCTGTCTGCCACACTGAGACGCCTCAAATTCACGCAGCCCCAGCGAGGGTGGGGGCCAAGCTGCGATCCCCAGGAGGCATTTGACTTGAATGCAACTGGGACCAGTGTCAGTGGAAATGCATTTACAGGCAGTGGAGGCTCTGCCACAGTATTTTGGAATTAAATCAAACAACATGTTGACTCTCTTCTGAGGGAATGTGATGTGATAAATCCGTGATGCATTTCCTCACCGGAGCTATCTGGGCTGTGTTGGCTCTCATGAGCGCCAGGTTGCAGTGGGTGAAGCAATTTCCTGCACGCATTTAGAAACCGCTTCAGAATACTTCAGGGTGATAAAAGTTATTTGAGCTGCTATGATTAGAGAGCTATCATCTCATTTTCACTGCATTACTGACATAATCCTAGAATGAAGATTCATATACATGCACTCAGGAATGAAATTCCAGGGGAGAAGAAATCCATAATGCCAACTATCAGCTAGTTTCACCAGACAACTGAATTTTCCTGCACTTGCTTTCTTACTTTTCTCGGGGGAAATTTACCCTAGTGCACGAGACCAACACAAGAGCCACCCAGGCTTGAACGCTGGATACTACGGCACACGGTGCAGCGTTACTGAAATTACCAGGCAGGCTTTCAACGTGAGCTTGCCGTGGAGCTAAACATCGCCTTGTGATGCAGTTTCGCCAGAGCTGAATTGGGCATACCTGTGTGATGAAGTGCTCCTGAATGTAAGAAAGGAAGGCAAAGTCAATCCGGAACATATAAACATATCTTAAGCAATAAGCAGAGAGTAGAAGTTGGAGACAAAACTCAGACGTCTAAAGGAGGACAGGAGGAGTGATACTAAGAGTTTCCCTCTCCTTCGGTTTATAGGAAAAACACACTGAGTGTTATATAAAAACGTGTAAATCTCAACCTCAATAACTAAAGCATTCAGTTATCTCTAAACCTGAAGTAACTCTAATTCAACAAGCAATTGATGCATTTGCTTTTCAGGCAGCACGCCCATTGCACCTCCCTGCAAGTCAGTCTGTCTGTCCATCATCTGTTGCATGGCAGAATCCTTTTAGAGCGGTGTCTCATCCAAAGAATAGGAACTGACCAGGAACTATCGGCAACAGTACTATTAGAGCTGTAAGTATGAGACTCCCTTTTGTGATAAATCCAAACTCATTTTATGTGTCTTCAGTGACATCCCATTTAGTGTCTAAACATGGTCAGTATAATACAGAAACGTCTCCCTGGGCACAGCAATAAAACTGAATGGGATTGAGTGCTGTAAACAACAAGAGACTCAATTCTCACCCTCAGACACAGACATTTTGTCAGAATTTTGTGGCTCTAGAGGAAATACCGAGCACAACCTAAAATCTACATGAAACTGTTATGTTAGCAAGGTGAAGTAAGTCCAATGAAAAAACACGACGACCCAAGACTGATATTTAAAATGGCAATCACAAGAGGCAAAACAAGTTTAATATATGCATTCTGGCAAAGCTGCATTCTGCTTCTTTAAGAATGCATTACATATTATGAGCATTCCTATTACAATTTTATTGCAATATTCAAGGTGTACTCAGAAGATACTATTAATTTTTTTAAATATGGGTTTATTTGTTTGCATCTTATTTTACAGCCACTCTTCCAGCCTCCAGTTTCATTTCTAAAATTAAAGCTAGTGATATTTCCATATCAAAGTTTAAAATTAATTTGCTTTGTGGGACATTCCCCTTGATCTAAAATACTTCATTTTAATTAGGACATTTAATTTTCTCTAATGGAATCAGGTTCCATTGACTTAATACAAAACTACTTTCTGAAAGAGTTATAAGCGGTACATTTTCTCAGCACAAGTCCTCCTAAGGCTTGTCCGCATGAGGAGATTGCACCTGCACAGCTAAACTGATTTCAGATTGATCTACTTCCACCACTACAAAACATTACTGAAGTTAACCCTAACTGGGTCTGTCCCACTTCTGGATTGGTTTTATGAAATAGCTTTAAGTTTCCTAATGCAGACTAGGAACAGATAATAGAAAATCAGGTACCATTACAAGTACACGTAAGGATGTGTCAAAAACAAAAACAAAACCAAAAACAAACTAAATGAAAATTGTCCCACCTCCCAGAGCACAAGTGGCTGGATGTGCACAGCCTGGAGTACGGCCACTTCCCACCACCATTTTTGTACAGCTTCCTTCTTCCCTTTGCCCTCTTCTCTACAACGTGTTGCGTACATGTAGACCGTGCCAGATCATGTCTGCTTCTCACCAAGAGGACATACAAGACATTTCTGAGGAACACTTTGCATATTCTGGCTTCGTGTTAGGATGCTGTTCTGCCCCCATGCATGCACAAAGGCACATGGGTAGATCAGGGCAGAGATAATCAGTGCATGGGCACAGACAGTGAAAGCATTCCTTTCCCTTACTGTGAGAGCTCACTCCCTCCATTTAAAATAAGTGTTTGTTCTGGAGAAGGCCTGTCTTTATCAATTTTGTACATCTCATCAGCACAGAGAAATGCAATAAATACCATACATTACGATAAACTCCAAAACACCTTCGGCTTCATGCTGACTACAGCTCTCACAATGCAGGGGCAGGGCAACAAAATGATTTAAAAAACTGCATACCTTGAAAAATAGCCAGGCTGTCATCCATTTGGCCACTTTTATAACCCAAAAGACATGTTTGTAGAGATCAGTATTCACTACTCCCGGGTCTACCACATTAGCAGTCACATGGCTTCCATTTGCAGTCAGAAGATGCTGTAGTCGATAGGTAAATAACACAAGGGCAAGTTTGCTTTGGGCATAGGCTCCATGGGGTGAATACGAACATCTGTATGCAGGAGAGAAAGAGAGAGGGAGATGCACATGAAAATAATCAGAAGGAAAACAGAATTGCACAAACATCAAATGTACTGCATTTTGCAATATCCAGCAAACAAGCAGCTATACATTGAGTTGGCACAAGAAACAGCTTATCACTGGCAGGCGTGTTGTTTCCTGAGGTTCTGGTGATTATTCTGTCAGACACCAAGTCTGATTTATGGCAGGAAAAAAATTTAAAATAAAATTATACGGTACCTGCCAGAATCTCTCTGTTAAACTATTTGAACTAGAGATGCTGAGGCACCAATCTCCACGACAACATCACCTAGAGGCCCTCAAACTGCTCTCCCCTTCCTCACTGCCCTCTTCCCACACATACATACCCTGTTCCCACCCAGTAAATCCGTGCCTGATCATACTACTCCTGGTTATTACTATTTGTATTGCAGCAGGACCTACTGATTTCTGATGAAGGCTCCTGTGTTGGGCAGAGAATAGATGAGTAAGGCAATCATTGCACCTCCCCCTGTGACACACCAGATTATGCACAGCTACAGTGATGGATAAAAAGATGGGGCAAGGAGAGCAGCTGCAAGTGTAACCACAGTTACGCCATATACAGCCTTTAGAGCAAAGATGGCTGGCTGGGTCTGCGGCAAACAGGAGGTACGACGAAGGCACACATATACTGTGAGTTACGGCAAAACATTACCTGTTGAGACTCCTTTGCACCTCTCTCATCTGGATGCTGAATCTGCCTTTCTTTCAAGTCAAACTTTCTAGGAATTGCTGAGTAGTTGGGTTTCACTGCATGCAGGCAACAGTATTTTTCCTTTTTAAATAAGCAGGTTACTTCCAGGCAAATTATCAGGTATGTCACTTAGAATGCTCCTCCTGACTGGGGCCTCAGCATCACTTCCACAAATTCCTATGCCATGACAATTCGCTCTTGTAATTACTACACCCTCTCATCTAACCTTTTTTGTGTTTAGCAGAACCAAAGGTAATTCCTGGCATTGCAGACAGCTCATAGGCGAAGCAGGCAGGAGCCTAAAGCAACGGGCTCCTGGGTGCAGCAAAACAGCTTTGGTCCCCATCCCCTTTGCCTCTGCCAGAGCCTGGGGAAGCAGCGCTGCTTGATGATGATGATGATGATGGGGAGCCAGGGGTCAGTGTCCGTGAGGCAGCAGCTACTGCTGGTGGTGGGAGATAGAGGGGCACCCACTCAGGAGCAGATCTCTCTTTCCCAGCTCTCTCCTTCCCTCTGTGACGGCTGCAGCTACAGCTCCGTCCTCCGGACGGACACCTTCACCCGTACTGCAGCAAACACCTGGGCTGGGGATGTTCCTGCTCTGCAGCAAACCTTCTGTTTTCTGTGGTTGCTAATACGTGCAAGGTTTTTATTTTGAATGAATAGCAAATATGTCTCAGAGTTCTTTTTGTTATCTCATTCTTGTTGAATACCTTATTTATAATATCCTGTGCACTTCACACAGAAAGCCCTGGATGATAGCAAACGGACTGACTCTCTGCAGAGGTATAAGGCTATTGAAGCAATTTAACTGTTCATGTTATCTGAATGGACTCAGAAAGTTGGAGACACAATGGTAAATCGTACAATTCAGCTACAGGAAGTAAAAAACAACAACACTGAATCTCCATCTCCAGTGCATCTCTTATTTTTTTTTCTTTTCTTCTTTTTTTTCCCTTCTCTCTTCTTGTTCAAGCAAAGCACAAACAAACGGGCTACAAAAGCATCATATAAATTGAGAGAGAATAAAAAAGGACAGCTGATCATAAACAGCCCTTGCACCAACCAGCGGGCTGAGCTGTTACATGCTGGATAACGTAGCTCCATCATCATAAAGATATCACCTGCGCCTCGGGGTAAAATGGGCTATTTTAAGAATAAAGAACAATCACTGCATGAATATAAAAGTGACTTGGCATTAGTCAGGGAATTGCAGTTACATTTTAAATTCAGTAACGTCCGTGCTCTGATCTGAGACACTCAAAATGTCACCTTATGCTTCATGCATATTTCAATCCTTTTAACTTGAAGGACCAGATCCTCAGCCGCTACGAGCTTCCCTTGCGCAGCCGTGCGGGGCAGAGCTCACACCACCCATGGGAAGAGGCACTCATCCGAAGACGCCTCCGGCAGCCAGCTGGCAGCCAACCCTGGCACTTCTCCATCAGTGCCACCATTCCCCCACTGGTGGAGAACGCAAGCTGGGGCACGGGACAGGCTTCCCGAGTTGAATTAGAGTGATCTTGTCTGGCAAGCGGCTCGCAGGGAAGCGGGGCTGGGGACTCCTCTGACTTGTTCTGCCTGGGTCTAGTCTGGCCTTCAGTAACCTTCAGGTGCCAGGCAGGAGGACGGTGAACGCTCCCCATGACTTCCCATTCCCACATTTTGTGCGAGTGCTGTTTTGACTTACCTTGTGGCAATGAAGCATGAACTACAAGGGCCGGATCCTCAAAAGCCTTGTACTTTGCATAGATATCTATGTCAGAGAAACACGAGTGCTGAGAAGATATAAAAAGCTATCCAATCAGCGAGGAAGCCTTTTATATCACAGTGCAGAGATGCAAATGATTTGCAAGGCAGTGGGGAATCAGACTTCAATAACATACTATAGATATGAAGGATACAAAATTGGGTACACAGAGCAGACACTTTTGGCAGAACCCCTGCAATGATTACCTGCCCGCTTACCATTTTGCCTTCGTGTGGTTTTTGCTTTCTGGGAATCTGATATCAATGGACTACGTAAAACAGAGGAATAACCTGTGACACAAAACTGACAAGGATTTTCACTGAATAACTGTTTTGTTTGTGAGACCCCACCATATTAGAATCATGTTGTTTAAATGCCACGTTGGAAAAAAAATCAACACTGGTTACTCGATTTCATTACATCCAGTCTTGACTTTATGCATCAGAAAAATAGGAGCACATAGGCTCCTGTACCTGTACCACGATTGCATTTCCCATGCTCATACATGTAGAATCACAGAATGGTTTGGGTTGGAAGGGGCCTTTAAAGATCATCTAGTCCAACCCCCTGCCATGGGCAGGGACATCTTTCACTACTCCAGGTTGCTCAAAGCCCCATCCAACCTGGCCTTGAACACTTTCAATGATGGGGCATCCACAGCTTCTTTGGGCAACCTGTGTCTCACCACCCTCATCGTAAAAAGTTTCTTCCTTATGTCCAATCTAAGTATACCCTCTTTCAGTTTAAAACCATAAAATATATTCCTTTTACACATGGAATTATCTGCTTTTAAAACCTATGCATTTAGATCTAGCCTCTCTTGGCTCTCTATGCTCTGTATGTACGTTTTCTACACTGAATGAAAGTATAATTGTAAAATAATACTGACATTATGCGTTTCCACATTGCTTTCATTTTCTGAAGGCTCTAAAAGCTTTCTGAAATGAAAGTGCATAAAGAGGTCAACCAGCCCAAAGCAGAACACAGCTTACCAGCAAAGTGTGCTGGCACACCGGTGCATGCAAGGTGCCTGTGATGCTTGGACCTCTGAGGACACAGGGTATCGATGCTTCACAGCCAGGCGGGCAGACTCTCAAGCAGTGAAACTCTACCTCCTAACTACGTGGCCAGCCAGGCAAAAGACTGGTAGCTCCCAGTGGTACATACGCATGCTGGCCAGTCAGCTAGAGAGCTAGAAGGTACTGGTGTTCAGCTGTCCAGGGATCCATCCTAATAAATACTGCCCATCAGGCTGCCAGACAGCACGTGCTGTGGTATAGCAAGCCTGTGCACGGTCAGCAGATAGGAAAAGCAGAGCAAGGACTTGGTGGGAAGAAGTCCGGTGGGAAGAAGTCCAGTGGGAAGGAGTGACGTGCCTGGTGCTGGTAGCTTGGAGAAGTTCATGCTCACCCACTCATTTGAGTGGGGCTCTCTGTGGACCACTCTTCCTACCACGGAAAGCAGTCTCCCCTGGGGCATGCCCATCCATAGCATTTTGCCGAGTCGGTGCTGATAAAATAGGGCAATGCACAACTCACTAAATGGCAACCACAGGAGGAGTTAAGGCAGACGGAATTTAATTAGCTGCTTTGAAATCCGGCCAAGAGAGCAGCAATATACAAGACCTTCTCCTTCCTTTTAAAAGACTGTTTTATTGATTCTATACTGATGAATAAAGGATCAAGATAAAGCAGGCTATGCATTTTCTATTCAAATAATTTTTCGCAGAAATTCTCATTTTTGGCCTAAGATTTTTTGCAACATAGACTGACAAGTTTGAATTGTCATTACAAAAATAAGGGAGGAAAAGAGAAAGGGATTGTTTTGTAATTTTGCCAACAAAACAAAGTAAGTATTCAATTCTGGAGCGAGTGAGTGCCTTGTAGTTTGCTGATTTTTTAAATTTTATTTTTTTCTTTTCCACCAGCAGCTGATTTTACCACTCATCTCCATGGTGCTGTCTCCAGCAGCAGTCTCCCTAGCAGACTAGGGCAATGTGTTTGTAAAAAGCAATGAGAAGCCAAATTTCAAACGGGAGCCTGCAGTGGCTAATTAGGTGTTTAAATATGGACTCAGCTGCTATCCAAGTTTGAATACTGGATCCGCATTTAGCACCTCCCTTGGCAGCCAGTACTCTGGTTTCTTTTCTGTCTGGCGTTATTCGGTCTGGGTTCAGGGGAGGTCTCCCATTTACGCCCGGTGAGACTATGTTCAGTGAAGGGCAGTAAGCCCGCTCAGGGCACCCGCTGAGTAACAGGGGAAACAAAATTGCTGCTGGGCGCAGACCACTTCCTCCACACCTCCTGCGCACAGGCTCTCGTGCCGCTCTCGGCTTTTTCTCTTTGCTTAACAGCTGCTTTTGCGTCGTGCACACACGTGGAGGAAGCGGATACACCCCGACTGAAAGAAGGGAGGGGTGACAGCACCTCTTCCCTTCCCCAGCACATCTTGCTTCGACAAAAGGCTCGGAGGACCTGTGACCGCGCTGACCGCCACACCGCTACGTTTAACCTGGCCGGTGCCAGCAGTGAGGTTTTCCTGACGTGGACCTCTTTCACACCGCGCTTGCCTCGCGCATGTCACCCTCCCCTCAGCCATCACCACCCTCCCCAATTTCCAGCGTGTTAATTTGCCTGGAGGGCAGAGCGCGCCAAGATCAAACTGCAGAACAACCCGATTGCTATGTGCGCCATTAAAAAACAAGTGATGCAAAACGTGGGTGACATGCTGGGGTTTTTAATGAAAGGCCACACAAAATTTCAATACTTGCCTTAGGATGAATCACTGAATTAAGCAAAACACAGACTTGCTGGATTAAAATGACTAAAGTTTCCTAATGGTGTATGTATTAATCTTGCAATACATCATCACCATTGCTTAGTCAAGAATATAAAAGACTATTATTAAACACTTATGAAGCTTTCACACTCTTAAATTTTCTTTCCCCAGGGAATGCAGCGCAAGATTTTTCAAGATCTTGATAGATTCTGCAGTTTATTTTGAAGCAACTACAGAAATATATTGCAGAATACAGGTATGTCCTTTCTGGTTATCATAAGCAGTTTCTTTCTCTCTTTCTCTGATAAACAAAAGCCTGAGTCCTAAATGTTTCTTATTAGATTTAAGCAGACTTCAAGACAGTACTACATATATTTATCCCATGAACACATTTGCTGAGGCTTATCAGTTGTGATTTTTCCCTCAATACAAAAAAACGCAACCACAAACAAACCAAAAACCAAACAAACAGAACATACAGGGACAGAGAAAAGACACAAGTTTGGAGAAATTAGAATACATGTATTACCACTGAAAATTGCCAACTGAAAGAAACAAGCATATACATTAGTAAAACAAAACTAAAATCTAAAGTGTTAATGCATCTACTTATTCAGATGTTGTTACTGCTTTGTACAGTAGCTGTCCTGTTACCAACTACTATTAGAGGTGACCATATAGTCACATATTTCCTACGCGTGCCTGGGTACTTTGGGTGTTCACTGAATAACTGCACTTCTTCATGTACATTTCCTTCATATACTTGATATGTGATCTTAAAAAAAAATATTATAAATATATACATATAACAGTCAAGGTGGCCTCAGCATACCCCCATGTATTTGAACTTGAATATATTGGTAGCTGTAATTTGAGTGAATAAGGACTCAACCATTAGGGACTCCTGAAGTGCTGTCATGACTCTGTGATGGACATAGAATCATAGAATCGCCTAGGTTGGAAGGGACCTTTCAGATCATCTAGTCCAACTGTCAACTCTGACAAAAACCATCACTAAACCATATCTCTAAGCACTATGTCTACCTGTCTTTTTAATACCTTCAGGGATGGTGACTCAACCACTTCCCTGGACTACAAGACTGATAAATGACATTAGTGGTTCTACACAATCTGAAAAGCAAACCCTTCACATCCTAGCTGTCCGCACCAGGGTCACTTAAGCAGCCAGAGGCCAGCGGCACTTTCGGAGCAGCCCACCTTGTCCTTTCGTTCCAACCCACAGACAAAGAACGACCACGTCTCAGAGCTTCCCCCCTCCCTGCAGTGAGCTCCTCGGTGCCACATGCTGCTCACGCACAGCTCTGGCCAAAACTGGTCTTTCTCTGAAATCTTTCAACAGTGGCAAAATAGCATTTTTCTTCTTAAAATTAGAGGATAAGCGTAAGGGTAGAAGCTCAGAGCTAGGAGATGTTCTCTCTAAAAGGCAAAATATGATGGTCTCAGTAGCTGATTTCTTCGTAAGTCAGTAACTCCTGCCTTGTGTTTACTCCGCAATTCAATAGGAGCCACAAGCTGGAAGCTGGGTTGTGGGGTTTTTTTAAAGCCGCATTTCACAACTTTCAGCAATTCACTGTATAAATACACAGCATTCAGTGACTAGCCCCTTGTTATAGCTTACGGGAAATGCAGAGGGAACAAGAATTAACTCACTGACTTTGGAGGACCACATTTAGTGAAGGAACCTGGAGTGTCTTTATTATAAAAATATTTATGAAAGGCAAAATAAGAAGGGGCTTGTCATCCTGGGCATTACTGTCATCCCGATGGAACCGATGCATCATTTGTCATTTGGCTGATCCCTGCTCCGAATGGCAGGAGGTGAGATGTCAAGAGCCCTCACGCTCTATTGATTGCCTTGCCGTGTGCAGCTCGATTGCTGTGTGCCCAGCACAGTTCTCAAATGTATGAAACACGGACTCAAAGGCTGGTCTTCTCAAAATCTCAGCAGAATCAGTACCTTAAAAAAAAGTTTAATTTTTCTGTTCATGTACAATTGGTGTTAATTTCAAATGGTTTTGATGATTTTAAATATTGATGACAAGTTCAAGTTATAATTACTGTAATTCCATTTCCCAGGAAATATGTCTCTTTATAAAGAATGATATAAATTGCCTCTTCTGAAGAATAATTTTTCTACCGTAGGTTCATATGATGCAGTGTTAAGTACTTGCTATTATTTGAAGTGGTATTTGAGCATAATGGTATCCCGTCATTCAATTAAAAATCTCCATCAAACAGAGGAATGAGTAAATAAATAGAAGCAAGCAAGGTTTTGCATTGCTGAAGCCAAGAAACAGATCAAGGCTCCAAGACCTACATTCTGTGTCCTTGTGACCTGTGATGGTGAAACATCATCATCATCATCATGTATCTTTTCATTTTATCTCTTGGATAATCTGGATCTCAGGTTATTGAAGATTGTCACACATCTTTTAAGATTATCCTTTGGATTATAATAAGAAGAACGCTGAGGCACTCTCCACCCACTTGTGGAAAGCTTCCTAACTCTCATGCAATAGAGCTCTGAAGTTGAAGGAAGCAATGGGTCTTCTTATAGTTTCTTCCCTTCCACCGGAACACACATGGGGCCATAAGATGTCCCAGTAACAACTTGAACAATCCCAAATCTTATTTCTGTTATGATAAAACCATCTTAAAACTGGTGTAGACTTTTGCAGACCAGCTGCAGATTCTGGGCTTTTCTTTCCAAGACTGAAAGGGAACTGTAGGGTCTGATTATTCATAATAAAGTGCTATCATTTCAAATCCAGCACAGCGCACCAAATGTCGTTAGCAGATTTCCAGTAGACTACATGAAATATGTTGGTGTGTATGTGAAGCTAATGTAAGGTTTCATTTTGTGGTGGGCTGAACTCAGTGCCCTGCCTTAGAGTTGAGGAGGCACCAAATGTGTTCTGCAAGTGCAAATGTGCACCACACTGAAGCACTGGTCTGTCTTACCAGGGGATACATGTCTTCCATGTGCACACAGATTGCAAAATCATTTTTCCTCTGACATATCTATGAATACCGTGCAGAAAATCCTATGCCATCACTCTCTGTCCACAGAGGCAACACCAGATTATCAAGTCTGCCACAACAAGATAATTTTGAAAATCAGTTTTTTTGTTTGTTGAAAAAATCTAATAACTGCTGCTTCTTCAAAGTTTTCTTATGTAGTGAGAATAAGAATATCACAGCTTCAAATTGAGAGGTAAAAGCGACTAACTCCCAGTACAAGAATTAAGACAGGAAACAAGCTCATAAAAAGGACAACTATTTGTTAAAAACAGTCATAAGAAGTCTTCCCCTCTGTTGGAAGACCATTCTAGGTTAAAGAAGAAATACAGCTGAAATGCCAACAGGTACAGGAGAAATTAAAATGTGGAAGTCTTCAGCACCCATGAAATGACTCATAGCACAGACACGGCAGGAAAGGCTTTTGTTCGTGTGAGACAGCATGTCAACAGCAGTCCTCGGCCACTGTCAGAAAAGATGCGAGATTTAAATAAGTGTATGAAAGGGGGCTGTGAAGTTGGGGGGGCCTTACTTAAGGAACATAAACTAGCCAACTTCAGAAAAAAAAAAACAAATCTGCAAGAAACTAACAACATACAGTGGCTCACAGTGGTCCATAGCAGGCATTGCAAAAGTGGTTATTTCAAAGTACCATAAAGGACAGTGACACCAATCACTTTCTCTACCGTTTGGCCTTAGAGTTGGGTTTTGGTTCTGTTTTATAAATTTCCCAATACTGTGTCACCCTGGAATACTGTAAACAGAGATCTGTAATGGAAACCCAGGCATTTCCTAAGAAGGGGCATGGCATGGCCTGGGGCCAGAGCACATGAGATCTCTTTCACTTGCAAACGCACCAGAAGCAAGTGAAGTCAGACAGGTCTGGCTTTCCAGGAAATGACGAGAAGTTTGATTTCCAAACCCCGAAAACCTGACACACTCTCATAAAGCTTCCCCACCCCAGCCCTCACTGAAAAAAAGAACCAAAAGATACTGCTGCTTTGGCAGATTGATTGGGTTTTGGTGGCAATTCAGATACTAAACACCACCACCCGCTTTGAGCTGAGAACAAAAAGATTTCACACAAAACTCATAATATTTTAATTTGGACATTTCTGCTGTGCCGTATTATAGCTAGCATCAGTGTTAAAAGCTCTTGAGCTTCTCAGAAAGCTACTGTGAGCCACAGTGCTCCTCAGTCTCTGTCCTTCTTGGGAGGGTGAAATGGTGCTGCGTACAGCCAGCCTCCACCTCCCATGACAAGAAACGTCCCAGCACCTGACACATAACAAGAACAGAAGAAATGGATCAACCAAGCTGCAGCTATGTAAGTCATTCTGGCAGTATTAAAACTCCTGGGGGCTAAAATATTTTACTTTCACAGTGACTTGTTTTATTTAGAAAGTATACTTTTCATAAACTCCACATCTTCTATAGCGAACTCGATTTAATCAAAAGACTGATATTTCTTCACAGTATTCATATGCCTGGTCTGCTTTTGAACAGATGAAGTTCTCCTTCACTGAAAGAAGAGGTTTTGGACAGGGAGCAGAGAAAAGGTTAGGGGTTATCATTTGTAATTGCAGAGGCAGAAATCTTGCCTTTGCTTCCCTCCACTACAGCTTGTAATCCTTAATGCACGGGGCAAGATGTATAGTTGTGAAGAACCAGGACCAACAGCAGGGCTGAAACCAGAGGGGATTTGTGGAAGGCAAGCTGATAATTTTGAATGTTAACACGCTATTCCAGGGATTTACAGGCATGTGTGCCAGCTTTCCCCAGCTACGCTAGGCAGCTCAAAGGACAACTCTGCTGAAAAGGTACTGTGAGGATGGTGGTAGTTAGAGGGATTGAAAGGAATGCTAAAATCATTTGAATAATCACCCAGGACCTGAACTCCAAAGCTTTTAAGGTTCACTCAGCCTTAATGAGTCTTTTTGCTCACAGGGAGATGTTAAACTAACCTTCCCCTCCCAAGGGCGACAAGCTATCTCCACTCCCTATTCTCCACAAGTCCCTTTTGCCTTCTCTGTCACACGAGTGCAGTACATTAACTTTCAAATTACCATTGAACCGTCTTGCCGTTTTGGAAAACAGCACGTCTGCGACATCCACTGTCCCGCGTGCCACAGAGAGGTGACTTCACCCACCCAACCGCGGGGCAGGGAGGGGCTGAGCAGCAGCACACCCATAGACCACATCAGATCGCAACTTTGAACCCGTTCAGGATCACTGTGTCCTATTAAATCATCAACCATTATTAATCATAGTTTGTTAAGACCATTAATCCCTTTTAGACAAGAAGGAATTTAACATTGTGACACACAGAGGAGCTGCATTTAGTTTCCCCAAATACATTCAAGTCTGGCGTTACCTTTGTGATAGCAGTGTTATACTGTGTTATTTTTCTTCAGAAACCAATGAACCCTAAAAATATTTTTATTAGACAGCCAAAAATACGCTGATAAATGTAAAATTAAAACTTTCCAAAGCTGGCATCCTGACTTAAATATTTCTTCATTACTGGTTGCAGGAACGGCTAGGGATCACCTGTGGCCTCCAACAGGGATAAAACACTTGCTGTATATGAACTAAAACTCTGTCTTTTGGATTGATGAATTGGTCTCCTGATATAATAGTCCATTTGGGTTTTTTAATTAATTTGCAGAACTGGAGATCTGTGCCTTCACCAATACACTCATTTTCCACGCCAGCAACTCAATTTTTGCAGTCAATGCCAATTGCCGCAAAAGCAGGGATCAGTTTGCAAAGCAGCAAATCCCTTTGCATTTATACAGAAAACATTTTGCAAAGAAGGCCTGAAATACCCTTATGTAGGTGCATTAAGCATTTGAATACTTCTCATCTAACTATAGACAGGAAAACTTGGTAACTTGCTGCAGGAAAGAGATGTTTAACTGAATACAGCAGTGTGCTGCAGTTGGTATTTGGTCCTGTCAAGGGAACATGATTTATCTTGTAAATAGAGACAGAACATGCAATAAAAGTCACTGTGGGGAAGCTGTTTAAACAAGACAACTCAAACAAAAACATATATTCCTTGAGTAACATAAAGTCTATAATAACATGTATCTATCTTATTGTCTAGAACAATCTGTTACAATTAAAATTTCTGTAGTTTTCACAGCATTTTATTAAGCAGCAGTTCAGTGACACAGGTCCTTATATGTAACTGCGAAAGACTTCTGTACTGACTAAAATGGATTAACAATTAAACGGGTAATATTTAAAACCCCTCCTGCTCCCTCTTACAAATTTTCCTTTATTATTTAAAAATTTGGAAATAAAACAATGGTACCATGCTACTACTATGCTGCATCACCTTCATGTTTGCTTTTGCTTGAATTGAAGATATTGTACAACCCATAAGTTCTTCCAATCAGAGAGAATTAAGAAACTACAAGTGCTAGATCAGTTGTGAAAAGGCACTGAAGGAACCAACAGGGAAGTAAAAATAAAAAGGCTTTGAAAAAAATGTTGACTCATCAAATCATTCTTAAGGAAAAAAACCCTGTTTTAAACAAATGTCTACCTTAAAAAAAAGTAATTTGAAACTGATGGGGATACTCTACTTCAAGAGGATGACTTAGAAATTAAAGATTGAGAGTTCCAGTTTGATCAACATTATACTTCAGTTTACAAATAAATTAGAAATAAAATATTCTGAAATTACTGAAATTGATAGTTTTGGTCTGAAAAATGGATTCATATTTTCCAAAAGTAATTTGGAACATTTTAACTTTGCATTGCTATTCACAGCAAATATTTTCAAAATCCCAGCAATGCTGACTGGACAAAATCCTCAACTTACTTTCTGCTCAAACTTAACACAACTTCATTTACCAACAAACATCACACGCACACAATAAGTGAAGATGAATGACACCACCCATCCAAGAACAGGAGGTCTCCAGGGGCTTTGCTAGACAGTACGTGATGCCTTCTGCTAGAGCCCTTATGAACTGCCTAGCAGAGGAGCTGAACTGGAGCTGCCTCCTCTCCCCAGCATCCTCACAGGTCCTGGGCAGAGCTGTTCGCCCTATTTTACACCAGCTAGGAGGCACATATGGCAGCTGGGACTTTTGCAATTCCTTTCATTCAATCTCTATTGTCTCTGATGCCATTCATGCACTACGGCTACAGGGAAAAAATACAGAAATTATCTGGGGACTGTACCAGCTTGGAGAGTTACAAAAAACATCAGCTGCTTCTGCAGTGGGAGAGCAGAGGAAAGAGAGCAGAAAAAGTGTGACTAACTGTTCCTGAATATACAGGAGACGTGAACCAGAAAAGAAGCTGTGTTACCGTGGCTGGGGAGTTCATAGATCTGTGATTCACAGCATTACAGGGCCCATTTGGCATGCAAAAAGGGAGGATGATGAAAGGCATAGTTAGTCATGGAGACAAAGCTAGACAGAACACACAAAGATGCTACCCCTGGGAAAGGGAACATATTCAGGTGTGACCCACAGCCTGGGAAAGGGAATAAGGTCGTCTTTTCTTCATTTTCCTAAAATTCCTTCTTACTTTGGTAGGTAGAGTACCTGAAGGAATGCCCTCCACCCCAGCCTCATAAGAGCACCATGAACTCCAGTGCACTGCTCAAGCCTATCTCAACCCAATAGGATGGCACAATGTTCTTCAACCTTTTGCTAAAACCAGGCAGACATATTCTCTCATGACCATACTTTTTTCTTCTCTCGCTTCAGAAAGTATTATTTAAGGCAGGCAAAGGAGGAAAAAAGGACATCCCAGCTATGCTGTTAGAGTGCACAGCGTACTACCTTCAGCACATAATTGCTGAAATCATCACTGTTGAAACACTTGAAGATAGCGTTTCTGTTAAACTTTCACCTCCTTGAAAACAGTCGTATTCGAAGCAGGGATGAAGGAGAATGATTTGCCTTAGGGATCCCCTTGTCGACTCATGTGATTGCTGTTGAAAATGGTCTGGATCTAAAAGACCACAAAGGTGTTTGATGTTCTTCATATATCCTTCAGCAAAAGAACTGGGAGAACAGTCATTGCTCTTGCGCGTTTGCATTTTCAATAACACACATGAAACAAGCTATGCCCTGTCAGTTTGGAACAAGCTCTGTCCTGCCTTGATGTACCCATGCTGTGTCTCTTTTACTGGTGTGTGTGAAGAGAAGGGGCAGGAAGGGGGAGAAATGACATTCGTAGGGGAGAAATAGGACTGGGGCTAGGGGAAGAAGATAAGAGGAAGATTAATGGAGAGGAGATTAACTGGTGGGTGAAAATAAGTCACTCACCCTTCCCCAGAAAAAGAGGAAAAAATGATGAGATAGGGAGGGAAAAGGCAATGGAGACAAAAAAGCTCAAAAGACACAGGTGAAGATGCAATTATGAACATAGAAACCAAGTAGGCAGGCATGAAGAGAGACGTAACAAAGGAAGAAAAATAATGTAAAATGCAAGGAAAATCAGGAAAAAATTACGTTAACCCTCCCGCCAAAAAGGAGCTGAAAAGAGAAACATGGGATAAATCATATTGGTAAGGTGGAAGAAAACCAACCAAAGAGGAAATGTGGAAGACAGTAACACCATTTAATACCATTCATGGGACAGAATTGTTTGATATGCTGTTGCCCTGTGGTCACTGTGATATGGATGATATCCGGCTCCAGAGCAGAGATCTGAGAAGACAAGCAATGAGGAGCGATGACCACAACTGTGACTGCCACCCCAGAGTATCCCGAGTGGGAGATGATCCCATAGAAAAATCTGTGGTAAAGCAGGGAACTGAACCTTGTTTTACTGTCTCCTTTATGTCAAGACAGTCTTCTGCCTTTCCTTCTCTGCCATGTTTGATGGATGAATCCCTTTTCCACCACTATCACTCACTTCCAGTTTGGACACTAGCCCAACCAAAATCTCAGAATAATGGGACAAGAGCATGGTAAACAATTCAATCCGCTGCCGCCAGTAATTTTTCTAGCACAGAGTACAGCCCCTTTTCTCCACTATGAATAAATGACTCCAAATTATTTTGCTGCCTTCCTGCAAGGTTAGGACTACCAGTCAATCTGGGAACATAAACCCAAATCATGAAATGAATTACGGCCAACCAGTGCAACTCAAAATAAGGAAAAAGACAGTATAAAATTTTTAGAAAGATTTCCCATGAGGGATAGCATCACTGGGAAACTATGGCAATTCGTGGAACACTATCACATCACAGTGCTTACCATGGGTGTCTTTACCGCACCCATTAAAGCTCTTAAACGCTGCTCTGAATCACAAGGCATCTCTGAGGCCCCATGGTATAGGCAATGCCTGTGTATGGTACATTGCAACAGTCCTCCAGGGCTGCTGAACCACCCGCTCACGCTGTAGGCACGCACTCGAACACACAAGCCATCTCAGTGGTTTAGCAGCACTGTTTATGCGACAACTAAGTATTCGCCCAAGTCGGGGGCTTATTGGCTGTTAGGGTAAAAAAGAAATCCAGGAGTATCTTCTTCCACCTGAACCAAGAAAAGGTTTGGAGCTGAATCCACAGCCCCCTCTGGGTCCCACCAGTGTGCCTGTGTGCTCGGAAAGCAGGCACTGCTGCTGCCCCTGAGCGATTCAGAGCATCCATGTGGGAAAGAGCAGTCAAAATCAGCCAGAGACTGTCATCCTTTATGGCTCTTCTTACACCAATAAAGTTGAAATGCAAAGGGCAGGATTTGGCGCAAAAGCTGCAGGTAAATCTCACTGGTATATTATTATTTTTTACATCAGATTGGTCATGTTCCGGCTCAACCATAACTTTCCTACGTGAAACGTTTCTGTTTCCTTTAAAATGTGAGTTAACAATGATGAATCACAGGTAAGGATGATCCTAAATTAAAGAGGCACAGTACAGGGCTTTGCTATAATCAAGGAAACTACTGTTATTGAGAGACACAGAGCAGTCACATCTAATTTTGCATTCTGCACTTAGCCCAGAGAAATACTAATTACACTCCCTCCCCGTAGCCCCTTGCGTGGTGCCATCCAGCACATGCCCATCAGAAACAATGAACACATACATCAAGTGAAGAGTAAGGGTAATTTCCTGTGGTTGTTTTACAAGCAAGAGATTAAACTGCGACCAACCTGCAGAGTTTAAACAATGTGCCGGTAATAAAACTGATGCTGTAGTATGTAATCAGAAGTCAAACAGAAAGTTCGACATGCTTAATGCAGCATTCACATGTAAAATGTCTGCAGTGGAAACAGCCCAGCCCTCTAATTTCAATCTTTGTTCCAGAATGAAACCTCGGGCCAGGTGCATCTGAACACGTGCTGAAGTCCCTGTCAAAGGACGGAGACAGAATTTCTCCATGGAAATGATGCAAAACTCAGATTGGGTCCATGCAGGCAGAAACGCTCTGGAGCCCATCAGAAGATGGGCTCTGTTTGAGCCTGTCAGTACGCGCGCGATTGTGCTGCATGGGGTGCACGTGACTGCATGGGGAAATTTTGAAAGGTATATCAGTTATCCTGCCCGTTCCTCAATTAACTAAACAACTCTACACCATTCCTGTATGACACTAGATTCACTTACCGCATCATTTGATGCCTTCCTAATGTTAGAAATATCCCATAGACCCACAGTTTTCCTAAATGAAAGCAGTCGGACAGAATATGGCCATGCATTTTAACCCATCTACTAGGATGGGTGCCTTACAGGACAGCCACACACTTGGACATCAGTAAGCTCTCAGGGAAGTACAGGGGGTGACCCAGACAAGAGCAGGAGCTCCAGTGCTTGCAGTGAATCACCGGGCTTATGTGTGAGGGCAAGCACCATGGGGATGGGAGGGATGAGACAGCCCAGGGATGGGAGGCAGGTCAGGGGAAAGCTGGAGAAAGGCTGTGAGGGAGGCAGAGGTGGGGGACCAGGATGTCAGCCGCGGTGCGGGACAAGGCGGAGGCCAGAGGTGGCAGGAAGGGAGGACAGCATGCTAGGAGCTGCAGTCAGAGCTGCCAGGGAGAAAGGAGCAGCAGGCAGCACGTGGGCTAGTCAAAGGTGTGAGGCAGCCCGGCAAGTGGGGCTAGCTGCTCCCCCAGAGCCATGCCAGCAGCCCCACACTCAGTGGGCAGGGAGCTAGCAGCCACAGGCATCTGTCTGCACCCATCTGAGGGCAGGATCAGGGCCTCTATGTATGCATTCATTTGAAGACGAAATCTATTACGATTCGCCCAAGCCATTTCAAAACACCCCAGTTACTGAGAGTCTCCCTGATGAGGCAGCGAGGAGCCCAAGCTCTGCACCACAACCATCACCGCAGTGTAAGCATCAGAAAGGAAAGCAAGGCTTGCAAGGTTCAGAATAAAAGACTCAGTTTACAAGCTTATAAATTATTTGTATCTTTGACCGAGGGCTGCAAGCTTTGTTCAAGCCTGAGAGATATTAAGCAACTGCTTGAGAATCACCATTAACTAAAAAAAAAAAAACAAAGCCAAGAAAAAACCCCCACATTCAGTATTCAGTAACAATTCTCTTGGAGTTTAATCTGCACACCATTACTACAGATCAGTGAATACCAAAAATGGATCGGTACCTGCTTTGTAAGTCATTCAGGTGCAATTCGCCTACATAATGGGTGGCTGATGAGACAGTGATGATCCTAGCGTTGTGACTGTGCGTTCCTGATTGCTTCAGCGTATCCAAGAGGAGGTTAGTCAACAGGAAGTGTCCCAAGTAGTTCAAGCCGAAGTGCTCCTCAAACCCATCCTCTGTCTTCCTTTCAGGGACCATCATCACCCCAGCTGGAGGAGAAAGTAGAGGTAAAACCTGTTGATTTATTTCAGAGAAGGAGCAAGCTAGAAGGAGCATGGATCTCCCGCTGCAGAGCGCAAAAACGGCATTTAGAGCAACGAGTGATTGGTGATGGCATGGAAACTGTAAAGCTGACACTGATTGATTCCTGACGAGAAAAATGTCAAAACCCCCACTTCAGTTCCTTCATCCAGAAAACAGGTAGACTATCTCCGTCCCTTCCTTCCTCCCTGCAGGATTGTGACGATAAATGAGTTCATTTGTGAAAAGTGTTCTGAAGACATTAAAAGTTGAGTTAACCCATTGCTAGCGTGCCAGAATGCAATGCTGTAGCTCCACAACAACAACAATTAATCCATCTACAATAGGTAGGAGCTGAGTGATCCCAACAACATTCCCTCCATCAAAGAGCTCAGAGCAGTGGAGACAAGACCAGGCTAAGCAGCAGACCTGCTCTCCCAGACGGCTTTCTGATGAGTCCTGGCTGGAGTTTAAAGATCTGTTGAGTCTTTGTCTGAAATCTGCAACTTCTATCTCGCTGGTGTGGGTGAGAAAAGATGTAGTAAATTTACCCAATACATCTTAATTGCTGTGCTTACAAGCAGCTGCATATTGAAATGAGTTTTTGAATGCTTATTTTGGCAATATTTTTGCATAGATTTCTACAAACCACAATTTTCAAACTCAGTGTCTAAAATAAGTATCCACGCACAATGTTGATTTCAGCATCTTGCAGAGAATCCTGAGCTCATGCATAAACTATATCATGGATTGAGGCTGTGTGGAGGATAGCTATCCCACTCAATTATGTTGTGGACTTGAATGTTATAAATTATTCTTATTTCATTAAAATTTAATTATCGTACAAGTGGACCTGATCTTTGTAATTTAAATGTAGATGGACATGGCTTGTGGAGAATAATGTTGCAGACCATTTGTCTTCTCTGTAGAACAAATGGATATGATAGAGCAGAAAGGCCACCTCTGCTCACAGATATGAGAGAGTATCAGCTTCATCTTCATGCTACTTCATGTTTCCGTTGAAAAGCCTTTAACATCCAATTCCTTGACATCATCCCAATGATGGCACATTAAATTACCATTTTAAATTGCACATGCTGTGCATCTGCACCATTCCTTCTTTGGGAGTGCCCCACCACCTGACAGTCCTGCTTTGTTACTGCTGCTCGGGCTGAGGGGGAGATGTTTTCAGGATCTTTTTAGCACGGCCGACACCCATAGCGATTCACCTATGGTTGCTTATTGCTTAACGGAGCAACTGGAGAAGCAGCGTGAGGGCAAAAAATGAGAAAAGACAATAGAGCAGACAAAAGGTCTGGATGTAACACAGCGTAACTGCATATGGAGACCTCACAACTGAACATAAGCAATGCTGGCTGATGGTATGATGAAAGAAACACAACACAAATTACATGACCAGGCTCCACAAAAGCTCTATTGGCACCTGCCTCTGTCATTACAGGCACTCTCCCAGATCCCTCAGAATGATGGGAAAACCCAGCCGCCGGCTGTGGTTTCTCTGCATGTCAAATCTCAACTTTAGCAACGGAAAGACACAAATTAGAGGGTGTCTGGTCAGGTGTCCCGTTGTATTCTCCTTCCTTGGCAGCACTTACTGTGATGAATGGCGCAACTGCTCACAGAGTTGGGAAGAGATTTCCATTTCCTCCATAACCTGCATGTGCGGCATACAATGACATCCTGAACAGTGGCTGGGACTGAACACCGGTATGAAGGTTACGGATAGACAGAAAGCTGAAACAAGTCCTGCTGCAACTTTGACTTATTTTCTGGGAACAAGGAAAGGGCAGGAAGAGCAACAAACCCCAGGCTCCCAGACCAAGTCTCAGCCTGCTACAGTGCAAGTTTTAGCAGAGACGGGACTTAACATGAGCTGTTGGAGGGCTGATGGGAACAGCACAACATCCCTGAGCACATGGGCCGGTACAAGGAAACTATTTGCATCTCTCTGAGGCCCATCCTGCCCTCCAAAGCTCTGACACTTGGAGAAGGCAGGAGGAAGCAGTTTAGCAGAGGTCTATTTGCAGCAACACTGGTAAACTGCAACTCCAAGAAAAGGTGGCCAACATAAAACAACCCTGGCAGAGCAAAGCTGATGTGAACCCCAAGTGCTGCTACTGCATCTGCCAGGGCTGCTGCAGGTTTATAGGCTCCTCCGTGCACACACACACTTCTGCTGGCTGAGTCAGATGGAGGAATTTGTAGCCAAGTTCCGTAGATGGCTGCCACAGCCGTTCAGCTTTGCATCATGCCCAGCAGGCAAAGCTGGGGAGGCTGTCACCGCTCACATCAGCCCCGAGCACACCTGTGCTCCAGCAACTGCCCCCTCAACCTCCAGAGAGGCGCGGGATTCCAAGAGCACATAGAGGCTCTGGCCCTCCACCCCAATTAGTCTCCACCATCTGTGCTGCACGTCCTGGGAGCACAAAACAGATCTGAGCTCAGGTCAGGAGGTGGAAAAAATTTACACTCGTGCAACACACAACTGCTAAGATACACATTCCTGAAAAGTATTTTGCTCATTCTTCAAGAGCTTCCTCCAAGCAGGAATCGTGGGCAAGTCCTTGAGCAGGCACAATCACCTCTGCCTGCATTTGTTACTCCTACAATTCCCTTTTCGTCTTCAAGAGCTGGTCAAATAATATTAATCCAAAACACCTTTGAAAGATTTTCTTTATTTTTTTAAAGGCTCTCCTCTTTGAGGTGGTTCATACCAAGGCTATTAAAACATCTTGCCCTGCAATTTGAGGGCACCTTCTCTTGGTTGAGTAGAAGCCATTTTAATTCACTGCAAAGGAATACCCAACAGGCAACTGAGCCTGGTTGCTTCCCTGACAAAAGGGAACACCTTGTAAGTGTAGCAGCAAGCTCTCCATTTTAAATTATTAACTACCTAACATTCAGTAGATACTAAAAGTGGCATCCTATTGATTTTCTTTTGTCCAGAAACGTCACCAGCTTTACTCAAGGGCCCCAAATGGTAACTCTAAGAATGAAAGCTGCTTCTATTTTTACTTCTTTCAATTAATCCAACACTATTTGAAACATTTAAAAATGCCTTTTTTTTTTTTTTCACCTCTTCATTGTAAACTAAGAATTATTTTGTTTATTCTGCTGGTATGGAATCCATACAACCCAGTATATTTCTGATTTTAATTATCAACACTCAGTCTCCTCGTATTTTTGGAGTACACATGAAATTTGAAGTGGCAGATGATTAATGTAAAACACGTCACTTCTGCTACAACTTTCTTATATGCTTTTCCCTCTGATTTAGCTGGATTGTTTCCAGAAGATTTTTTAAAAAGTCACTGGTATCAGCATGGCATTAGAGAATGAATTAATAAGTATGCTGAACATGAGCTTTTACTTTGTAATCGATTAGCTGTTATTGAAATATTCAGGCAAAGGACAGACAGTATGCATGCAGAACACTGCATAAATGACACACTGATGTGTGATTTTTGCGAGAGTAGAAATAAATTAGAATAAGGAAAATATTTTGCTGCATAACTGTGCTGAGCAACTGTTCTTCCTAAAGATACGGTAATACATTCCAATGTGCTGCAGTTATGCATTTACTGTAATATGTTCAAATTATACACATTTTAATTTAAATTAATGATTTTCTATAAAAAATTTCTAAAGAAACTCTTGGTTTGGGATCCATGAATGAATTAGTCTTATGTGACTTTAAGAGCATAGTGGATCTGATAGTGCACATGGCATAACCAAAAAGTTTATGACAGTTGTAAATATTACAGGCCAGGCATACCACATTTTATTGGATTATACAGGAGAATTTGTACCATGCTTGCCTGTACTGCAGATGATGGTAAACATTGCTCCAATTCCTGTACCTCCCACTGCAAAGACATCCTTCAGCTTCATTAGAAAATATATTTTAAGAGCTTTAAAAATGCAAGTATTTCACTCATCTAGATTTATTTACAATGAGCTACTTGGAGGTTTTTAAAGGTAGTTCTCTCCAACTCACTACAAAAGAAAGATTTAAAATCTCTTTTTCGTAAGAACAAAATGTTTTTCTTCCAAGGAAGATACGGGAGAGGGACCGGAGGCAGTGCCCCTACATGCAAGTCCTTTTATCCCCATCAGCCCAAAGGCTGGGCAGACAATGCAAGAGGTCAGCCACATACACTCACTTATATGTAACACCTTCACAGCTGGAGGTGAAGCTATATAATCACATTCACCCAATTCTTGTTATTTACAACAGAGAGATACATACTGTAACAAAAATGTTCCCAAGGGCAAAAATTAATCGAGACGGTGACTCCAAGTAAAAGCACAAAGCCTTTTCTCCATACAGGCTTTGCACTGCTGTAGCTGATTCATTGAGCGGCATTCTCCATCCCATGAGTGTGCCACACGAGGCGACCCACCTCACTTAGCAGAGTGTCAAAACCCACTTCTCTCCTGAACAGAGACAGCTATACTGGAGGGAACATCTCAATAACCGTATAGCAGCCTCCCTGACTAGGCTGCCTATACTAGACTGCTCGTTCCACCTCGTTCAGTTGGGCTATGCTATCCCAGAACATGCCTGTCCTGTGCATCTCTCCTGACTAGTGACTAATCAGAAGGTGCAATGCCTTACTAGAAAAATAGCACCTACTGGAGACACAACCACACCCACATAACTGCATTTTACAGGTATGCCTCATCTGGGCTGCAGAGAGGTGAATTTACAGCACTGCTGCGAAACACTGTTTGCTAAACTAGGTACGTAACACAGAGCCCAGTGCTACTGGTATCCCAGAAAAGCGTTGTGAGTCTAGACAGGACCACACACAGAAGTCAGATTAGCAGCATGTGAAAGCTGAAGAGGCAGAAATCCAAACAGTTAAGAAGAAAAACACAAAAATACAAATGAACCTCGGCACAGCTCTCCAACGCTATGGTCCTATTTCCTATCTATCTCCCCAGAGGCACTGGTAGAGGTAGTTCAGACTCCTGCGCTTTCTAGTATCTTCTGGAGACCTGTATATATGTATATACAGCTCTCTAAAGCAAACTGGGATGGCACTGAAGCAAAACAAGGAATTTTATCCCATGGCGTAACAATGACACCTGGATGACACCTAGAGTCCAGACCAAAGTGTGGACTCTAGTCCTCTTGCATTTTCCCTTGTGGACATGTAAGGATATTTGCTCTTAGCCTGTCTGGCATCAGCGCTGAGACAGTTTCCCATGCATGGACCTTCCCTGGAATGGACTGGACACTGCGAAAACCAGTTTGATAACAGCTGCAGAGAGCAGGGCAGCATCATGACTGAGTCCTGGGCTGCGGAGGAAAGCCATCTCCAGCAGGTTCAGTTTCTCCTGACTCTTCCTCAAACAAGGTCCTCCACAGGAGTCTGCCTGAGCCTCTGCTCCAGCACTGAGCAAGTTCCCACAAGGTCCCATCTCCTGCTCCTTTGCAAGGGGCTCTGCACCACCTGTTGACATTTTGGCATGCTGGCTTCCTGACATCTCCCTATGCCGGCCCTGCCGAAGCCAAGAACAGTGTGCCGCTTCCCAGCCAAAGTTTTGGGCTGCGCTCCCCTCCCTCCTCTAGCCCCAAAATCTGGTGACCCAACACTGATGTTATCAAGGAACAGCATGTGTGCAGGAAGGAGGGGAGAGGCTCAGCCCCAGACAGGCATATCAGCTTCATCTGCCTCTCTGCTTCCCTGAAAACAGTAAGTTTGTTCTCCCTAATTTTCTTATTCAGGCACTCTAGCTCCTTTGTGTCTGAATCTCATAAGATCTCACTGCATCCTGCAGGCATCTGCCAGGCATACGGCTGGCTTTCCCTTCCCTCACTGCTCAGGCTGGTTTCCTTATGGAATCACAGTCCGTGGCTCTGAGGCTCCCACTAGCTTCCCCATTCCCTCTTCTATATCAGCCAGATGTGACATAGGGGTAGATGGGAATTAATTGTTCAAGTTATGTCAAAGTCGGTGGCCAGACAAAAGAGAGAGGTTCCAATCACGTCCCCACTGGGGGGGGGGGGGGGGCGTGTAGAATCTCATCTTTGTTAAATGTCAGTAAATTCAGAAAAAAGACATCAATCAAGAACTCCCTCACTGCAAGAAAAAGTTCAATCAGTTTGTGCACAACAGAGACTCTAGTTGTCAAGATAAGGACTCAGTCCTCATGAATTATGTGGTGTCTAAGCACTTGCAAACTCTGAGACCTCTCTTTATAGTTCTTTATAGCTCCCTCCCCCCATACTTGCTCTCCTCTGAATTTCCTGATATTGAACAAGAATATATGCTACATTCATAGTTTAATTCTGTTAAATGACAGCAAACTCGGCAAACTCAAATGTATTGCCATCGAGCTTTCCCCCATCCTATGGTTCCCACCTGACAGTCCTGTTTCCCCACATCACTCTTCACTCCCCCTTCTGCTGCCTCTCCCGCACAACACGCCATCCTCAACCACCTCTCTTTTATTTCAGTTCTCCACACCAAGGCTTCTCGTATAAATCTGCCTCTCTTGGAAGTTATGGTCTTGTCCCATCTGCATTCAAACTAGGCTTCTTCCTCTTCCACACCACAGGTTTTGTCACTATACCTAAAAATGCAAGAGTCAGCCCTTCCAGAGAGATGTGGTCACTAGCCAGTTGAGGTCACCAGCTGCCTCAGCTCACCAGCCATGTCTGATGAGCCCTTCAGGTTCTAAGAGTGCTGAAATCACATCCCAGATCCACAGTCACATTCCAACTGTAGATCAAGGTAAAACCCAGACACCCATCACCTCCACCTCTTCCCCACCCCGTAGTCTGCTTTTCATGGGACAGAAACTAGTTCACGAAGATCAAAGAGGACCCAGGCCCCCATTCTGGACGGTGGAGAGACCAGGAGGAGCCTGAAGTGAGCCACAGTTCCCACCTCCACCCCAGCTCAGAGGTAGCCACAGGGAGCAGAGGGGACACTTGGTGCCCAGCCTCCCTGCCAGTGCCCTTGCCTGCGTGCAGTACTGCCCAACACAGCTCGGGGTTGTGACTCCAGCAGAAAGACCTGCTCAGTCTCCATTCAGGACATGCTTGGTACAGGCAAAATCTTTAGCAATTAAAACGTAAAAGATGGGTTTCAAACTGCACTGCTTAACAGGCTTCTGACTCAGCCCAGCATGGGAATATTCTGTGGATGGCGAAAGGTGCATCTGCCTCTGACACAAAGGCAGCATTTTGGCTCCATTCAAGTCCCCATTCAAACTGTGATAACACCAGAGCATTTCTAAACTTGTCATCATTTTTTACATTAAAAAGAAAAAAAACTAAACACCCCAAAATGTTTTCTTATCGTTCTTGGAAACAGATGAACTCTTTTATCTGGCATTACAAAAAATTAAATAAAAATAAATTAGCCTTAGGCAAATGCTTGGCATGGAAGCCCTTAGCCCAACCACTAATAGTTTGGCTAACTAGTAAAGAACTGAAAATTGAGTAATGTCTACTGCTAGTGCTCCCAGACCCACCTACAATGTTCCAAGGGAGAGGTGGACTGTATTAGCTGTGCCAAAGAAGATAAAGCAATGCACCTTTCCACTAAAGACAAGCTCTTAGTTTATCAGTAGATTAAAGAAAAAAAAAAAAAGAAAAAAATGCAGACAATCCACATTCAAGGACCATGAGAACATCAGCCAAATCTTGGTAGGTTCAGCACAAAACTGAACGGGCCGCAATACCTCCTTAAGAACAGATTCACCTTGCGATTCAATGTCATGCTGGTACAAAAGGAACACGCAAAGCACAGGCTAGTTCTCTGGAAAATGCATCAGTTAAAAAAATAAAATACGATCCACAACTGAGGTTTTGTTTTCACACTAAAATAAATCAGAGCATTCATAATTGGATTGGCTGGAAAAAAAACACAACAAACCAACTTTGTTTCCTAAAAATATGCTCAGTAAGTGCATTGTTGGCACAATGGTGAGTTATCCCACTCACAATCAGAAAATAGGAAAGTTAGTCACAGCTTTCTAATTCAATAGGAGGTTCTCTTAGAAGTAAAGTATCTTGTTTTGCAATTTGTATAAAAAATATTTTTACCTAAAAGCTATGAAAGGATTAGGTAAGAATAAAACATGGCTCACTCCTGCCTCTCAGAAAAGCCAGTGGCAAATGTTCCACACACTTAAGTAGAACCAGTTGGGTTTCCTAATCCGTCAATAGCTGAATTTTGTATCTGTCTTCCACTGATAAAACATTCACATTCAGGACATAAAAGCAAATGGGTCAAGAACCTAAAGCATGTGGAGCCTGAGATATTTCCCTTTTCACAAAGTGTTTGATGTCACAGACACAGAGAAAGCTTTGGAAATAACTAGAAAGACAAAGATAGTATCAAACAAAAGTCAGGATTTTCATGAATGAAATCTTTACAGTTTGAAAGTCAGAAGTAGCCTAAAGTTACTCTTCTAACTTATTATTCTTCTAATACAAAATAAACCTTTTGTAAGAGGTCTGATTTCTTTAGGTAGGATACATATCGTTCTGGCAGACAACAATGCTATTCAAGTACAATAAAAGCTCTGGCTGATGACTGCTGCTAAAAACCTGGGCGCTAGATCAATGCTGGCATTGCGCAATCCTTGGCTGCTCTGAAAAAGCAGGGTCGGGTACTGTCAGCAGCAGCATCATGGTGCTCTGACACATGTGCCCAGACAAGTTACTTGCAGTCCCCAAGGCAACTAATACCTGTAAAGAGCAGTGTGTGATCTGCCAGCCTCCCTATACTTTCCAGTCACCTCTCTTATAAAGGTGACCTCTTCTGAAAAATCTGAGTAAATGGCTCCTGTCACGCACTGAGCTTCTTCAAAAAATATGGCTCTGAGAGTATCTTCTCATTTTAGAACACATTAATGCCGCATGTTAGTGTCCTTATCAATCTTATAGTTTTGCCCATCATCCATGCAATAACCATTTTAAGCCAATCCCCCCACAACCTCACATTACCTTTTCCAGTTCTAAACATCTCCCAAAGGACCAGCTCTCCCATGATATCTAGTATCTATCATCCATTACATATAGGTGAAGAGCCACTTGCCCTTCTTCTGCTTGTTATCTTCTCTCTTTCTCCCTGTCCCTCTGCACTTTTCCCATCTCAGCTTTGCTTACGTATTGCTGTAATTTGTCTTCGAGGAAGGAGAAAGATGAAACATGATGCTGTAATCAAGACACTAGAATGAGATTCATGAGACATCAGATCCTGAGTTCACCACAGCCTTCCTGTGTGGCTGGAGGACAAGCGTTATTTTTGATGAAATCCAAGTTCTACTTAAGTCAACAGCAACCCTCTTCACTAGCTTTCCCTCAAGGCCCTCTCCAGTGAATTTCCACTTCTCTGGAGTTTCTCTCCTTTTCATTTTATAGTCTGTGTAGCCTGCAGCTGCTACAGAGAGGGGTGTTGGCTCTTACCTAATCCCGTGGGACAGCATCTTTTTTGTAGATCCTCCTGTGATAATGTAAGTAACTATTGTTATACCTAACTAATCAATAATACCTGTGAATAAGTAGGTACCTATAAAATTGTTTGTATTTGATATATCCACTTGTTTCCACCCCTCCAATCTCACACTTCTTCTGAAGATCTCATCCTGTAAATATTCAAACCCAAGAATAATTTAATATATGATCAACCATGGTAGCATCCATGGGACTACTCAAATGGCTCCCTGCAAAGATTATGGCTGGACTGCACATGGCTGAACTGCGTGTAGGTAACACAAAAAAATATGTATATTTCACATACTTACCCACTGATACAGCTTTTTATTGTACCCTACGAACTAAAGAGGGAAGCTTATAGAGGCTTATTCATTCTATCAAGAGACTGATATTTCTCAGATGATCCACAAAGTACAAAATACGAACATCTGAATTAGCCAGCAGTTCAGAAATATTGATTTTAAATTGGCTTAGATAGGCTTCAAACTGAAATATATTAACTGTAATCTGTCTACAATTGGCTAATAATATCCTCAAATATCTAAATTCTTTTTTTGTGTTTGTGTGCATGCCAAGGAATATACTAAATGTCCTCATCATTTTTTCCCCCTCCTTTCCTAACCTGTAGCCAAAATCAGAAAACATTCATGTAGTTAGATACTGTTAATGAGTAGACATGAATTCGTGCATGTTTGGTATCCATAGGTATTCTGTTATCACTAAAGATATTGCAATTTTGGTGTTTGCTCTCTTGGTTTTAAGATCATTAAGTACTGTAAACAATGTATAAGTAAAAACATTAACTACAAGGTGATGAGAAACATTTCTAGCACACAGAGAAAACAACTGCCTTCAAGTTAGAAAAATCCTCTCTGGCATGAAACAGTGACTAGTGCGTGTGGAATTTTATGAAGTGTTTTATTATCTGTCCCTTTTGCAGCCACAGGAAGATAGCAGGCTTTCTAATGCGTCTCAACAGCAATACCATTTTAATGGATGTATTAAATAATTACACTAGTGTACATGCTGTAATTTGCTAAATGCTTTTCAACTGTACAAAGACACAGTTCTTTTCAAAAACAAAAACAAAAAATTGGCACCCAGTTGCTAATTAGTGGACTAGAAGACATGTTCTTCTGACCTTCTGTCAGATTAAGTTTTCTAAACTGCTTGTACTGCATCCATCTTTCTGTGGCTCATAGTTCAGCTATTTAGCTTACTTTTTTTTTTTCCTCCCCAGAAAATGAATTTGTTTTCTGTGTCACAGCATTTTCTCTTTTCAGCACTAGCGCATTATATTTTTTTAAAAAAGTGTTTATGTAATACTCTATTTGCATCTTTAATATGTTTTGTTTATTTTAAAAACCAAGAGCTGAGCATGCACATTACCAATGCAGAAAGTATAGTAATGGAACAACAGGCCTTTATTTGTCAGCTGAAATAATGCGTGCATTCAACCAAATTTTTCCTTTTAAATTAGAAAGTTAAATGTATATGTATATATACGCCCTAAATGTCCACGTAAGACTTCTTAAAGTGCCTGAATTTGTTGGATACCTAACCTTACTGACATTTTTGTGGGACCTGCTTGTCTAGCTCTAGCAGAATACTTTGAAACTTGGGATTTTAGTATTGATTCAATTTCCAACTAGATCCTAGGCAAGTGATGGAGATGATACATTTTTTTAGAAAATCACCAGTGACCTGGAAAACTGCTGAATTTCATAATTACCTTAGTTCAGACATGTAGTATTGATTATTTACCCAGCACAGTAATTCATGCCAAATCACCTGCCTTTAATAGTATTTCAATGTTAGTTTCATAGTTTGCATTATTGTATAAAGTTAAAACTTTCTTCGATTCATCTTGAAATGTTTGGGGTTTCGATAGATTCACACAAGCTAACAACAAACACCATATGCCTTCACATACATCCAGCACACATCTTCATGGAGATAAGATGTGGAAAGATCACTAACATATAGACACGATTATATCAATCAACTGAAAAGATTTTGGTTTAAAGCAATTAAATAATACTAATTTGGGGTGCCAAAAAACGTGATGTAACAGTTCTTGGCTTTTTTACATTAAATGTAATAAGAGGATACAGTCTTTCGTAATAAAATGCTCGGTCCTATGAAGATAGAGAGGAAAATTTTTATTAGGTTGCTGATGCTCTGATTCAGAAATCGTGGGACCCCCACAAAATCTGATTTTCAAAACGTGATGGAGACTTTCCAGTAGCCCCAACAGACTGTGGGTCAGACTCTTAAAAGCATACGACTGCCTACAAATGCATGGTGCAGATGCCCTGGCTCACAGGCTCTTCCCCATATGCTACAAAATAAAACCATCTCTTCATATCAAGAACGCTAGAGCCTCAAGATGTGTAAGAAATAAGAAAGTACTAGGTGATACTATGAAACTTACCATTCTAGATGCATACACTGAGACGTAAGAAAATCAACCAAGACATCTAATGGTCATGCAAAATGCCTTTATCTTGACTACGGAGTTTTCTGACAGAGAGCGTGCGCACTCACTGATAACATGTCCAACATTTCATTCCCATCATATATTTAAATATTGCAAGCATTGTCCTCTTCCAGGCACCCAGGCTTGTGTCCAGGGGATCATGTGGTGAAGGCAGTGGAGTTGGCAATATCAATGAGGCTTTTGAGTGAGTAGTGCCTCCAACCCCGCAGTCCACAATGGACTGAATCTTCCTCTTTAGTGCATTGCATTACAGTGAAAAAAATGACAAAAAAAATGAAAGAGGAAGGCAAAGGGCAAAGGAAAAGCCTACCAGTTATCCCAAACATCAGCGTTTGTCTTGGATGTGCTCAACACTGATGGAAAGCCAGGAGAAGCTGTTCAAAGGTTTTTGCATCAGGCTATTTCTCCTCCATTAGGTATGTTCATTTTCCCCTTGTGTACCAAGAAATCACTTGGGCTTTCACTACAACACTAGTAACAAAACTAAATGCTATAGATAATTTACAAGAGCAAGCAAAAAGGACCAAAGAAGAAAAAAAAACATGGGAAAGAGCTTTCAGAAGTGAAGGCTGGTGACTTGCCAGGTAATGGTCAGAGACTAACTTAATTATACAGGAGTCTCTACAGCAGCTTTGAACATGATCGCTTCTGTGATTTGTTAAAGATTCAGCAAAAAGTAGAGTTGGGCCCTTCATTTCATTGTAGTTTCTAACAGAATTTTCTCAATCAACAGATTTCTCTTGCCTGTATTTGGTAACCAGGTCTAAATGAAATCAAATGCCCTTCTTGTAGGTCACAAAAACATAGACCGATTCAGGCAAATATTAGTTTCAAGCTTCTTTCTTCAAAGAAGCTTTGGGCCTACACTCTTTGGTCTCATATCATATTAGGCACATTAGGAGACCTATTTTCATATAATTCCGTTTCTTGACATATTTAACTGCAATTTTCATCCATCCTGCTTCAACAGCAGCTAGGGCAGAAAAAAATCCTTTATTCAAGAGGGCTTCCCAGCTGTGCTGTGCTTCAGACCCATCATTTCTCCCCCAAGCTGCCCCCAAGCCCCTGCTGCACAGACCTGGCTTTGCTTGTGCAGGAAACCGATGGAGGGCAGGGGATGCCTGATGGGTGCATACATCTCAAAACACTTTTTTTTCCACAAAATGCTGTTTTTTCAGATAGTGGTGTTCCCATCTGTGTAACAGTTTGTACTCTGCATCTTTAAAAGTAGGCATGTAAAACTGTAAAGATTTTGTAACTAGGCTTAAATATCCACTACCTGTAATTATTGCACAATTAAAATAATAATGGTAGACTATTTTGACTAATCAAATAAAAATGAACATTTAATTGAACATTTCATGAATGTTTCATATCAATCAGGAAATAAAATACTCTTGAATTTTTATTGCAATATTTGCTTGTGTTACTGACAGCTCTTTAAGGCATCAACAGATGTAACAAACCCATTTATTTACAGCACATTTGCCCTCACTAGGACTGAAGGGTGCACAGAAAAGCAGAAAATGTCCTTTGGGATGTCTTAATAAAAATATATGCAAATAATTGTGAAAACAAGAACAGCAGCATATAACAGCAGAAAATTTATAAAAGAAGCCTAAATTGTTGCTGGCGGGTTTTTCCCCTCGTTAAATAGACAGGTGAAAATTCCCCTTTAGGAAAGTGCATGCAGAGCATGTGGGGTTTTTGGAGGAAAATTACTGCACGGGCTGGTTTCCAAAAATACTGTGGCTATAAAACATAATTAGACACCAAGTATGTGAGCAACAAAAGTTAAAATCCCTAAGAGTAATGAGATTTATTTGATAATTGTATGAATGCAAGATAAATGTTTTAATTTGTTCTCTGACCACTGAGGACGCAGCTTTATGGACAACTTTCCAGCAGCACCTTGATCTAAGCAGTGACTGCTCTGAGGTCGCTGGATAATTTGCTAGATTATATTTCAGATGGATTAATCCCCCCAGCCCAGCTCACCAGGCAGCCACAGTAAATGCATGTGTTCATACAGGGAAAATATTAGGGGAGAGAAAGTAAATAAAGGTGAAAGGACAGCTTTTCTACAGGCATAAAGTATATATTTCATTTCCTTTCTTTTTTTTTTTTTCAATTAGGGATGCTCAGATTCTTGTGTAGTGACATGATTTTTAGTGCTGGAGAGCTAAAAAACACAGCAAAGGAACAAGACTTGTAATAACATCGCGAGCAGGTGTGGCACTGAAGTGTTCAGTCTGCTCAACTGACAATCTCTCCAAAAAATGCAATTTAACTCCTATAAGGCCATTCCTGTTAATGCAGCCACATTGTTACCTGCTGTATGGTTCAGATAATCAATTTGAAATGTAAAGTGATAGACAAAAGCCCCATTTGCCACATCTTCCCCTGCAGATATGTGAAGAAAAAATGAAAACTCACCATTATTCACCAGGACATGGAGTGGACAATTCTTTGCTCTAAACCGCTGCACAAATTGCCGTATAGACTTCATGGAAGCCAAATCACAGTATAAAAACTCCACTGAGAATGAAGAGGAGATGAACAAAAACAGAGTTAAATCAGTTACAATGATATAAAAACACACTTATAGACATCAACAGGGACTCCTGTGATGATGTCACCAGGAAAGTAAAGATTCTAAAAATAAATCAGGCTTCTGAAAATTATGGGTGAAGCTGGTCTCAGAAGGTTCCTTCTTTCTCTTTCCTTCCTTCATTTCTATTTTTAAACTATTGATTCTTCTCAGAGCAAATATGAGGAATGCTGCTGCCAGGAGGTGAAGAAGGGTATCAAACGGAGCAAATATGTCCCAGTCCTACTGTTTTTTCTACTGCTACCATTTAGGAAGAGGGGCTACAGCTCTTCAGCACTGAGATGATCAAGACATGGCAGCTGGAAATCAAATAGGGTGAGGAGGAGCCACATCGGGCACCACAAAGTTTCCCTGTGTTTCTGATGCCAAATATGCTGCCCTATGTTTTTTTTCCAGATTATCTGCTGAGCATCTGCGGCCTGAACAGTGATAGAGTCTGACAATGCATTATAAAACAAAGCTTTATTGAGGCAGCAGGAAAGATGAGCAACAGCGTGCCCATACGGCGACTCATCCGATCACCGATAGCAAACATGGCATTGTGGTGCCATGGCTCTGGTGGACAGCCAGGGACACTTGGTGTCCGGGTCACCTGGCAGCAACAACCAGTCACGTAAATGCCTTTTGAACGTGGGTGAAAGTTGCGCCGCCCCTTGGCTATGTCAATGGCAGCGTGATTTGAGAGGATCAGACCTCACATGGATACTGTGGGCGGCCTACATCCTGCCTACGCTGCCGATGTCGGTCAAGGGGCAGGGTGGCAGGGGGCAGCGGGTCAGCAGTCTGCCTGTGCCAGCGATGTTGGTCAAGGGGCAGGGTGTTAGTGTCTCAAAATATATTTAACCCTGGTATGTTTTTATTTCCAAAAAAGCATGTCTCTAACAAAAGCATCCTTTGTCCAAAGCATTAGTCAGCCATTGACCTTCACTAGAACACTACAAAATTAATTAATTAAAATAAAAATGATTAATTAAAACCACCATTAACTTTAAACCCATCAGGTCTGAAAATTCTCCTCCTGTTGCAGTTGTCCAGCTTTCACCCCCTGCCTCTCACAGCACTGCTTAATCAGTTGCCTTGCCTTGCACGTCAGCCACGATCAAGGTTATGAAGTGAAAACGAGCAGTGCCCCCACACAACAGCAGTAGCACACAAACAATCCTAACTCTTTAGAAACGCTGCAAAGGGGAAAAAGACAGAAAATTGTGACCTCATCCACCTCCACCGCCTTTGAGAAAGTATACATATTGCACCCCAGTCTTTTGATTTGTTTTAGTATTAGATGTGTTTTAAGCAAGAAAATGTGAGTTATTCTCTCTTCTAGTTTGCTACATGTTGCGGTGGGACTCCAAGTCAGCTACATGTTGTCAGCTCCACCCCAGCCAGACCCAGTACACTAGGGCTCTGAGGTGGCTTTGCCTGAACCTTTTCCATAAAGTGAAATTTCCAAGAAAGACCAAAATGTGTTTCAACTTTAGAAAGTCAGACAGTACTGAGCAACCTTCAGTGACTAAATCCAGCAGAACGAAAGGCAAAGGCTGTACAAGGCTCCCTTTGCTCACAGTGTCCTTGCGGGGTGAGTCCTTACCGTCTGATTTGATTTCAACGAACTCCCCAGTTTCCCAAGCTGTGGCAACCTCTGCACAGATGCCTGGTCCCCGGTACAGTTTTGGCCACCACAGCTGAGGACTGGGGCTCCAGGTCCTCGCTGCATTCTCCCCACTCCCCTGTGTCCTCCCACCTTGCAGCCCAAGGGGGTGCTCCCCTGTGCCCCCTGGGAAGGAACAACCACCCCCTTCCTTGCAGATGGCTTCCCCCACCTCTTCCTATGAAAGAAACAGCCTTTACAAGAAAGGAAAATTAAAGATATACAGTTCTTCACACAGGCTAAAGAAAGCCTTTCTGACAAGAACATTAAACTCTTGGGTAAACAGGCTTCAACACGGGCTGCAATAAGAGACCTTTCCTGTTACTCTTTTCCCCGGTCCATCAGGGATGTTCACCAAACTGTTTCGCCCTGTCACAGCCGAGGCTGTGAGCTATAATACCTCTTTATAGTGTGTCTGTAAAATAAGAGTTTAGGAAGGCCTGCGGGCACAAGAGCAAGCTAAATAACAAAAGACAATCACAGCTCTTATTAAAATCCTTTACAGGAGAACAGTTCCTTCAGTTCCCCTCAGTTTTACACAATACAGAGCTTTAATAATGCTTATATATTTTGAACCTAGACAGTATTAGTCTGCTGAAATTGTCTTAGTGAATTTATATAAATTACTTAGTGGCCTTTTCCATTAAAGGAAAAAAAAAAGCAAGTAAGCTTAGTTTCCAGTTTTAAGATAGTGTAAATACATTTTTTTCAAAAAAGCTGTAAAGTCATACCATTTAAACAACACTGACCCACGAATAACACTGGACAGTTCCTTGAGCTCCCTATAGACCTTTAGGAGGTCTGCAAGTTTGTTTAATTTCACTGATGTCCTGCATCTGGAGGCAGTAAGAAAATGCAAAAGTTATTAACTCCTGTAACACAAAAGAGTTGTTCAGGTCATTTCTCTTGTGGGCTAGAAGCTCTACATAGAATCTATATAGAATCATAGAATTGCCTAGGTTGGAAGGGACCTTTCAGATCATCTAGTCCAACCGTAAACCTAACTCTGACAAAAACCATCACTAAACTATATCTCTAAGCACTATGTCTACCCGTCTTTTTAATACCTCCGTGAACAGCACTGTAATTGCTCGGATGCACAAAACCTGGTTGTACTAACTTATTAGTAACTAGTGCAACAACGAATAAAGACCTAGGCAAAGCTTTATGCTGACTCTGCTGTTACTCTACTTCTCCAGGCAGCTCATCAAGGAAGGAGATTAGGGAAAGCACGATCAGCTTCTTAGGAGGCAGCCACTCACACTTCCAATGGAGGAGCCTCTTTTAAGACAAAATATTCATCTTGGTACAGAAGGCATTGGAGTTTCCTTAGCTGCAGTATTTTGTGGCAGAGTGCAAGGTCCAACCACATCTTCACCACCCATATGGACTGTGGCAACATATATTGACTCCCCTGGATTTTGCTAATGACACTGTATCTACAATGAAAGCAAGCCCCTGAGAACATTCACTGAGCTAAATTTTAATCTCTCCCCTCATCTGACCTCAAAATCATCCTTTTCTGCATTGCCAACTACAATGGTGGTTAGATAACTGGTGTGCCAAGGCGAGTGCTTTTCAGGCTGACTGGAACAATCCCATTCTTCCTGGCAGTTAACATTTTACTATGTTTGTCTGATCTCCTCTCCCTGAATTTTGTAGTGTTGCAGAGCAACTGCTGTCCTTCGTTATGACTGTACAGCTCCCAGAGTAATGGCATGCTAGGCCAAGGCTATCATTACTAAGCTTATTTACTTGCTTACTTGGGAAGTATGTCATCATATTGGGTATTTGTAAAGCACTTGCCCTCAAAAGATCAGAACATGCTTTGGAAAGGAAAACAAACAAACAAACCAAACCCCAAACTTCTTTTTGCTCATGGGGCAGAAACGTTAACGGCCAAAGTCCTTGTTCATGCTTATTCGTGCATGGCGGCTCTTCGCCAGGGAGGCGGCCTCACTGGCGCAAGTGCCGCGCCGACGGAGGTGCCGCTCCACTGGAGAAAGAGTGACAAAACACGTCTCCAAGTTGTGTGCTGACTCAGCGGCAGGGCCCTGAACAGAAACCCAGCTTCTTCTTTGACCCATGGCCCCAGTATTTAATTTTTTTTCACAATGTACTGAAGAATGACACAGCTAGAAGCGAAGGGAAATCGTTAGTTTTTAGAATATTTCAAAGGCATGCAAAAATATAGTAAGAAAATCATTATTTAAAATGTCTTAATTAATAAAGACCATTGTTTAATAATGGGAGCAAATGACCAAACCTGAACTTGAACCAGCAATGTGGCTTGAATCGCTTCTCAGAAACAGTGATGGCAATAGGTATGAGCAAAAAAAATAAATATGTGCAGTAACAACAAACAAACTAATTAGATATGACATTTCTTACATTTTTGGTTTGTCTGCCACTAGACTCCAAATAATTCAAGTACCTCGTAATTGACAATAGTGGTCATTATGCTTTTGAGTTTAATAATATGTTTTCAAAACTAACGGGTTCCTTTGATTTGCTGTATGACATTAAGAACAAAAATGGGGAGTAGAATCTACTTATAGAATATCTGCAGCTAATTCTACTGAAATACTCTGTTTTCTAACTCAGTCATATTTTATCTCTCCTTCTCCTATACTTCCCCTTGCTTTCAGGTTCTTCTCAAATGACAGACATGCCTGTATTTCTTTCTTCAGTGGATGTTTCTTGTTCTTACCTAAATGATCTTTCCAACGAAAGCAAGTGAGTACATAATTGTCAGACACTGGCTAAAATATTCACTGTTAAAAATATTTCACTATTATTTTATTGTAATTTGATGACTCAGTTGTCAGAAAGTTATTAGCTAATAAAATATAAAAGGAGCATAATTTCCCAAAAGACAGCCAGAGTTACTGATGCCATTACTCACGTATGAATAGATATGTGTATGATGGTGCTACGATTGCTGCTTTGCCTAATTGCTTTCTTTCAAACATGTATCTGCCTGGTGCATCATCTTTTCAGTAAGAGAGAAGCTGGCATGATGTTTTTCCGGCTGCTTCTCAATCAGGCCGTACGAATCCCACAAAGCTACGCTGTCTGACCGCACACAACATCACTGAGCACCTGTACAGTTCAGTGCCTGTTCCTGCACTGTGCACCCTCCGCTCGCTTGGTCGTGGTGACTGCAGTCAGCGGACCTGAAGGAGACAGGCACCCGGTGGCTGTCAGAGAACTTTCTGACACCATGAGCCCCACGGGAGCCCAAAGGAGCCCCAGCACTAGGAGAGCCTGACACAGCCCCTGAGTGCTCACGCTCCCCTGAGTTTCCCCCTTTGGGTCAACTTCCCCATTTCTGTCCGTCTGCTTCTTCATGATATTAGCACACCTTTCTTTTTAACAGCTGGAGTTCCCCTCCTTTGCTTTTCAGGCCAGCCCCATTGACTCTGGCTGCAGATTTCTTCTGTGGCTGTATCACAAAGGCATAAAAAGCATGAAAAGGGAAATTTAGTCTACTATGGAAGGAAAATTCAGAAGCAAAAAGAATGGACAGATATTGCAGTGAATGATCAGGGACTGTAACTTCTGAGATATTCGCTGATCAGCTGAACACAGGAAAATGCAACGTTTGGGCTCCTGCAAAGATTATGTTACATAGGTTTGATTTAGACCAGATTAAGATGAGATGGAGGCCGCCTACCAACTACCACTTTTTCTGCATTCAACTCTAACTCATCATCTTGAAATTCTTATGGACAGTTATAGCTCCATCTCAGCAGCAATCGTAAGTCAGACTCAACTTTCTTTTATTACTTATGCCAAAGCAGTTTTCCATCATGTTTTCCCTTTTTTTTTTCTCATGTTAGAAACACAAGCAGGGGATCCATTCTAGGGAAAGCTGCAACTCTGCCCAGCATGGCAGGGAGCTCAGAACTCGTAGTTCATGGTGGAAAGGGGACTACAGAAAGAATTGCTTTGCCTGCTCCCATTTGCCACCCAGCTATTCAGTATCTGAAGATACCAGCAGGAAGAGTTACTTCTCCAGCAAGGCACCAGGAACGATTTCTAGACAAGATAATAAAAAATGGTGCTCAGTAGTCACATATTCATCCCTGAAAACATGTTGCAAAAGCTCCACACAGATGCATTGTTCTCTGGCTGCCATATGTCCACAGGGGGCACTGAGGAATTTGGCCTGTCATCTGCTGTTCTGCCTCAGAGTTATACTTTGGCACCTGCACAGCAGCAAGGAGAAATGTTGTCCTGCTCATGAAAGAACTGAGTATGCTTCTGAGCATCTGGACAGTGCAACGGAGGTGGTGTTTACCAGAAAGTGCTCTTAATAAGGCAAATATCTACCATCCGATAGATGCTGCATTGCAGAGCTAGAGAAGCTCTGCCAGCAAGGTGGCAGGTGGAAATGAAGTGGAGCAAATCCCAGGAAGAAAAAGCCTGAACTGTGGGGAGGAGAAGCCATAAACTACTGACTGGAGCCTCCTTCCCTTTTGTCACTGGACTGTCCTTGCTGACAGTAATAAACAGTGGCTTTGGCTGGTCCAGTCTTCAAAGACAAGCTTGGTATCTCCCTTTTACGGTGGTCCTCTCCCCAAGGTAAGGCGTCCTGGAATCAACTCATCTTTCTCAGCAACCTCTGCTCATCTGCTTACACATCTTCCAGCCAAAACAAAAGTACTTCTCAATCAAAACAGGGCTGCCAAGGGAGGGGAATGAACTTCTGGAAATTCTGACCAGCTGAGCTCAAAACTGCGGCCGTTACATGCCAATACTGTGAGTGGAAACTGCAAAAGTGCTTCCAGGCTCCTAATACAAACTTGGGGCTTATCCGTCTACAAACTGGGTATGTGTGGAAGCACACAAGAACCCGTCGACAGAATATGACTCCTGTTAATAGAATTTTCCTTACATTGCCTGGGACTAACAAAAGGGCTGGGATGCAAGTTTTGCTCAGACGTGCATGATGACAGAAGATTGCGTGCTATTCAGGACTATAAGGTGCTTACTTTAAATGAACTTCTAGGAAAACAAAACCAAACAAAACCCCAGAAGTAAATAAGGTGTGTACCAGGCAATTGTGTATTGAGCTGTACAATGAGACAGTCACCATAAATGCAGCAAGCACTGCGTCTCCTATTTATGTCGTGCTCCTTGCCCTTGTGCACTTGATGACCTCTCTGGCTTCTACACCACAAGCACTCCAGACTCTCCTCCATTCTGCACTAGCAGCCAAGATTCACAGGAATTAAATATTAAATTGATTAATGCACAGAAAATCCTAGGATGTACAATCATACCTACAGTACTGTTTAATTCCTGCTGTGGTAATGGTGACAATTTGCAGAACTTTGGATTCTAATCCTTCAAATTGTTTTACATGTGTGGCTGTGGACCAAAATGTTGGCTGTTGCCTGTTGTACATCTTACAAGTTCCCCCCAGTCTTCTCTGTCCATTTTCAGTCTGAATATTTTTGTGGAACTTTTTCAGGTAACTGAGTTTTCATAGACTATTGACAGAAATAATAAACCATGGCTAACTCTAGCACAGATATACAGTTCAAACTGATGCTTGTGATACGCCATTGAAGAAAAAGACAGATGGAAAACATCCATCCGGCAAAGCGTGTGAGTGCACTGCCATGGATCAAAATAGTGAGCATATTTAAAGACATACGGTTTGGGTACGGTCATTAAAAGATACATTCACAACTTTAGTTGAACTAGTTTGTCTGCGGCCTTCCAGCAGGCAAGTGAGAGCACCTAAATTCAGCTGCTCCTTCTCTGAGTCACCCGTTCTAGTGCCACCAACTTTAAAGGCAGTCTAAGGAGATTAGCTTCCTGTGCCTAATGTTAGCCTTTGTGAACAGCCTCTGTGTGTCATCCTCCCGCCTATTCAGTGCAAAAAGAGCTGTGCATCGGTGTTCATGACATAAACAGAAATTCACATTAGGCAAATATTAGTAATCTATGCTTTTTTTTCTTCCTCAGGATGCTTTGAACATTGTCTGCTCAAAGTGCTATTGTACAAAAAGGCATTCCATGGTGCCATTTCTTAACCATATAGCTTTAACCTGTTGTACTAAGAGAGAAATGGGGAAAAAAGACTTCAGCTTTCGGAGAGATGCTTTCTCTCTCAGAGGTAGAGGAGGAAAATAAAAAAGAAATTCGCTCTTGGAAACTGAGCAGTCTGGCTTAGCTATTTCAACTTCCACAAGAGAAGTGTATGGCCAAGTCCAGTCATCCTTCAACTTGTTGAATTCAACAAACACCCCAGTAGCTCTTGTGTACTGGTTAATCAAAATAAGCAAAATTCCAGGGTAAGAACAGTGTTTCAGTTCCATCACTACTTGCCGCTCCCATTACTGCCAAAATGCCGACTCATCCCAGGACAGCCCCCTGAATGGCTTCACAGATCAAGTTGCCAGAGCACTGGCATGTAACAGCAATACAAGAAGGAGGCAGTCCATGTAAAGCAACAGAAATTCCTACACATGACTCTGCTAATTGCACCACCGGTTAGGATGTTATTTAAATATGCTACCATTTCAGCACAATTCCAACAGACACAGCATGCTCTGGGTTTTCCAAACATGCAAGCAGGGCTTTGCTGTATAATATTTGATATTTTCTGTTCAGCAGGCACATGGCTTGAAAAGAAATAAGCTGCCATCGATTTGTCAGAAGAGTAACCTTAGGAGGTGGTGGCAGCAGGACAAGAGCAGTGGGATCCACAGCCAGCTCCAAGGGCAAGAAGGGTTATCTCAGCTTCCCGTGGGTAAAATTTCCTCCAGATTATTGACTGGGAAGGCTTTATTTTTTAGAATAGCAAATACAATAGTAAATACATACAAAATTTCCTCACATGCTTGCTGCAAATTAGATGCCACCTCCCTCCCCCTCCTCCTCATGAGTCTAGGTGCTCAACACCCAGGTTTCTGACTGCAGAGACAAAGTCCTCTGATATCGTCCCTTGTTGCTATGGGAAGACTTTGGTTTTACCCCACTGAACAACTGTTTTGGAAACCCCTTCTGTCATCATTTCTAGTATCTACTGGTGTGCCTTCGCATAGGTTGAAAGGAAATATGATTTTGGCAGCTGCATAGGCCCATTTAGAGCCCTGTGGAGAAATGGTGGGAAAATGACGTGGCCACACCAGTTTCACTCTGGTGCTGTTATCTGGCAAAAAAAAAAAAATAAAAATGTGTTGCAGTGGAAATGCTTCTCATATCTCTTTTTGAAGATTGCGGAAGGCAGCCTTGATCCTGTTCACAGCTAAGTATGTTTTCTTTCTTCCACAGGGACCAGAAACAACAGGACAGGCCCAGGTAAAATCTCTCCGCCTCATGGGAACAGAGGAGCTCACAGTGAGCAACTGAAGATTCATCCTTTATGGAGAGAAGATAGTTTAGAATACCCTCATTCCTATTATCTGTACTTTCAGATGTATTTTCCTCTTGTTCCCTGGTGAACAGATTTCTGTATTAAATTTCATTGCTATATTTTGTGAATTGCAGATATGTTTCTTTTTCTTCTTGGGTGACAGTTACTCCTTACAGTGGCTTTTCTCTACACTGTGACTTATATCTCATTTAAAACCTCAAAATATATGGCACACATGTGACACAGACATTACAGTGTCCTCATATTGACACTTTCCATCAGGAATGAAACTCAAGTAAAGATTGGAAGTAATACAGAGTCAAGCTATTAAAGAAGATAAAAGTCAGCAAGGCTTTTACCAGATGACAAAATGAAAATGTACATCAGAGCAAGCTAGGAGCACGAGTCTTCCTAGAAGAGTTGCTGAGTCCTCAACTGATCTAAACTGGTATAGTTCTGTAAAGTATATGGAGCTATCATTTGTTTGCAGTTTCTCAGCTCTGGACTTGCACATTCCCAATGCATCTTGGGTTGTGTAACTTGAAGTTAAGATATTGTATCATTTGTATAATTTGATGATCAAGGACAAATACACAAATAAGAAAGAGTATCAGTGAGGGGAAAAAAAAAGGCCCAGCTATCTTTTGCTGGCAGCCGCCTTCTTCAGAATGTTTTACTAGATATGTACCCTGACTAAAACATGCACCAGCACTCCTCTTGAGCTGTTCGCCACTTGACTTGCAGAATTTCTTTTCTATATGAATAGCTTACTGTTCACAGGCAAGTGCAATTTATTTATTCAAAACATTTTCTCCAAGCTATCCAAACCCTACCAAATTCAATTTAGTTTCAAATTAGCTACCTTGCTCATATCTTTACACCCCTAAATCTTGCTCCTCTCAGCCTGCCTAATTTATTCATTTTTTAATGTGAGAGTCTAATTTCTTCACCTTATAAAATAATAAAAAAAGATGCCCTCACATTCCCAGTGTATTCATTTTGGAGAGAGAATCAACATGAGCTTCAGTGAAAAAGAGGCTGTTCAGAAAGTCACGGGTTTGCTAAAACAGGGCTACCTTAATTACAGGTACTCCTAGAGCCACAATATCTGTAGAACAGACTTTTTGTTTTGGTTGCTGCAGTAATGAACCTCCAAATCCAATTAGCCTGCTTTTGGACTGAAATAGCTCAGCGCTGATGGTACTCCAGTTCCCACAGTGGCCCAGAACTGAGCTGGGCCACTTGGTTGCCCTTGGTGCGGGTATGGCTTCTCCTGGATGTAATTGTCACGAGATGTGAACTGGCTTGTAACCTTCAGTCTTTTAAATTATACTTGCTATTACTGATTTTTAAAAATAGATTAAGACCTTCTGTGCTATTTTATGGTAAGTATCAAAGGTTTCAGTCACAACTTAGAATGCAACCAGCAGGACCTAGTCTGCCATGCAGGAACTTCTCTCCATAAGCCAATATCAAATATATACTTGGAGATCTGAAAAAAAATTCCTTCCAGTAGGACTGTTTGTCAGTACACTGTCTAGATATTTCATACATGAAATCAACTTTCAATTCATGGCCAGACTTTAATACAAGAGAATAATTATGTGATGGCAAAACAACTCTCCCATTGGCTACATTTCCTGAAAAGAGCATGCATATTCTGAGTATAGCTGCTTACCATTTCAAAACCACTAAAATAAAAACCTCCAGTGTGAAGAATTATGTTTGTAATAAGCTTTGGCATTACCATGAAAACACCTCAGCAAATATTCTGCTCCACGCCCTCTGAGGTAACACAGAGAGGCTGATAGTGTCTCTGCTTTGTAGTACTTCAAGGACAAAAACTTTGCAGAGTCAAAGGAAATAAAACAAAGAAGGAGGGAATAATATTTCCAAGCTCCAGGCAAGAATAACTTTGAGTTATTCAGAATACAACATCTTTTGCTCTAGACAGAACTATCCACAACACGTACATCTGCAAACACTACCTTCCTTTTCCTCAGAAGTTTTATGCTTTTCCTCCCATGTCAGTGCTAGCACCCATGCAGCAAGCTTGAGCAGCTCTCACATCCAGCTTCAATCAACTTTTTCTCCTTTTTCTTTTTTTTTTTTTTTTTGAGATAATCTTCACACGGACCAGCGAGTCACTCCTCCCCTGTGGCAGCAGAAGCAGCAGAGCTGGCAGAGAGAAGGCAGCAGGAGCAGGCAGCTAGGATGGCGGAGATGCAAGAGGCAGGGGCTGCTGCCCCTTCCACCAGTTGTGCAGCTTTAGGTTAACAGCTAATCTGCTTTCTGATCACTTGTTGGGGTGGCTGCTCTCCCCCTGCATCCCTGCCCCTCTTTGCTCCTTCCACAAAGGTCCACTGGTGTAACTGCTCAGGCCAGCCTATACCTGGGGTGTTATCTGGGTTATGGTAGTCATCATCCATCATCCTTTCTCACTGCTCCAATAATCAGGATGCATAGGCTTACTTTTTCCTTTTGTCCAGATCTGACACTAGGCTGTTTCTCTTTCATGCTTAAGCAAGCTTAGGTCTGTAGAGGGGTTCTAAGATATGATTCATCTGACCTGTTTCACAAATCTACTTTAAGATGAGATGAATCATGTCCTACAACTGTTTACCGCTCTCCGCAGACTGCAAAGGGAGCTTGGGGACACTGACTCAGATTTAAACTTCTGCATTATAAACCTCAAAAAGTAGGTGATTTGAATCCCAGCACTCAGTTTCAACTAATAATGAACAGAGAACAAGAGAAAAATCAAAGAACGGGCACGCGTGCAGATGACTCAATGTTATTCACCATACTCAAGACTAGGAAAAAAAAGAGAGTAAGAACTTCCAGGAGGACCTTGCCAAAGGCTCACAGATAGCTGGGTAACACAAAGAAAATTCATGCTTGAAAAAGATAAGGAGTCTTGCAGGGAGTTTTTAAATTCTTTTCGTATTGTGAATACCTCTGAAGTAACTGTGACTTCTCAACACCAAAATTGAGATATCGTTGCACACTCTAATTGACAAACCCATTCTGAGAGTCCAAGAAGGTAAAGATAATTGTGGTGGTTGGTTTTGGTGTCGCTATGAACATACAGGCACATATCTGACACCGAGCTTAAGCAAACTGCAAGACATTATCATTTCTAAAATAACGACAGTATAACTATGCATCCCAGGTGAGAACCGGCAGTTTTGCTGCTGCTCTATAAATCACACAGCTCTTGCAGCTACTAATCTGCTGCAGAGATCTTACTAGCTAGCAAAGTGACAGGAGAAAAGTGCAGAAGAATAAATGCCAAGAATAGAACCACAGTCTCTTGATTGCTGCTTCAGAGGCTGCCCTGTATGCTGGACTCCACCTCCTTTCTCTTTTTAGTTCTATACAAATAGGTATTTCTTATCATTTTCAGGGTTGTATTCATATAAGAAAAGTGGTGTTTTTTCTTTCTTTTGAGATCAATTCATCTTTAGGAACCTCTAGATCTCCTCCCCCCCCCCCCCCCCCACCGCAATCATGTTTTGTTACTTACTTCTCATCTCACATCCTTTGCTGTTCCTCCAGAACTTTCAACATGACCACGCTAATGTAGTGTCTGTATTTAACAAGGGGCTTTAAAGCAATTATCTTTCATAGCAGCTCCCTGCTAATGCTGACCTGGAATTTCAGGCAATGTAAGCCAGAGCCGCTGAGCAAAGAGACATGGGATTCTTCTCGTCCATCTCAGTATTCAGTGCTTCTGGTATTTTCATTCTTCTTGAAGGCAGACTGACTATGGGAGATCTGAGTAATTCTTACTCTTAGGAATGTGCATCCTGTGTATTGTCCAATCTCAACTCATGCTGATAACTGTTTTCATTAGACAGTTTGTGGAAATTCTTCCTTTCATGAGAAAAAACATCCCTGGGAAGGCTGGAAAGGGTACACTCTCATTTGGGGACTACTTAGGAAAGAAACAGTTACTTTTAACTGCATAAACCCCCTTTTTTCAGGAAAAACAAAACAAAATAAAATATTTTTTCTAAAGGTACAGCTCAGAAAGGTATCAGGTGAACAAAAGATGGATACTTATGCCTTTCTCCTGTTCAAAAATCCAGCTTGTGTATGACAGTCTTTGCCACTGCCCGTTACGCCAGGTCTAGAGAAAGGACTACCTGTAGAGATAAGTGTCTTTCTGGAGACACTTTGATCAGATAAACTCATTTTTAAAAAGTACTGGTGAGATACTCCTCCATGTCTGAATTTCTCACCCACAGAAGGGGTGCAAGATACAGAGCAAGGCATCAGTCGTATTCAAGTGATGGCAGCCGAGCTCGCTGGATTGGTCAACAGAGATGTATAGTATTGTTGAATGCATAACAAGTGTATTAATCTATTTCTGTGTATGTCTGCTCTCTAGTTAGCAGAGAGGAAACCAGCAGTAGGTAGAAGTGTCTGTCTTTTTTGAGGCAATAGTCACTGCACTGTTTTTTTCCTTTGGTGCACACCCTTTGGGGATAAGCCTTTAAGATCGGGAAGGGAGAAAATAGATTCTCACTAGTCTGCTTATACACAAGTATAACTCAAATATAGGTAAACTGGATTTTTCCTTTTCCATTCTCTTACCTAAGAAACATAAACTCAGAAAGACAAGACCTCTTTTAAATTTTGCATCCTCTGCAGGGAATTAATAATGTATGAAGTTAGTCTTCTTATGCTTTCTAATGTATTATCAGTGTTTGGTTAATGAAGAAGCTAGAAAGTCTTCTTACCATAGATTACTGTTTCTAATACGGTGATAGCTGTGATCCTGACACCATGAAGATGGGGAGCAGAGAATTACAACTGGCAGGATACTGGATCTAAAGACTTATGAAGGCTTTTGATTTCTGCGTAATGCCAAACTAGCATTTTTGGGAAAGATAACCCCTCACATACTGGGAAAGAAATCAGATAATAACCTTTATGCAATGAAGCATGCTATTCTAGCAGACTAACTTTAACAGCAGGTCTGGATCTGAATGCTACCTTTTGAATACATTTTGAAGGGCTGCAGAGCCACAGATTAGCAGTGCTGCAAGATCAAAAGGCTGTGATGCAAAATTTTGGTGCAGCGTGCCGCAACACATAAAAACCACACTGCCTGTTTTTAGCAGATTCTCACCCACCATAGTGCCTCCTTAAGTCTATGTTTAGGGCTCAGCTCAACTTGCACCTGCAGAGGGCTGAATCCAGCCTCCAACGCCATAGCGAGCATTGTACAACCCACCTTGGCGCTGGGTAGGGTGGTGAGTCCTCTTCCCGCATCCCTTCCTTCATCTGGGAAAGGGCAGCACAGATGAGCTGGAGCCTGCCCGGGAAAATATGTCAGCTCTGCCTGGGGGAAAGCGGGGAGCAGGGCTGCAGCAAGTCTTGGAGCGACCATCCAGCCCCAGTGTCCCGTGCTGGCACAGGGGCCATGAGCTTCCTCTGGTTACTTCATGAAAGTGACACAGATCTCCTCCACCACTATTTTTGAGACTGAAGAAAATTTGGTTAGCTGTGTATAAAGCTCTGGAACAACACATTTTTAATGGGCAGGTAGAGCACTCATTTAAGGGTAAATTATATATTTGGGTTAGCAGCTTGGCTGCTTTGTTGTTTGGTTCTTTCAGACTACTTGGATGGCAGCCACCAAAGCTCGGTGATTTATCTCTATTTAATTTTTCCACTTTTTCAGATCCTTAGCTGTTGATAATTCAATTTCTGGCAAATGCAGACCTCACTCCCTATTATAAGTTATACCCCAAGGCAGACATACCGCCATCTGCACTGTAATGGTGGTGGTAGCTAGTGGATGTAGAGAGGCAAATGTCCAGATGCCACTTGGGCTCTGAAACAGCTTTAATATACAAATGATGTTAGGATTAGAAACACCCTCTGAATACAAATATTAGCCTCCCAGAAACATTAGGGTACTCTCCCAAGGGACCCCTCCACCCTGTACTCGACTTCTGTATATTGCTTGTCCTGACAGCTTTAATGGATGCAGAAAACTAAGGATTTTTCTTTGCTCAGCCTCCAAAATCATCAAAGGAGGAACTAATCCCCATCCAGTCATCGTTCATACACACTCACTTCACTCCCCTCATCTTCCCTTATCCTCTCCTCCCAATCTCCAGAAGAAATCTTCTTTCAGGAGGTTTGTGCTTACAGCAAACCATCAGCTTCTGCTTTCCTGAGAAATATACCCCTCTCCCAGCTGCTGGCTGCAGGCTGCGGGCACAGCGCAATGGCACAAGGCGCTGCCACATATAAGAGCTGGGAGGCATCATCCCCTCTCCAGCAAGCCTGGAAATGATACAAGTCTTGACCTGAATTAAAGGGGGATGATTATATTTTAGAGAGAAATTACACAAAAAATCTTTCTAAAAAGCTCAACAAGGATGTAGCCTACAGATAGCGAGGTGGAAAGAAAACGTGGGAATGGCTGAAGTATGCCCACACTTGTGGCACAGGGCTCCTGGCAAAAAGGGAGAGCCTTGCCTCATGCTGGGTGTTGCACAGATCAGCACCAGTACAGCCCGCCTTTCCAACCTCCTGTGTGACACAGGGCCTGTCCCTACAGTTACTCATTCCCGAGTCGAACCTATAATTTCTTGATGAGCTACGACACAGCTTGATGAGCTACTAGCTGAGGGAAGCTAGCAAGAAACAAGGATGCTGCTTCTTCTCCATGGGGCTAGTTATCTTGAGACGTGGAAAACCTGTGTGGCTGCAGTTGCATCTTCCTGTTCTGTGATGAAAAAGGGGGACAACGGTGGTTATCTTGCATGATAACCAAGGGGGTGGAGAGTTGTTCGTGACACCACTGGAGAATTTCTTTGCTCCCTACTATGTCTCCTTGAATAAATATATTTATAAACTGCAAGTTTATTAGTATTTCCTAAGCAGAAATTCCCCTGACATTGTCCAGGCAGGGTTTCATCTGTCTCTACACAAATGGTTCAGTACCTGTCTAATAACATATCTTCAAACATATCTGGACTTCACAGTGAGAAAGTTGTAATTTGCTCCTTTTTGACAGGCACAGCTATCTATAATACGCATCTGCATAGATGACCTCCCACAGTATTCAGCCGTCATTTCTGTTTTAAAATTACCTTCCCAAAGAGAAAGAGGTGGAGCAGAAAGACTTCAGACCCACTAACGCCCATTCTCTATTAAACTGTTTTGAAAGTCATGAAGAAAAAGGTAAACTGATCATGAATATTTCCTGTCTCTATTCTGGGAACAACTGCATTCTTGTTCGCTGAAGACACCTCTTTACCATTGCCTCCGCGAAGTCAATGAGGAAGAAAGGGAAGCCCGAGCCAGAGAGAACACAGAACAATTTAAGACGTTTGGGCAACCTGGAATGTAATTTTGCTGGAGGGCGATATTCACTTTCCACATAATTTTGTTTTTGTGGAATAAAGGACTTGTTACAGCTTGGCAATGCTTTTTAGGAGATTTAAATTTCTAACAGAAAACAAACCCTTCAAGATGCTTGACTTGCATTGTTCCAAATTACTACATTCTTTATCTCTAATCAACCCGTTTTTGATCATTGCTCTTTAAAGATACATTTTCTTAACATAAGCAGAAGTTACATAGTCTCTGCATAAGCTATGACTCACAGCTATGATTTTATACCACTTTAATGTAGGACTGTTTTCAAAACTCTCCAAAAAAAACTGTGTATGCAACTAGTACATCAGCAAAGATTTTTAAAAAATGAAATTTTTTTTTGAATTATCAATGCTGGCATTGGCAACCCTGGCTTATCCAGCCAATAATTTTTTTACCTCATTTGTAGTGAGCAGCAACGATTAAAAGGCAAAAAGAGTGCAATGAAGGTATGTGAGTGACCACTCATGACATTTCAAAAGTTACAGGTTATGTTTCATGCATGAAGTTGAGGCAAGTACATTTGTACTCCGTGCTTGGAGCAGGGAGTCCTTCCACGCTCCTCTGGATTGACATGGTTGGTTGCCCACAATGAGAGCAGTTTCTAATTCCCCTTGGCCCTTGGCTTCCTGACTACTACGTTTTGCGGATGAAGTGAATCTACTCTTAGGAAGGGCCAGTTTATGCTGCTCCTTTTTTTCCTGGGAGTTGGATTGTGGTGTATTTTGCGTAACACCTGGCAGGACATCTTAGCCTGACGCAGAAATCCAAAGCAACATCTTTCCTCCTCTGTATCACTTCTCCTCTATTTCCCTCCACTGCAGTTGCATTCTTCTGTTTTTTCAGTCCCTCTTTAAAATCTGGCTTTGCTTATGGTAAGGGAGGGTATAAATTACATATCCCTCCTTCCAACTGAACTCTGTCTTCTGGAGCTTCTCAATGAAAGGAGGAGGACGAGGATGCATCTGATACAAAACAGTGCGAGCAATCCTTCTAGTGGCTGGAAATACAGACCTCAAGAAGAATGTTTGTAGTGCATTAATTCCTGGCAGAAACATCTAATCTGTCACTTTAAACTATACGATTTTGTCTAAACTACTAAAAGGGGAAATAAGACCAAGTTATTAGTGGGGAAGCAACAAAACTGGTGACTGACACAAGAGAGAAACTTACAGCTGGTACTTACACAATTTAAAAGAACATATCTGTGCTCTCTGAGAGTACTCCATCTCTTATACTGTGGTCAGCTTGTGATAAAGCCACCTATTAATACCAGTCAGACTTGGAATCCAAGATTGTTGAGAGATACTCTTTGTAAAAAAAAATTAAAAAAAGAAATTAAATACAAGTGGTATTAATTCTATAACACACCATGGGTAAAAATCTCGAAAGCTGAAGTGCTCTGCAAAAACATGAGCAAGATGGAAGACAGAAACTTTCGTCTGGAATGAAAATCCAATGGCTAAATACAAAGTTCTACCAACATAGCCCCAAAATCAAATGCAGGTCCAATACCACGCCTGCTTCAGTGGAAAAGCTCTAATATTGTCCAAGTGACCAAAACTTACCAATCACTTTCACATTTTGACCAGATCTCATTCCTTTCAAACATTCAGAAAAAAAAACCACAGACTGCAGAGCCTTATAAAAGACAATTCTAGAAAAGCCACTACTCATGAAAAACCCTGACCTAAGTATGTTGGTGAGTCAGGAAAGATTATCATGCCACATGGCTTATATATTTAAAACATCATACGATTAGAAGAGCAATAGAAAAAGGTGTGATTTTTCCTACAAATAGAGATTCCCGTAGGCCCTTACTGCAGTTACAGTTTAGTGGGATCCCTTTGAAGAAAAGGTTGAGCTATCATGTGCGAGAACATCAAAGTAAGCAAATAACGACACATTAGTGTGGCAAATGCTTCGTCTTTCAGTTATCTGTTCACAGCTCTGCATTTCTGCAAGGCAATGTGGATAGCATACCAATGGGTACAGGGACGACCTGACAGACACAAATACTTCGTCCATGATGATAACAAAATGATAAGACTATCAGATTCACAAGAAAGCACGGAACTGAAAAATTTCAAATTTTTCAGAGTTCATATCACATTACCCAATCTACCTGTAAAGAACACAGTGGGAAAAAACATCATGAATTTTGAAAAAGCATTAAAAAGTCATCAGACCATGCAAAAGACATTTCTGTAACCTATGCGCTATTTCCTGGCCACTTATCACATTTATTCCAGCAGTCTCTGTCCTCAATCCATTAATGTAGCATTATCTGGGGAAAGTACACAGTGCTATTCGAGTGTTTTAGAGCTGCTTGAACCCGAGGTTTCAAACAGTTTTGTAAGTAAAATTGCCAGAGTTTATCAAGAAGGGTAAAACACAGCAAAATAATTACATACATTTGTAATTAATTCTTTGTCTATTGAAATGCAAAAATTGATCTGTGACAAATAATGATTAAGAACTCTTAAGAGTGAAAATACAATGGCAATTTTCTAAATTAATTTAATGGTTGACTTACTTTAATTAGTGGTAAATTATTTATTGCAAGTTCTTTAATCACTTTCTATTTACACAAGGGAGCCCAAATCTTGGTTGAGCTATAGAAATCACTGCCATAGTAAACAATAAAAGATGTTATCTAATCCTTATGGTTTTGTGTGGGTTTGTGCAAGAGAAAGCAAAAGAGCTGGAAGACACTGATTTTTATTTTACTGTATAAGGTTACAACCAAGCAACATAACTGCAGTTAAAGTTAGGAAGCACGGGGTGAACAGATCATCACAAATCATGGGTATATCCACATGCACCACGTCACATCCCTTCATAAACTTACGGGTTTCTACTTTAGAAATAGTTCTTTTCTCCTATGAGAAGCCTCATCCATAATCTCACCTTTCCAGCTGGTGGGAGACTTTTTCTAACTTCTAGCCTAATACTATTCATGACTAGTTTATACTTCATTGTTTTTGCAAATTGTCCTTTACTGTAAATATGTTTACATTGGTTTTATTATTTGCCCCATTGACATATACACAGGCAGCAAGGCCTCTCTCACATTCAATTATTTTTGGATAAAACCAAACAAGTTCATTTAGTCTTTTTTTTGTTAAAGCAGACTCTCTGTTTACCTCAGAAACATTTCTCTCTTTCAGTTTGCATTCAACTTTGTTGAATGTGCAGAGCAGGACAGTACCCTGTATTTTAGAAGGAATTCAACAGAAGTTGGTACTGATATTTCCTAACTTCTTTTGGGTATACACCACCGAATACATCTTAGGATCATTTATCTTCTTCACAGATATATGAAAGCCTAAGCTGCTACAGCAGTGGCTTATCTTTGTCACCTTTAGTCATCCTAATAACACTGAATCCACTGATGCCCTCCTTTTCTTCAGTTATTTTTAACAGATGAGCTTCGAGTTTATCGCTGAAAACTTATTTTACGGTATTGCTCAGGGAAGCCTTTTGATACCAGCCAGACAAAAAGCATCTCAGTATTAACAGTTTGCAGCTTATTAGCACAGCATACTTCTGCTGAATTTCACTGCACCACACAGAGCTTCATTTGAGATGATTAAAATTTAATATCAAGACGTTCAACTAAGCCATGCTGGAAAATCTGCCGTTAAAATTCTTTTAAGTCTCATCATAACAATCCAGGGAAAAAACAAGTATGACAGGCTTGGAAAAGTCCTCATTTAAATAATGCTCTTTGTCCTCCATACAAGGCATATAGGAAAAGTCATCACCAAATATCACAGCGACTTTTTAACACACTATCCCTTCTTTGCTAGGTCTTTGGGGGAATATAGGAAGAAAGATGGGAGGGCAGAAGAAAGGGCAGTATTTTGAGGCAAGGGTTGCTGATCTCACCGAAAGGTAAAAAACAGATAAAACATGCCAAGAATGCAAAAGAAGATTAAGACAGTTGTCACAGTATAGGATAAGCTATAGTAACACAAAGAATACAACAGCAACCGTTAATTTGACTTGAATTAGTTGGAAGACAGTAAATTAGCAAAGTTTTAAAGAACTTTTTTCTCAAAAATGCTTCAGTGGCCGTGAGGAACTAGTAGAAAAGATAAGCACGAGGAGGGTTGGGGGTTTGGCAGGGTTTGTTTGGATTTGGGTGCAGTAGAGGTTTCTTTCTTTATTTACTTTTTTGAATGGCAATAAATGATTTTAAAACTTCTTTCAAGTTTTTTCACGGTACAACCTGTAAACAGTACCTAGCACTCCGAGGGCTGCACCTCTATTTTTGACTTGCATTCTAATCGGAGGAATCAAAGTGCTCCACATGCACCGTTCCAGCCACAACCAGCACCTCGCGGATCTGTAGCTGCTCTGGCCTGGCTGATTTACTGGCAGCAAACCCCAGTCCTGGAACTACGTAGCCATGAGAATAAGCCTTACTGTCCTGACTGCAAATGTCTTCAACAGTTGATATTACTCACACCTTCCTGTTTGATAAACTATATTAATACAAGCCTATGTTATATTCCTACATATTTTTGTACTTCCTTCTTTGTCATTATCCTACCATTGACCTACCTGTCATTGCCCTACCAACGTGTATGTCCTATCACAATTTCCACTGATCCATCGTATCTCTTTTGACTTTTGATTTCTTTTTCTAGTGTCCTATCACATTCTCCTCTTCCACATCTCAGTTTCAATGGGAGAGTGAATTGGCAATTCAAAGCTTCTCTTTGCTTTCTCAAAGCTTATTCCTTCATATTTTGAATGTACCACTGAAAGCAAAATTTTTTTTCCAGTCATCAATCAGATAGTTCCTGCACTGATCTCCTGTGCAACCTTGCTTGTGGGTAAATGAAATCCATCTGCCCATGACTGATGGCTACATCTGCACCAACCACTTGCTAGATTTTGGCCGTAATCTCTGGCCTATTATTTAAACATACGTCTTGCTATACATTCCCTCTCCAGGATCTGCCAGACCCGAGGGATCTCACAGCAATCAGTGGAACACTAAAGAGGTCATTTTCCATCCCACCGGACCTGTGACTGGCGCTCTGGATAGACAAGCTTGCTCTGACCCTCCCCGCTCAAAGTTCAAGAGTCCAGTCTTAACAGGATTCATTAGACATCAGTGCTGTCACTTGTGATCGTGTTCTTACTCTGGCATAAATGCAGGGCATTGAAAATGCAGGGCATGTTTAAATAGAAGAACAGCGAGCAGGTTGTGTGTGGTTTTTGTTTTCTGTTTTTCCCGTAATGATATTCTACTACGTTGAAAAGCATTTTAATGAAATGCATACAGGAAACAAGCAGAAGTTGCTTGAAAATTAGAGTTAATTATACATTAACTGCAAGTCTTGTATGCAATGGTCTGAACACAGTACTTAACATGTTTATCATCAGAAGTTTAATGATAAAAACAAAACAAAACGCTTTTGGTCCTTTTTATAGTTGTATAAAAGCATGAATTACTTGTCTTATTAATAGGTAGAAAGTAATAAAATATTAGCATTTGGGTATTCTTTCTGTCTCCCACTTTAATTCATTTGGAGTACTTTCCCAATACACGCAGGGTTAGCAGAACTCTTCCTACAGAAACAAACAGATATTTTACAGGATAGAACAAATAGATATGGACAGGATAAGAAAAATAATGAGGAAATTCAGAAGAAAAACCCACTTGGTTCTCTAAAGAGAAGTCTGTAGGCCAAACCCTACACTCAGTGCTTCAGAGAGGCACTTTGATTTCCTGGTGGTCAGAAGATGGTGGGCTCTTTCAAAGGAAGTTCTGGAAGGTGACCTTCCTTCACTGACTGTATTAGAAATATGGGAATCTGAATATTTGACTAGATAATTAGAATAAAAAAGTATGACACTAACAATAAAACCATTTTTATTTCCCATTTTTTTCGATCATAATTTTTAGCAGTTATGTGGAATTTATTAGTACTAAGAAAGTAAATGAGTTACCCAGTTTTATATTTGTCAGAGGTATCTTGAAGAGTAGTAGCTAGTGATGTTACTGTTTCCTGTAAAAGCAGGTGTCCAGATATAATGAAAATTATCCACAAGAGACTGCATTCTTTGCGCTTGTCATTCTGCTTCTACTGTGATGCTGAAAAATGGAACTGATTACCTGCTTATCTATCCCAGCTTTTGTTGTTTTCCTAAGAATCCATTGACCCATCTAACTATCTTGGTCTATATCTTTTCTTATTTGCATCATAACAGTTTTCTCAGACACTCAGTGAGCTCATTAATTTATATTTCAGAACTAGAAAACCCTCATTCAGGAAGGTAGTCTGTTTTGATCTACACCTAGATGAGATGAAAAATCCGTCTCTGCTAGAATTTTTTATTTATTTTATTTTATATTTTATCACCCTTGTTATTAAAGCTGATTTCTCATTTGACCTTGCGTGCCTTTAACTGAGGGACGTAGGTCAGATAAGAGCCATCCACCCCAAGTTTTCAGATCTAGTTCCAGTCTTCACAGGAGACCACACATCATACAATCATCACCTTTATAACCATTAGAAATGTTGCCTTACAACTAGTTAGTTTTCAGCTCTCCCTAACATGTTCTTAATTGCTTTTGTTATGCTTTTTTCCCCCCCGTGCTGCTAACAGTCCTTTAGTTTTAGTACTGTTTGCATTTTTTCTCTTAAAATTTATTACAATGGACTGTGCTATTCCAGGAAAAATCTACAGGGTCAGACAGAAACTGAACGCAGATTTTTTGCCTGGGGTCTAAACTGGCAGGATGCAAGCTGGCTCTGGCCTGGAATTTGATGTAGAGCTGTGCATAAGCAAATACACTTGGCAAATACTTGGGTAACACCTAAGTTTCCCTCTAAGGCACTTTCTCCAGTTGTTCAGTCATTTCCTTGATCCACCCTTACACTTTCCCCAGTTTTTCCAATACCTTTTGTGTGTGTGTACATACATGTATGTACACACACATATATATTTTGTTTTATCAGGTCTGATTTTCAGAGTGTCATAAAAAAGGTATGTATAGTCATAGTTGAGGATTCTAATGCACTGCTGGGTTTTTTTGTTTGTTTTATTTTGCATAGCACCGCACAGAGTATGCATTTTTGATTTCCTTAATCTTTGGGTGTTTTTTTTTTTTATGCAATTTTGGTTTAGAGTTGGGTTTTTTTTAGGAAAAAAGGGATTGATGCATAAAATTAAGGGGAGTACACAGAAAAAGAGTTAAGGCAAGTCAAGGATTCGCCTACTTTTGTGCAGCCAATGGGCTATCCCAATTTATTAAGGTTAACAGTGAAATTATTCTAAAGCAAAGCAAGCAATTTAACAGGTATGTAATTTGGTGGGGGGGGAGTTGTGATTTTTTTTTTCTTTCTTTTCCAGGCCAAACTGTAACTCTGCCAACCGGCTCCACCCCCCAAGAAGCCACTTCCAATGAAATACCAGGAGAGACCATTTTCTAGCCAGCAATTTGCATCAACACCGTTCACACCACTCAGAAGCAGTTGACCAGATTTTTATTGAGCTTTTCCAAGTAATGTACCTTGGCATGGGATCAAGCACGAAGAAGATATGAAGCAAGTGAAAAGGAGAGGAGGTGACAGGGATTAAAACGGCAAGCAAATTTCAGTTTGGAGTGCCTGGATGATACCTCCTACCACACCTGGTCTAGCGAGATTACAGATCCTATTTATTGAATGTTTTTCCCCCAGGACGGTTTCTGTGCCCATACTGAAGATGCCCATGTGTGCCCGCTGTGCTGCCCCGCGTGGCTGCTGCGTGGGCCAAGCATCCTGCTTCTGCTGAGAAGGACTCTTTGCTCCTTGTGTCAGCAGGTATCAAACACCTCGACATCCTCCTTTGCCCTTAATACACCCAAACTGTGGAAGACCAAGGGAGGCTGCATTGCAATTCAAACCAGTGCTTTTCGGAAACACTGTGCTGTTACGAAACAGAGCAAGAAACTTGTTTTCTAGGAAAATGAATCCTTGTTAGATGAAAACTACAAGGAAATAGCTATGAAAAATATGTCAGAGCTGTACCGCAGGATTTTAGTGGCATTTTCCTCATACTCATTACTGAAATTAATTCACAAGACTTGCCACAATATGCTGATAGGATATAGCTGTAATACGTTAAGCTGTTGTTAAGAATTCAAAACATGACAATCAAAATAGTTCTCTCTTTATACGATTAGAACATTTATTTGCTTGTTTGATGCAAAATTAAGTAGTAAAAGCAAGCAGGAGCTGGGAAGGCAGCCAAGCAATAAAATTGATTGATTGCCCAAATACATAAAAATCATATCCACAGCTTTCAAACATTCTTTCAAAAGCAGAAAATCATCTCTTCAAGGTTACCAAACAACCTGGTTAGACAGGATGGTGAACCTGCTGTTAAACAGAAGACAAAGTTCGTCTGTGAGGTGTAGCTAGTACAATTACCAGTTGCTCAAAATAGCATGCATCTCCATAAATCTGTCTCTGTTTAAGCTAATTACCAGAAATTATTCAGCAATGTCATTTTTCTTGATTCTTCGATTACATCAGATACACAGTTGTGTGTTGAGAAAAAACATACGAGTCATATAACCCATGGTTTTTTTTCAGAAAAGTTGCATTCTCAGACTTAGTTTTGCTTTTCATCTGCTTCTTTCATAAGATTACAGATCACTTCACCACAGCGTGTCAATTTTCTTTTATCACACATTACAATCAACCACATTACAATCAACCAATTCAGTTTTCAAATTCTACCCATTTCTCCCACACTGCCATCATTCTCTCAAAGTCATCATTGTCCAAACCAAGTATTAAACAAGTATTTATAGTAAAAGCAGAGTATAAATTGCAGAAATGGAATAAAGTTTAGTACACTCACAGGCAGACTTTCCAGTGAAAGGCTGGTATTTTCAATTTCTAGTTGTCACCAGAGGAATAAGAAGAAGTATTTAGAATGTGGGCAAATAATATCTTACAAATATTTGAATTAATCAAATTAACTGCTTTTCCATTGAAAGAAATCCCAATTAAGAAATCTGAAGTCAGCCTCAGAGAAGCTGCTAAATGCAACACTGTGTTCCAGTCAGAGCTGGGTCAAAAACTTTCTTATCTCCACTGACTGAATCAAGGCCACAGCCAGGCATGCCAAATTCACATTGCTTTTTATTATTATTACGTGTGACAGCTTTAGTCGATGTGAAGGATCGGAATTCAGGGCACACAGCGTTCAGGGGGATTCAGTGCCTCACTGGCAGGAGCTATTGAAAATCCAAGACATAAATCTGCCTTTGCAGGCTCTGATCAAGAAAAAAATACTGCTGACAGGTCCAAAAAGTTGTTGAAAGACTTTTCACGAGAGAAGTTGCCTATAAGACAAAAGCTGTCATTCCTCAACCCATATGAATAAAATGTAACAAATATATGGCAATAAATATCTTCAAAGGCTTTTATAAGTATTAACTAGCCAAAATTAATTTTACTAAAACTTCTACTTGACTCTTAAGTGGTTGGTTAAACAAAACAGGCAAATAAACCCCCTACCTGCATGCTTAAACTAGAGAATGGCTTCTGAAATAGCGTTGATCCACATTAATTATTTAAAATAATAAAGCATCATGAATTTTACCTACATATATTGAACGGACATTACTCAGCAATCTCTGAACTGTAAGGGTTGCAATAGTCCTTTTGGTTTTCAAATTGTGGTTCCGTTTTCCATATCATTGTAATTACTGCAGCTGCACTGCTGCCAACAAAATCCTAGACTCAAAGCTCTCGGCTATGACAGCACATCTAAGTAATCACCATGGGATACTGGGCTAAACTCAAACAGGTTTCTTTTTTATGAGCTATATACATGAGCAAAAGCTAGAGCATGTTTAAACAAAGCAAATCAATTCAAGTCAAGCCTCTCAACTTAATAGATTCACACAGCTTATTAAGATGAGCAAACATGCCTTAATGAAGAACACCCATCTTCTAAACGAGAGAAATAAGGCCTTGCTTGTGCTGTTTAGGCAGGGCAGGGCATAGCTCAGTTTCAGGCTGTCTCAGTGCTCGGAAAAGCAAATCCACTGCAAAACGAGTTCACTGGGGGCTCTTCACTCCTCTGTCCATTACTTGTAGTCCTACTTCGCTACCTAGTAGAGCTGTTGTGGTTATCTGACAACTCCCCAGGGGGCACGTCATCCTTTGCAGGACAGCAGGAGTCGTAGCTACAGTGACTTCATGTTCAGCTGGGCTTTTCAAATGACAGGACGCTTTTTTCACTTTCCCTACTGCGGTGTCTAGAAAATCACCAAGTACTTCAGAAGCTCCTAAGATGTAAACAAACACTGGCTCTAAAGGAAGATGTAGAGTAATGTTGTTAGTCAGTGGAAACTACCACGATCATTTGCTATAACAAAACTCTTCCCTTCATATATTTTCTTCCCACCCCAGTAAAACCTGAAGGAGTTGTCGATGTAAGTTGGTCAACAATTCTGTCATCCTCAGACTGTGCCATCATCTCAGACACTACAAGCTTTTTCCACTGACTCCTCAGTTGTAGGAAACAACCATTGCCACACTGTGGTCTGTGAGTAGTGAATGACACTTAATACTGTAAAAGTTTCAAAAATAATGTACTCAGGTGCATAGATGTGGAGGCAACAGTTCCCAATTGAGAAATTAGATTATACCAGACTTGGGTATGACTGTAGTTGGGGTATTCTTCTGCATTATGTCTTTGACAAGACACAGTTGGTCTAGTTTTCCATGTGTTTTTGCTCCAGTAGGAGGGACTGTGGACAGCATGTGCCATAGAAGTGTAAAAATGCTACCATTTTAATTTGTAGCACTTAGCAATCTCTTAACCATGGTAAATTTGTTGAGATGATTGACTAGAGCTAACTGGAAGGCTCAAAGGCTCCAGAACAGGAATTGATTAGCTGAGAATTTCTTATCATGGGCACTGAGCATGGGTCCGTGGCTTAAATACACAGACACACATCACATTCATAAATGAACTACTTAATTCATTATGTAAATTTTAACAGCTAATTACAAAATACATGCTAAGGAGCGATTCATATTCCAAGGGATTTTGAGCTCTATGAAAATGATTAAATATGGAATTGGTAACTAGATTCATCATTTACTGAAAAATTAAAAAGGAAAATCTAGCAAAAGGAAAATAATTACTATACAATACTGTGGCTTCATGCAGAATCAACTCAGAATTTCAAATAAGAAATAGAGCTTGCCTAGAGGTTTTCCTGTTTATCATCTTTAAAAAAATAGCTATCTGACATCATCATTTACTGCACACAGCACATCTCGCAGCCATTCATGTTCCCTCTCTGGTTGTGTCACCTCTCTGACCAAACAACCTGAAAATATATAATTATGTATGAAGAGAATTCAGATCAAGAAAATGCTAATATAAAGTGCTATTGAATGACATTAAAAAGCTCACCAACATTACTGAACAGATTAAATTAGCATTTTTCCACAACATTAAGACTCTGTCACGGAATGCAGCTCACAGTACATGCCTTTCTCTATCTTTTATTCAAATAAACTCCGTGCTTTTCCTTCCTTTGTGGCTTTATCCTAATGGAGAATTATGATGGAACAGTGCGTTGTTGCCCAAGTAATATCACTCACAAGAGTCCTGAATCCCACCAGGCAATCAAAATATACATTGAATAAATAACGTGGTATCTGCCACATGAATGACTGGTTCTGTCGTGCACAGAAATATTTTAATACTTTATTTTCTTTTTCCACTCATAAGTCAAGAGATACGCTCTTGAGCTGCAGATAGTTGTGGTTTTGTGGTTACAGCAGTGTTTCATCATCATCTACTACATATAATACATCCATAGGCCACGAAAAGAGAACTTTTCAGGTACACATAGGTTGAATTCTGCAACAAGTTGCAGAGGTGCTATGGATTATCTAAGACATAAACCCAGGTTCAGTCTATTTTATTGAAATAGAGACATGTCACACCATGGCACCCCAGTATCTTCCAATTCAAGCATTTTAACACAGTGTTTAAACACAGTTGTTATCACTTGAATAGAAGTACCGTATTTTTACTTGATAGATGTTTTCCTTTAGCCTGTATCAATAAGCTCAATGCCATCTTTTACTGACTTGTTTTTTCTTGGCTGGCTTTGTTTTTTTCCTGTTGTGACTTAAATTTCATCTTCAGATAGGAAATCCTATGCAGTTTCCCTTATGATTTTGTGCAATATTAGCACCATTAAAGAAACAGGGGTTCACTGGCAGAAGAACCCACTTATGTGTTTCCAGATATTTAATGCAAAATACCATCATCTCCACCATGAAAACACAAAAGCTGAAATATCAGTTTGTCTTACATGTTCCAAAGGACGGATCCCCGCATTTTTTCTCCATCTGTACTGGTAGGAGGTTCTTTCAGAAGGGTTATTTTAATATGGTACAGTTAATGTATCATATCTGAACCACAAATCTTGCATCTCAGGCATACTGGAATTTCTTTCATAACATACAATTCGAGCTCTCACTAAAATTTCATGGCACTACGATGACACTTTATTGTGGAAAAAAAATCTAAACAAAAAGCTCTACATTATCCATTGTCTTTGCTATCAGGAGATCTACCCTTTTGGTACTGAATTTCCAGGAGTAAGCTCAGGCGAGAAGTAGCCTGCATGATCAGAAGTATTTACAAAAGCAAAGCACAAACTAGTTCAGTATCACATATATAACAGTCCTGCAGTGACACATGTGGAGTTTGATATTCCTTGTGCTGAAGTCAATAATTAAAAGTACGTTTACTTCAGTGGGAGGCTTTAGAGAAACAAAGTGAAAAAAGGAAGGATAATGATCAAGACCATTGAAATCACAGGGGAAGTTGTGCAGTAACATAACATGATGTAAAAAACTACAGCTTAAGGAGAGAGAAAGAGTTGCGCAGGGGGAGAAGATCAAGCAGGCAGATGGAAGACAAGCTCTTTGAAGTGAATTAACAGAAGACTTTATTTTATAAAAGCTTAAAGTAGAGGCAAATGTGATCAGAAGCCTGGGAAAAAAAGATGACGGTGATGGTCAGCAATTTAGACAAGCTGAAAGCAAGAAAAAGAATAAGATTTGGAGATGAAATGATTGATATCTGATGCAGGTGGAAAAAATGAGGGGGAGAAAAAACACAAGAGAAGTTTCCTGTATCACCCAATTTCTAAGTGGAGTACTTCTGACTCTCTTAGATTTCACAAAGTGTTGAATGAAGCTTCTGGATTATCTGTACAACTTTTAGATATCACTGCACTCCTGAATAGAGCTAAATCAGAAAGTAAGTGATAAAAAAAAAATCCAAAAATAAGATAGAAAAAAAGATAACTTGGAAGAGCTTTTGGAAGAAAGCCTCCTGCTGAAAGACATGAAACAGAGCGCGGAGAAACATTGAGCTAATGTTTCTGCAGGTTTCCAATAGTCTGTTTCAGAGCAGTCAAGATGTTTTGCCACTCTATCTCGTCAGTCAGTCGTGTGAGACTGAGAATGAGGAATTCGACCAACTGGAAGCACAACAAAGGACCAGCAGGAACTTTACTGACAACAACAAAAACTGAGATTAAAGGAGCTGAACAATTGCATCAAGTGCCTCCTTCAGAACTGTAACAGGGGAAGAAGAGCTGCCGGGGAGACAAAGGAAGAAAAGAAGGTTTCTGTTCCGGACTAGCAAGGACAGAGAAATCAAGAATGTGCTCAGAGTAGTCTCCTATTAGGAAGTACCACAAAGAGTCCACATTGACCAATACACAGCATTTCCTTTGGGATGGGAGAATAAAAGTATCTTTGCACTAGGGAGAGATGCATTAGTAACTTGAGTGAGAATGACATATATTGACATCCGCCTTGCAATGCCCTTTGCAGAGTTAAAAGATGAAGCGTCTCCACGAAGTTGAAAGCTGGGATTAGGAAGTGGCAAGATGAACTAAGAGTTAGGCAGAAGCAGCCAGAGGAAGCCACACAAATGAAGGCTATACGACTGCCTCGCTCAGAGATAAGGCACAAGACATAATTCAGTAACTATAATGCACAAACACGTAATGCTTTAGATTTAAAATAAATGACAGTGGAATTGCCTTTTTTGGCGCTGAAAATTCTGTGGGCTTATAGTTCCTTTTGCACGGCATTTTTACGTTTGCCCAGAGCTCTGAGCTGGATTCTGCACTGCGTCTGCAAGCCCAATCAATAATTCTTGAAAGGTGCAATAGGAACAGGACTAGAATACCTACAGCAATCACCTCCATTTTAGCTGCGGGTAATATTTTGAGAAAACAAAAGTCAAATAAAGTAGAGCACAGAAGTGATTAGATCATTTAGAGAAAGTGTATTTGCCTCACTTGGTGAAACCTATCTTCTTGATGTTGCCTAAAAGGGAAAGAAGGGGGCTGAGGCAATGTGCAATTCTGTTCCTAGGACAAACTGTTTCAATTCAGTTAATACCCTTGACAGTACTGGAGAGGTAAATTATTAGTAAATGATATTTTGAAATATTACCTTGAAGCTTTAAGCGTGTGCTCCAATAATCTCAGATGAAATCATTCAGCTATCAAGGCGTTATTGATCCTGGGTAAGGATACTAAAGTTTAATCAGAATACCTAAATTGTACTTTACTTTCAAATTATACTGCTTTTACAAAACAGACATTGTAGTTAAAAGCAAAACCATACCTTTGTTATAATTTCATTAATGTTAGTGGTAATTTTGGCACTGCTACAACACATTGCTAAAAGGATTTGGTTAAACGTAATGTACAGCACAACTAGTAAAGAAAATTCACCAGCACAGGTGCTCCTAAAAATATATCCAGTGAGGCGAATAAGAGATTTTAATTTGCTTTTAACTGTCCTTTGTAGATAATCCAGTATATTGTGTATGTGCGCTTCTACTGAAAATTTACTCTTATTTGAGTTTGTCTCTTATTCTTTTGTTGAAATCTGAAGCTCTATTCTGTCATTCACATTCAATCATTCTACTCACATTGACTTTATGAAGAGAAAAGCACCATTCAAGCAATTTGGACACTGAGTACATAATTTTAAAGAGAGAGATCAGACTTCCTGAATTAACGTTTCTCCTTTCGTCTTCATTCAAGAGTGCTATTGTCATAGATACAGGGTATTCAAGGACAGAGTCATCTCTAATCTAATGCTGTATTGAGAATATTTGGTCTTATTTATTAATTGAATCATTTAGTTAATGTAAAACGAATAATGCACACATAGGCTATCCTTTTGATCCACAGACCTTGTACACATTACATGAGAGATTTCTCCAAGGCTGAATTTTCAGGCTCCATGCTTTACCAGAATAAGAGAAGGGAAGAAAGAAGCTAGAGGCATTTGAAGAGCATGACAGCTCAGAGAAATAATCTGCAGACCATCTACATGACACAGCTAGAATAAGTCCAGGAGTGCTTATCCAGCTGCAGCCTAAGGGATCTGTGATGCAGCCAGCTGCTGCTGCTATATGACATCTGGGATCTGTAGCTGGCATTGAAAAGCCAAAAAAAGAAAAAAAAAAAAAAAAAGATGGGGAAAAGAATTGAAGAGTTATGTGAAGTTAACAACAACAACAAAAATCATCCCTCTCCCCCAACACTAGAGGTATTTCCAAAGAAAGAAATTTTGTTGCAGGCAAAAATGAAGATGGAGCCTTTGTGCACTGCACAGACACAATGCACAAATGAAAGGTGAAATACGCCCTGGCAAATGAGTCAATAAAACTATTAGAGAAACACACCAATATTGCTAAAAGCAGCACCGTAGGCTCATATCTGACCAGCAGTTTTGTTACTCACGGCTCCACTTGCAAAGATTACCATGGCTAATTCATGCTGTGGGGATGAGAGCGCCTGGTTTTTAAGGCTGTGTCAGTGGTCTCAAGCATTATGCCAAGGGAATCCGATTCTCCACTCACAGAAAACCTCAGCCTGATTTCCCCTGCCCTCTCACCAGTGTTTACTGGGCATGGAGAGAAGTGCAAGCAGGGAAGTGACTTGCCTGAGAATATGTAGTGTGCTATCAGCACAGCTAGAGAAGATGAAACCAGACTGCCAAGGGAATGCCCCTTGCACAACAGCCCGGATCCTCCTACCACACCAGGGACCAGGTGGTCGGCTTTTATGTAGTAAGGCAAACTCATGTTTTCTGGGTTTCAGTGTTTTGCAAATCTCTATGAAACACAATAAACCAGGCAGTCAATACTTTCAGATTACTGCACAGAGCTGCTGACAGGTTCCTTTTCTACGGCTTATGCACTTCATCAAAGGTTACTAGATAGCTTCTCATCCTCATATGACCCCCTCTACCCTCTCATGACTGAGAGCATTTGAGATATGAGTGATTCAGATACGCCTGACACAAACTCCCAAAAGCTTCACTAAGTGTAATTTTATAGAAGCAAATTGCCTGCTTCTCTGAGATGGATCAGCAATGTTTCCCCTTGTCAACCCGCAATGCTAGTAAAGCTTTGAACTGCCACAGTCACTCTCTGAGACAGAGACCTCGCTGGGAAAGATCATGGGTGGAAAAAAGACTGCTGTGCCCCTGCACGTGTTTCTGTGGCAGTTTCTATATTTACATTTTTGGGGAACTAACTCTGGGCCAGATTTTGTCACTACTATTCACAGAGAAGAGTGTCTCACTGCACGAATACTCCCGGGGGTCTTGACTGAGGCAATCCTGGATCATACTAAAGTGCCCTTTCCACTGTGAGCGATTTATTTTTCTGTCTGGCTTAAAGATGGCTTCAGCTGAACTGTTCACAGATGAAGGCAGTGTTCATGGTAGTGGCAGACTGTGACCTTTACACAGCAAGAAACATTTCTACAAAGGGTCCTCCACTCGTGGAAGGGGCAGATGGCACTGCTGTAAGCTTGGAGCATCTGCATGAAATAAGGAGTGAGAAAGCTGAGGCATGTCTGTGTTACACTGGTGCTGCTCATAAGCACTTCAGCAGTAAGAGCAGGCAAGCACTGCACTGTGCAAATCTCTTTAGGATAGACAAAACTTACATTTTGGGGAATGAAGACTTTGCCTTTGCACTTGACATCAGACAGATAGTGTTAGGCTAGCCTGGAAATTACATTTCAGGAAGTTCCAGAATGGCCAACTGTATCTAACTTATACAGACATTGATACTGTGTGCACACACTACAAGTGTGTTTCCAAATGCGGCTTTGATACTGGAGCCATGGCCATCACCCCAGCAGAGTTTCATAGAGGTCAGAGCTTCTTCCTGAGGCAGTAAGGAAAATCCCACTGTATGAAGGAAATAGACACTGTATTGATACATAAGGTATGACTAGGCATATTTATAAATAACAGGTTGTTGTAGTTTAGCCCCAGCCCACCCAGCCGCTTGCTCATGTCCCCCCTTTTTCCCCCCCTAAGAAGGAGGGGAGAGGAGGAGTGGAAAAAAAAGAGGGGAAAGGAAGAAGAAAAATCTTGTGGGTTGAGATAAAAACAGTTTAACAGAAACAATAACAGAAAAGGAAAAATAACAATAACAATACAGGTGACTCTCATCAACTGGTGAATTGGTACATCCTGAGCAGTGATCGCAGATTCCCACCCCCTGCACTAACCCCCACTTATATACTGAGCATGACATCTATGGTATGGAATATTTCATTGCCCATTCCATTGTTCTGTCTATGTTTCTATGGGAAGCTGAAAAAAGTCCTTGAATAGTGTAAATATCACTTAGCAACAACTAAAAACAATAGGTATTATTGACATTCCTTTCACAGCAATCACTGAAAAGAAAATTAACTCTTTCCCAGCTGAAACCAAGACACCAGTAGACGAACAGATCAACCACAAAAGTAACTCTTGAAATTTCTGCCTTTTCTCTTCAGTTTACCTACACGCACTTCTCCAAAGCCTTATATAGAAAAGTACCTCATTGATGCAGAGCTACTATTTTGGCACAACTAGAAGGCAGTTTGGGAGCCCAAAGATTTTACTGTGTCTATAGCTTAAACAAAAATACACACGCAGAAGAACTGAAAAGAGGAAAAAAATCAGTTGTTCATGCCTGGCCTTGAAAAAAATATCAAACCTAAACCTTCAGAGCTTCAATGCAGGTCTTAACTCCCAGATCATGCCAACCAACACCCCAGAGAAAAGGCTAATTTCAGAAGTCCTATGGGGACCTAAAAGTGTTCACCAGAAACACAGCAAACTATAAAATCCAGTGCATAATTCCAACACATTCAAGACAAAAAATCCCAGAACCCACTGATGTCTTCCTGTTACAGAGATTTAAAACTGGCAAAGCTATAGAAAAATTCTGATGGGTCCTTATCTAAACCATTTACTCCAAAAATAGCGCCACTGATTTCATGCCCTTTACTGTTTCTTTAAATAATCCAAGTTCCTCCCACCCTCTCCACAGAAACTAAAAAAAGAAAAAAAAAATCTTAACATGACAAATGTTAAGCCTGCCCTTCTGTGCCTGTGATGAATAATGCTCATGCTCTGGAGGACCCAGCAGTGTTATCACCAGAGAAACCTGCTCTCTCTCTTCTTGTGAATGATGGTTGTGTTGAGTTTGGGCTAGAATCCTGGCTGACATGTCTGAGTCCCTACAAATTTCACAAATTTCACCCACGCACAGAGGATAAGGGACTGGATGAGGGCTGGCATGTAATACACAGAAACTGTAGAATAGGAAACCTCTTTGGTCTTGGGGGTGGGAAAAGGTTTGCCTGGCTGGTTTTGGTTGTGGCAGGGGGATTGGTAAACATAACCTTGAACCAGACTGTGGCCTTTCCCTGTGGGTCCTCAAATATTCCAGCCCAATGGGCTAAATGGATCAACACACAGGATCAATGCCTTAAAGAGCATAAGGAGGGGGAGATAAGCAGATTTCTTTTTGTTAGAGTTACCCATGGCTAATGGCTTTGCTGGACTGAGGCCAGCTACCATAACATACACATCTCTCGAGTTTGTCTAGAAGTGGTAGGTGTATTATTTGTTAAATTACTCTCTCCCTTATCTCATGTTAAAAAAAAAAGAAAAAAGAGTATAAATGTTCTTTTACTACAAACGGACACAAATTGCTCTGCAGCAGTTTGAAATGCTTCAATATATACATCTTCCCAGGAGCCTTTAAACTGTTGTTTCACTAATTCCAACAAACACTTGTCTTCCCTATAAAGGACTGAATTATGCATGGCAGCAAACGAACAGAAAGAAGAGAGGTGATCTCAGTTAACTACAGCTGCCTAGATGTTAGCTGCCTTGCTCCAGCCAGTCATTTATGCTGCCATTCTTAAAACAGATGTCTGAAGTGGAGAAAATTGCCTTTTAAATGTGCCAGTCTCTCTCCTGTCACTAGTGAAAGTGTTCAGGTGAGGAACTTGGAGGACCCAACCAACTCTCAAATGGCTGAGGTTGGCCAGATGAGTGACGCAACACGAGGGAACACCAGAGAGGAACAGAAGAGCCCAAGTTCAAGCTCCAAACCTCATCCTGACCGGCAGCACCAATTGCCAGTTTCCTTATTTCTTCGTGGCCTGCCAAAGGGTGCTCCAGTTCCCCAGGACCAGGTCTGGTGAGTCTCGTCTAACAGTCAGCTGCAGTAAATGCGTGCAAGACACAGTGACACAGAGGATCGGCTTTCAGCATGGTGGGTCACTGCCCAAACCAAGGAGGAGGAGGGCTCGCCTGGCCCATCAGTTATTGCTGCTTCCCACAGCACTTCCCATCGGCTCCTAGCCACCAGCGGTTTAGAGATGCTAACTGTCCAAGCTTGCCTCAGAGGTATTTCAGCAAGTGAGATGAACCACAAATTACTCAACACAGTCCACAAGGGCTTTCTCAGCCACTGGGTTTAAGCGATAGTGTAGATGAGGTTAGATGGACTGAACCATAGCGTGCCCAGCATTAGCTATCCTGAAGGACTATTTCTCATAAAGGACATATTGTGCTGAGTAATGAAAGGCCTCGCTCCTTTCAAGGAATAAAAAATTGCATGAAGTATGCTTGAGTTCCTTCTTTGCAAAAGGATCTGTCACTAAGTGGATGGGGTAGAGTCTGGGGAGGAGATCCATGCTATCTGTCTCCTGATGTCTTGGAAACAAAAAATACCTAAAAGCTCTATCTGGAAGATCTTGTTTATAGCCTTTACACCAGATGAGACTGAGGTTTTGATGCAGAAGGGTGGAGGAAATGCCTTGTACAAACCTCTAGAATATATATCTCCTTCTACAACCACCTTGCTAGCTCTAGAAATCTCCAACTCATAACACTGAAATATGATTTTTTCCCCTCTTAAGCACCAACTTAAAATTTCAGAAAATCAAGAATCTCAATAATATTTCCTGCAACATGTATTAACAGTATTTTATTCTACCCTGTTTCCTATGGAAAATTAAAAAAACACACATGTTCCTAATGGGTTAGACTTGATAACCCCTTCCAATTCAACAAATTTGGTGAAAGCATGCTGTAGACTTCCCTAATTATTCAGAACTTAGCCTTCCAGAGTACCCAGACTTCCTCCCTGCCAAAACAAAGGCAATGGTCAGCCTTGACATGTGCCTCTGTCTTACCTTGGTATGGGGTGAGGATGCCACCAGGCAGAAGCACCTCCTAGGTCAATTAGTTTGTACATAGCTCTCCAAAATAACTGGGATAGATTGTACTTCTCAGCCTCAAAAGGACCATGTGAATATATCACCCAAAGTCATGACATGGGCAGGTGCTACATAACAGGCACCTTACCTGAGCCTAATACAGTCTAAATATTTCTAAATAGGTCCAGGGCTCTTTGATCTGGGAGATAAAAGAACAACATGATTCAAAAATGGAAGTTAGCCGCTTCAAAAGCTGAAGTTAGGCCTGGCAACAGCACTCATATTTTTATTAATGGTAAAAAAATTAACCACTTAATAACTCATGTGATAGATTCTTCTAAGTTGCATCAGACATAGTTTTGAGGCTTCTTTTCTCTTCCCATAAAGGTCTGCTGAAAGGTCCCTGACCACTTCATCTTACATCTCATTGGTTTCAACTTTTTCAGTACATTGGATTAATTCTTTTTTGCTTCAATATCCTTAAAATCCATCAGTTTGCTTATAGTGTACATGAGAGTTGAAAGAAACAGCTCACATCATGCATTTATTATGAAACTATTTCATTGACACAACTGCATTTTTTCCCCAGTCTTTGCTGGTGCCCATTTTTTCCCTCCTACACAGCTGTGCCCATTGGTCTCTTATGTCACTTGTCTCTACATTGCTCAATATCCTGTCATGATTTATCCCTACTCATTAGATATTGATGAGTGGGAAAGCAGCAAAAATGTGCTAAATCCCCACTTCTATCATTATATATCTTAACGTCTCACAGCTTATGTCTGATCTATTACTACTGCACAGCTTGAAAGGCTCCATTTAGAAACTAAATTTTAGTTAAAAATCAGACCATTACTTAGGTAAGCATCCGTACTGTTCCCTCTGCGTGTGGCATTGGAGGGAGTATACATAAGGACACAGAAGCTCTAAGGCATGCTAAAGCACCTTATTTCCCATTTCCTCCAGACCCCTGCCCTTCAAAGTCTTTCTGCAAATCTGACGGAAACAAGGCAGGGAAGAATACATTTTCTGGGGCACGGAGTCTGTGTAGAAACATTGCGCCTTTGTTCTGAAGATACGCCATGAAGAAATGGGCATTGTTCAAGCATGGCAAAGGCAATTAATATGCTGCAGCGTCTCAGGCAGGAGAGCTTATCCTACAGGTGGATCAAGGAGTCCAGGTGTTTGGAAAGCTGTCCGCTGCCTCCTCCAAGGATTCCAAAACCACATACTATTTTTGGAGCTTTTTCAAACCACTGTGTTAAAACACCTGGGCACTCTCAGCTCCTTCTGCTAGATATTGCCACAGGGGAGTATTACATATTCCTTATGCGTGCCTTGATATAATTCACAAAAATGAGTGATCAATGACAATGTGTGAGCCAGGCATTCTCAATTAAGATCATATCAGCTCAGAAACAAGTAATTTTTTTTCTTTTATTCCTGCCAATTCTTAATTAAAACAGGTAAGTAAATGCATAAGACTGCTGAAATTGAATTTGGAAAGGCTGAAATTCCCAAAGACAAGCTGTTATTGACATGTTACTGAAGAAACAGAATATTATTCACTTTATGAATCTTTACTTTTGGCTTACATAAGAAAAGATTAATTTCTAGACAAAATAAATCTTGCTTTATAGTTCTCCCCGAGTCACTTAGTGAAATGAAGCTTTTAGATCTTCACTGTAACAATAAATAATACACTTAAAAAAAAAAAGTCCAAAGCACAAAGCATACTCATGAATTCAGAGGCTGAACTGACTCTAATTAAAAAGTCCAACCTTTTCTCATCTTTAGAAACCGTTCCTGTATCTCATCCACCCTTCTCCTCTGCTTTCTGAGCTTTCACAAATGCACCAGGACACTGAAGTGACCTTTTAGTCAACATTTTAAATCACTCTTGAGACTACAGTTTATTTATCATACTAAAAAAGGTGAAGGATCCATGTTTATACAGTTAATGTGTCCAATATAGCCAGCCGCACTCCAGCTGCAGTTTGCATCCCAGTTATCCTTCAGCTATTGCTAGCTCTTCCACCATTACTGCTTCCATGGAAGTGTTCAAGGCCAGGCTGCATGGGGCTTGGAGCAACCTGGTCTAGTGGGAGGTGTCCCTGCCCATGGCGGCGGGGGGTGGAACAAGATGATCTTTAAGGTCCCTTCCAACCCAAACCATTCTGTGATTCTATGATTCTATGTCATGGTATTCACAAATGCTTTTACAAAGCCTTTCAGGTGTTCTTGTTTGCAACTCATGTTTCCCTGACTCCTTCTCTTACTCCAACAAAAAGCAAAAAAATATATCCTAATTTATCCATCTTTTTCCTACATATTTCCTTACTGCATTCACTTAAAATTAGCTTCACTTTCCAGATAAAGTTTCTGATCAGTCAACACAGCATTCCCATTGCTCTGTGTCTAAGCACTTGCTCTTCCATCTTCTCAGTGGACTTGACACCCACACACTGAGGTAGGGTAATACACAGGAGGACTCCTGAATAAAATACCCTCTGTCCAAAGACGATATGCAGCAGCAGCTTGCATTCGAGCGTGCTGCCTTCTTGGTGTCTTCAGTACCTTGCTTTCGCACCCCGCGAGCTTCATTCTTCAGTTCCACACAGCTCAGGACAACTGCTATTGTAAGATGGGGTTGATTTGAGGCAAAGGCACTGGCCATTTCCAAATCATGCTTGTTTGCTTTATTTGAGCATTTGCTGTTCTGCACATACACCACTGAAAAAAAAAAAAACCAAACTGAAACAGCCCAGATCTTCAGTGTCAGGTTTGTTTGGGCCCCAAGGAGAACCCTTCCCTATGCACCTGAGTCTAAGGGCTGACTAATGGCCCTGCTCCTCAGGAGCAGAGCTGCTGCCTCTGCCTGCTGTCTGTTTTGAGCACTCTCAAGAGAAACAGAGTGGTTCGTTTGCTTTGTACCCGAACAAGTGGTAGGCACCAGGTGTTATGAATTTTCTGTAAAACAGCCTGAACACACAGGTGGTGAAAGTTACTGACAATACAGAAACATTTAGCTTAACCAAGGCTTGGAAGGATCGCTAAGAATTTCCCGAAAGACCAAGGAGAAGTACGCAATTAGGCAACACTTAACAGAGGAATGATTGCAGATAAGTGCAAGGTGTTGCATGAGAGTGGAGAAAAATAAACAACATTCTGGATGAGTATGACCTCTCCAAAATAAGAAGTTCATTAAAGGAAGGACTGCAAAATGCCTGCAACTGGGTATGTAGAGGGGTAAAGTATAAAGCAACTAAGATCTTTGACTTGTTTGTCTGTAATTATTGTGCATAAAAGACAACAGCAGTTATAGAGAATATTTTTGGCTTGAATTCATCCTCAATACAGAAAAGTCTGCTTCAGACTCATTGTGCTGGGAATGCAAGATACAGAGATTCCAGATCTTCGTCAGGCAACATGTAGATGAAAAGCGACTGAATTCAGCTAATGGCCAATTTTTACAGGCTACTATGGCTGCAAATTGGAGCCCAGTGCTACACAGTGTTTGCTAAGCAGTCAGACTGATTAGTATGTATGAACTCTAGCATATACAGAAATCACACCACTATTCAGTGCTACACAGGCTAAATAAGGGTTTAGAAGCCTTCAAAAAACCCTTGCAATTAACTGTAAATTCATTGAAAACAAAAATATTACAAGACATGCATTTTAAAATCTGTAGCTGAATTACAGTTCTTATTTACCAAAGAAACAGAGAAATTTAGTTTGTGGGGTTTTTAGTAGTAAGTGCATGCATGGATGGGAACAGCACCTGCACGCACAGCTATTGTGATTCAGATTTGGAGGGCCATGAGATTCGATGCCTCCCAGCACAAATTTCTGGCCAACTGGGATCAAAATTCTGGCCTTCCTGGGCCACCTCCGAGTAATTGTCCAGGTGAATTGTTGGAATTGTCACTGCACTGATAAATCTGGGGCAAGCCTCAAATTAAGGCAGTACACTGAAAGAAACAGAAATATATTGTACTGTTTGAAATTATGAGGTAGAATCCCTGACTGCGTTCAAGTCAATGGAAATTTTACCATTCTTTTCAAGAGGAGGTGGAATTACAGCCCCAAACCCCATTATTTAGAAGGCTATAATACTCCCCAAAAAAGGGTTAGAAATATTTAGATGCAATCATCAAGTAGCTTTGTGATTCATGTTTATTGAATGTAATCATACAAACTGTTTAGGTCAGAATCCTTGATATTTCTTCTTAGTTCTGTGTAAATACCAAGTTCTGCTCTGGCCATGTTATTATATTTATCTTCCTTTAATGCTCACTTAAGGAAGTGCTTTTGGGTTGCTTGGCCCCTAGCAGGGAGGGATACAAGTCAACCGAAAAAAAAAAAAAAGCAAGAAAGGAACTGTAACATTAAGGAATTTTTTTCATTCTGTCTTCCTAAAGCTCCAGTGTGGTTTCAGAGGTTTTTACCTGCTTGCTGTTCACGTTCAGTGTGAACATAAAACCACCAAAAGAACTTCCCAGATTTTAATAATGTTTGAGAACTGGGTCAATACATGCTGATAGAAGCGCTTCAAATGCATACACCAGCACCTGACAAGCAGCAGTGGGGGGAGAAGGAACAGGGCTTCAAAACTTCAGTAGTGGTGATCTGTAATGCCCTTTCAATTTCTAATTTTACAAAATAGATTGAGTGGTGTGAGCCTCCAGTCCTTGGGTAGCAGGGGGAACCTCTGTGTCTCCGTGCCAGAGCACAGAGCCACGGTGGCCTTCAGGGGTCCTTCTCTCTTGGGCAAAGTTTGTGTCCTCTCCTGCCAGTCCTCTGCTCTTTTAAGACGCTTCAGCCTTTCTGAGAGCTGGGAGACCCCTCTACCTAAGCTCATGGCCTTCATCATCAAGCCATTAATGTAGCCAGCCGGCTGCACGTGGAGTAGGTGCTGCTGTACTGTCAGCATTTCCTCGGCAGCTGGCAGAGTGCAGGTGCACGCTCTCAAACAGCAATCTGTGCAGAGTGCTGCTCCTCGAGCGCAGCCAGCACACGCAGGGCTTAGGGGCTTCCAAACACGAGGCCCTCCAGCCAAGCTGGCCCTCCCGCCGCTGCTTTCTTGCAGCGTTCCTCAAGGGCTCTCTTTGCTAACGTAGAGGAGAAGATGCCTGACTGTATCAGTGCCAGTCCAGACAGACAGCAATGGATAAGCAAGGAGCTCTCGTATCAAACGCAAAAAGAGATCCACATTGCCAAGGAACTGCTCGGAAGCAGTGATGGAATGGCATAGATGGATAACTTGAGGTTAAGTTCATACCTTTAAATTGCTGTGTCTACTCACTGACACCTGTTTCTGCCTTGCCTTTGGCAGTCAAACTCAAAATCTGCAGTTCTGAGATATAAAAAAAGGAAGCCAGAAACAGTTAGAAACACATACAACTGGGATTTGAGAATAAAGGTTTGGGGAAAGGACGGAGGGACAGTTCAGTGGGAATGGAGAAGCCAGGGAGACACTGAAACAAAGAGGGAAGGAAGAGGAGCACAAAGAGAGAGAAACCCGTCAGGAGTTATTTCATCCCATTCAGAGAAAATTAGCTTGATGATTCAGTCATTCTTTTTCTGTTTTCAGTTGAATAAAAGAAGTTATCTTTTAGGCTTTTCCCAAGGCTAGCATGATACTTCTTCCTAGGACACAAACACCCATTGGACATAACATGTCACTCTTACTTGGTGTTTTTTAACGTGACAGCTTTGAAACTAATTTAACAGAATAGTTTCCAGAGAAAAGATATCATGCAATCCAGATCATCCAAGTGTACTCTTCCATTCCTATCTAAAATCAAGGAAGGAGCTTGTTTGTCCTGGTTGGGCAATAGGTTTACGTCTCCAGATCAGAAGCCAGCTAAGGAGAAACTAAATAAAACTTAGCATACTGGATGAAATTTGCAGAATAACAAATCACACTGTTCCTTTAAAAAATGGGGTATTTATGTTGTGATTTTTTTCTCTCATTATTCTGTCCTCTCTTTGTTTTCCTTATTTCCCCCATTTTCTCCTATTTTACCTTCCAATTCAGCTGCTTTGAACACGTACGTATATATTCTTTTTTATAGCATCCATTGCAGTAGGATGCTGATTTTTACTTAACTCAAAGAGTAAACAATATAGAAAAACGATTATCTGAAATTAATCTGCAAAACAAGGAAATTGTTGTATTGTTTTAAAAATAAAAAGCATTAATAAAAAAATCTATTTTTCAAGTCAAAGAATAATTTACTGCTGGTAGTGTAAATTTATACAATCCCTCTGAGACTGAATTCTCCTTCTATCATCAGTTACATATAATCTCACCTGATGCTAAAAAGAAACTGAAGGAAAAACAGCACTAACTTTTACCCTCTGTGACTACCAGAAGATGGTGTGTTTTAAAAGGTCTCTCTGGGTGGTTGTGATGGCAGCATGTGGAAAGGGTCCATGAAGCCAGGCAGCAGGGCGAGCACTGCTGAGGTCCATCCCCCGCTGGGCTGCACAGGACAGACAGCAGACAGACCCACAACCCCTCTCTTTCCTTTCAGCTCCAACCCACTCCTTATGCAACTGTCCCCTGTGCTTCACCATGCTGCACTGGACCCAAACTCCCCACGGCACGTGATTCCCGCTGTGAGCTGAAGGAAATTAATTAAATTCCATGTCCTGGCCTCATTCTGCTGCCTTACAAATACCTAAACTTGGGGCTGGGGGGTAGCACTGTCCTAGCTGAAGGGAGAGATCAGACCTTTTGCATCCAGCTTCTGAAAATAACTCCCAGGCAAACACTTGGAAGCATAAAAAGCATGGCTTTATTTCAAAATACTATCTTCAGAAAAGAAGGTAAAATTACATTTAAGAGACTAAGGATATAGGTGCTAGATTTTCACACAGCCTAAGAATGGTATTTCAGGACTACCTGTGTGAATTTACCTTTGTCATGAGCAATTTACATCACCTGATGAGTTCTTCTTCATCTAAACAGAAAAATGACTAGGTAAGTTCACTACCACAGGCACCCACTAAAGGCTGTGTAGCCACGGCACAAGGCTGAGACCCTGGGCTCTGCCCCATGCTGCCGCCTGGACAGCCTGCCTGTGAGGAGGCAAGAGGCAGACCTGGGACCTCAGAGAGGATGAAGGATCTCTCAGCTCAGCTCCAGACGACTCCCCAGAGCTGCTGTGGCTACGTTGTCCTGCCTGTCTCCATAAACATATGCTGCCAGAACAGCCAGTGGGAGCCAGCAGTTACTGGGTGCCTGACATAACTTGGGGCCCAAATTCTCACCAATGAATGCAAACGTCGGCCTAAATTCTCTACTTTTGACTACATTGAGACAAAGAAAAAGCTCATGCAGCTCTGCTCTGCCCCACACAGCAAATGCAAGTTGCTGTTCTCTGATGCACCATGCAGTGTACACCATATGCTCTGCCCTTGAGCAGGGGACAGGCAGACTTATACCCTCGGCGACATCATTTTCACTACTCGAAACTCAAGATTTATTCAGACTTAATCGCTACGTATACCCAGCTTGGTTAACACGAACACACCAATTCGAATTTCAGACTTAGGCAGAAAGTCACTGTTTGGCTGTTAATTGGATAATACATGAACGCTGCCACAAATTGTTTTCTTTTGCAAGCAAAGGCAAATATACTTTTTTATCCTGCTAGGAGGATACACAGAAAAGGATGCTGCTTTCTGAATAGCATGTTTCCAGAGATATGATTCAAGCATTAACAAAAAGAAAAGAAAAATCTATATTCTGTCTATAGGACCGACTGAAAGGGCACCTGGAGAGGCAAACACAGTGTAGCTATATATCACCAGTAGTTGTCAAGGTAACCACAGGATTATGATTCCAGACTAAAAAATCATTTCATATATCTTCTAAGACAGCGGTCTTCAGCCAGCCATTTGAGATCATCTTAACTGCAGGAAGAGCCTGAGTAAGATTCTCAGGAGAACTACTCACTATGTCAGCCTTGTAAGACATGCACCGGTTCTACACCAAATAAGCAGATTTTTTGACATGTTTCTCTGTTATCTATGGCCTATGGTTTCAAAGCCTAAGGCCTTCATGGCACTGGAGATATGCTTTGCCATCTGCATTCAGAAACAAAGTCTTGAAGGATATCCCATTTGAAGACCACTTAGCATGGGACCGACCAATTAATTTTGCATCATCTCAAAGCAAAAAAAATAAATACCAGATTGTTGAAAAGTAGGCTCAGACTCACATGAAAGAAGTGTTTTTCACAGGACATTTCCATTTTGTGGCAGTTTTTAAACAAAATCTTGTTTTTAAACAAAATCTTGTTTTAAACGAAATCTTTGCAATATTATTTAAAAAAAAAAAAGAGAGAAATTCCTTTAATTCCTTTATAGCATGTGTTTGCAAATCAACACAAAGCATTGATAAGCAGCAGTTTATTAATTCAAGAAGATTCTAAGGTCTAGATTCTAATTCTTTGATAATACAATAGTCTGGGACATAAGAAACCCAGAACAAGTTAGGATGAAAAGCCTTTGATCTGGATTGATCTGAACACAAACTACCACATTGAAAGTTAATTCCGTCTATAGGCAGAGGCACTTTCCCTGCTTTATTTTGCAGATATGAGTTTTCTCTCTCTTTCGCCAATCAAAACAGACACATCTCTGGGAAATATTCTGTCTTCATGAAAAATTATTCCAGTTAGGGCCATGGGATTTTTGCATGGACTGACTTTCACAGAATCACAGAATGTGTTGGGTTGGAAGGGACCTCTAAACATCCTCTAGTCCAACTTCCCTGCAGTAAGCAGGGACATCTTCAACTAGATCAGATTGCTCAGAGCCTCATCAAGCCTGGCCTTGAATGTCTCCAGGGATGGGGCCTCCACCACCTCTCTGGGCAACCTGTTCCAGTGTCTCACCACCCTCATTGTAAAGAACTTCTTCCTAATGTCTAATCTAAACCTACCCTGCTCTAGTTTAAAGCCATTGCCCCTCTTCCTATCGCTACATGCCCTTGCAAACAGCCTCTCCCCAGCTTTCTTTTAGGCCCCCTTCAGGTACTGGAAGACCACTATAAGGTCTCCCCAGAGCCTTCTCTTCTCCAGGCTCAACAACCCCAACTCCCTCAGCCTGTCCTCATAGGAGAGGTGCTCCAGCCCTTTGATCATCTTCGTGGCCCTCCTCTGGACCCACTCCAACAGGTCCCTGTCCTTCTTGTGCTGAGGGCTCCAGAGCTGGACACAGTACTCCAGATGGGGTCTCACCAGAGCAGAGTAGAGGGGGAGAATCACCTCTCTGGGTCTGCTGGCCGTGGTTCTTTTGATGCAACCCAGGTGCAATTGGCCTTCTGGACTGCAAGCACACATTGTTGGCTCATGTCCAGCTTTTCATCCACCAGTACCCTCAAGTCCTTTTCCACAGGGCTGCTCTCTATCACATCATTCCCCAGCCTGTATTGATAACGAGGATTGTTCCGACCCAAGTGTAGGACCTTGCACTTGGCCTTGTTCAACTTCATGAGGTTTGCCCGTGCCCACCTCTCTAGCTTGTCCAGGTCCCTCTGGATGACATCCTGTCCCTCTGGCATGTCAACCGCACCACTCAGCTTGGTATCATCTTCAAACTTGCTGAGGGTGCACTTGATCCCACTGTCTAAATCATTGATGAAGATATTGAACAGCAACAGTCCCAGTACGGATCCCTGAGGGGCACCACTTCTCACCCCTCTCCACCTGACTTCAAGCCATTGACCACCACTCTCTGCATGCGACCATCTAGAGGACGCAACTTTCAAGTGTAAATATAAGCTAGGAGAAAGCCTGCAAGATTATAGGTTGGAAAACTAACTTTTCACAGACCTCCAGTTCAGAAGCCCCCAGCTTCTGTGCAGAGGAGCACAGGTTCCTGTCTGTCTGTGCTCTCTCTGGAGCCTCACCGTGCTGCTGCAAGGATGGAGCAGACAAGGAAAGACTAGCACAAGGAAAGACTACCACACTCAGGTAGACCACAGTCTGTTGGTTCATGTGCAGCTCACACCTGTAGGGTTTCATGCACAGCCCGTAAGTACTTCAAATATAGGCTCTGGTTTTCCCATGTTTAGTTCAGGCTGCAAGTTCTCTGTGCTCCTGGCAGCTGAATACCTAGCATAGACGCCAATGGCATTTGCACAGAAAATACTCTACTTGTTATAAGCAAATTAACTTCTAAAGCCTTACATGTGACCCACAGAAGCCAGGATTATATAAAGTAGATATTGGAAGAGAGATATGAAAGCATGCAAGAGAGAAAACAAATCACCATTTTTCTTGGTTTTCTCTTTCAGTATTTGCTGGCAATTTTCTTGAGAACAGACAAGGTCTGGAAATAGCTCACACAACCCGCATGCAAATACTGCTTCAGCCGAAAAAAATAATGGCATACTATGGGAGGTGTCAAACCCAGGAGCACCTCTATCTGGCCACTGCTTGACATCATGGTTCTACAGCTACATAAAAGAGGATCAAAATCCTGTAAAAGGGTGAAATGGGAGCTTTTTCAGGCCTTGCAGAGGCAATTTCATTTTTTGCTCTGGTTTGCCTTCAGTAGGGCAGCACAATCAGCAAAATCCTAACCTTGGAGCTCGGGTCCCATTAGTCACACAAAGCTTCAGTGATTTACAGTCAGAAAATCATTTCAAGACATCTGAAAGGACTTTGTTATTCTGCCTAGAGCTACACCTGTGCACTTCTTTGTCTCTTAAGTTTCAATTAGAAATAATTTAAATAAGAGAAAATCATGTTTCCTAATGGCAGAGCCTGTTAATGAAATATGTTTCACATTTCCAATGGAAATGGGAATTTAGGAAACTAACAGGCAGAGCTTGTGCCTGCATTATGAATACACTTTATATTTGAAAGACTTTATCTCCATCTCACTATCCAGATCTGCAGCTCATCTTTAGCTCTGTGAACCATATTCGTTTTGCTTTTAATGTCTGAATTGCCACCTTGTTAATATGACAACTCAATTTCCAAAGTGTCTTAAGAACCACAAAAAATAGGGGATTCTCTATTGTTTTAAATGTCTGTAAACACGAGGGGAAAAATCTTGTAACATGTTACGCTGACAGTCAAAAGGAGAACAAAAAACGCAAGAGCAACAGGCTTAATGAATTTAACCATGTTTTTGCATCAAAGTATTATGTAAAACAAACAGAAAAGCAGGACAATTGATTTGCAAACTATTCACCTAAATGATTTTACCAGAGGGCTCTGGAGATACCTTGCTGTGGATTAAAATCTTTCCTGCTTAATACAGAGCAAAACGTCACCAACTTTACTGGGTAAGGGACATTAAGTGCTATGAGCACAGAGAAACTGTATTAGCACCTGAATTACTTTCTTGGACCCTAGAAAGGCATCTTCCATCCCTTGAGCATGTGGAGGATGAAGTCTTTACAGACTTAGATTAAGTTTAACACATCCAATATTTTTCAAGCTTCAAATATTTTCATATGGCTTGAATATATTTGATATAACCATAGATGAGGCTATGGAAAGAAAAGAAACCTTAATGTTTAGGCAAGATTCTTATACCTGTTATCAAGTGACAAAGCAGAAGAGCTCTGCAGTTCCACGCAGGGTCCTGCAAAGTGGTGTACTGTCAGATCGAGACTTCTTTACTCCTCACTCATATCACCACCCTTGTCTTTCAAGGTGTCTTCATGAGCCTGGCATTCAGTTATACAACTCTAACGGAGGGCAGTCCTTGACCTGCCAAAGCTAAGTACTGGAGATAATGCATCAGCATAAAAAAAATAAACCACGTAGGTGGAAACTGCACTTTTATTGCTAGGAAACTCTTTAAACCGATCCTACAGGTCTTTCAGCATCATCAGTGGTAGAGAAAGGATATGCCAATGGCAGGATGTGGTATAAGGGACAAAGTAGCCACGTCAGGTCTTGCCACAAGCTCAGGATGTTACACTTTTACACCTCAAACCTACACCATGAAAAGCAAATCTGACACAACAAGTATAAACTCGTACATGCTTATGCAGACTTACAGAGAATACGTCTCAACCACAAATATTTTCTACTATTTTTGGATGATCACTTCCATAACGACATCTTTGACGTACCATATCAAAGAAAAAGTCCTGGGTGACATTTTCGTACGTTTTAACAAGGCATCGGTCTTTGCTGAACTGGGTTACACAGCTCTGGCCCATGTGCTGGGAATACAACCATTGACTCTTGGGCAAAAACAAATTTAGAAGTTTGAGAATTTGGGAAATATCAGCAGCTGGCTTTTTCTAGCCTGCAGGGAAAGCCAAAAACTAACAGTCTGGTACAAAGTGGAAAAACATGGACTGTATTGTTAAAACTGGTGCCTGACATACAGCAAGCGTCACCTTTGAGTTATTCTGCAATTACGCTTGGTACCTATCAGCTAGATTACCCCTTCTTCTTTTGGGTAAACTCTTCGATCTCAGATCCCTACTAACAAGGAAAATCTCCTTGCTCATTACCAGGTTGTACTGCAAAAGGGAGAAAGAGACCTTGTCATCTCCTTATTCCCTGGCTGAGCCACATGTAGCACAAACATCCCAAGAGAAAGCTCTGGGAAAAAGCCAGGCTTGTTGAATGCACACGAACTGCAGTGTTTTAAAGGTGATATCATTCCTCCTACAGCTTGGCACACACTGTCTTGATGTGGGTCAGACTGTAAATGACACGATTTGGTTGCTACTGTGCTAACCTCTGCATTTCTCTGTCTCCGAGGGAGAAAGTCTCTTCTTCCTTTCTCACCTGGCTTCAAATGGAAGTCTCATGAATGCTGTAGATTTAGTGTGTAGTTTTATGATTGTGGTTTTATTTGAATTGCCACAAAAACGTTGGGTGAGATTAAACACAGGCTTCTTCTTTTGAAGAGGTCTGTGCTTAATATGACTTTTACACCCTGTTTTCTCACTAACTTTTAATTTTTTTCTCCTTTGAGTCTACTCAAACTGCAACTCCAGCTCCTACACTGCAGTTGTGAGAGCCTTTCCTTGGTACTGTGCTAAGTGATATTTATGCATAAACTTTTGCTAATTGCTGATTCCATTGGCATTCATGAACCTATGATGGAATGAATGAAGCTTTCATTCATGTTTATATATTAGTTTCCAACATTTGTATGTTTGTAATCATCAGGCTAAAACCAGCTTTCATTTGCAGAGATGTAAACTGAGGGTAACTGAGTCAGGAGATATACTCTATTATGTACCTGGAAAGTTTTTTCCTAGTATCATTGAGAGTTGAGTTTATCACAGAAACTTCCCAATTCCATAACTCAATGTAGTTTGTTCAGGACTGGTACCTACAGTTATGGCTACATTAACAAGCGGTTTGGAACAATGGAAGTCAATCTCTAGAGCTCATTTTGTGCTGGTCACTTGATGTAGGCACTTCTACAGGTTGTTGGGACTCTCTAGTTCAGATAAGCTCTAAGTTTGCTCTCGTGCACTAATGCTCTGTTACTGCTACAGCTCACCTCCCAGGCTAGTTCTGCCCAAAGAAAATCCAGGTCAGGACCTGCGGTGCTCTTCCTGATGCGAACCCATGCTCAGCAAGCGGGCAACAGTTAAGCGTTGCCTGAAAAGCGCTCTCCTGATCTAACGAATGAACACACTAACACAGACACACCCTACGCGTAAATTACAGAGATTTACTTACACAATTAGAATATCTCTGTGGTAATCCCTAGCCATCAACAATTTTCCCAGCCATATAATTACTACTATTAACAACACAAGTTCCCAATTTAACAAATGGAAGCAAGATAAATGCCCACATCATTCTGGCTTCTCCCAGCTTTATGATTCAGAGCATAGCAATCTGTTGCCCTTGGTCTTTTGGAAATAGTGCCCATGTGATAATTTTAATGACAATGCAGCACTTCTGATCTGCTCTGGCTATATGAGGGCTTTCACTGCTTTATCATGGAGGAGGTTCTGATGGTCAAGTGAATTGGGTCTATCATGCCCCAAGGACCTTACTCTCTTCCCCTTATTCTCTTCCCCTCATTCTCTTCCCCTCGGCTGCCTATGTCCTTTCTCACTCTTTACACTTCGCAATAGGTAACTCACCACAGATAGATACCCAAAACCAAGGAAGACACCTAAACAGTCTGGAATCAGCAGGGAGAGGAACGAAGGAGGTTTGTGGTGTAGCACCATGGGAGAGGATGGGTGGTGGTAAGAGGTGATGTGATACATTGCTTAGATTTTCTGTGTCATTTAGCATTGCTGCCTTGTAGGAGAATGGCCGCAACTGCTTTCCTCTCCAATATGCTACCATCTTTTGGCATTGGCTCTGGTTTGAATGCCTCCAGCATGGGAAACCAGGCTTCCTGCCTCCCTGTATTCAGAAGTTTTGTCAGTCTTTTCCTCATGTCTCGCCATGCTGCCGCAAAAAAGCATCATCTGTGTGCATAGCCTTTTTATTATTATCCTTTATCCTTCTTTGTTAACGCATTATTGCTCATCAGCACTTACGTACATGCTTTGAATCTCACTTGTCCCTGAACTAACTGTAGATTATGTCAAATAAAACTACTTGCCCTAGCAGACAGAGCTCCAGACAGACAGTGGGCCAAAACACAGAATGATGATATCGGCTTAAAAACACTGTAATTACATGCATTCAACAAGCCTGGCCTTTTCCCAGAGCTGTCTCTGGGGTTGTTTGTGCTACGTATAGCTCAGCCAGGCAACAAGGAGAGGACAAGGTCTCTTGCTCCCTTTTGCTGTCTAACCTGCTAACAAGAAAAGAGATTTTCCTCCTTATTAGAGATCTGAGATCTGGATAGCAAACTGATGGCACCCACTCATATAGTTTATCCTCAGTAAAAGAAGGATTGGGACCTATATTGTCCCAATCCTTGATCACGCTGGCTGCTGAGCAATACTGTTGGGAGTAGTTCTCCTTCAAGAGTCCAATGTTCCAAATGGGAACAGTTTCTGTAAGCAGTTTTTTTATATGGTCCACAAAAAATGCTTAAAAAAAGGGGGGGAAAGGTCAAGATAACTGATAATGTTTTTATGCAGTGAATAAACAGATATTGAATTGTAGCTTTTGAAAAAGTGATATATTCGCACAGCCTAGTCTTGGTCACAGTATCTGCACACACATCCCATTACAAAGCAAAGTGCAAAATCAACACAAAATACTGCTCAGATTCACAGATGTCCTTTGTACAGGATAATGCATTTGTAAATACAAATATCCCCCAGTCCGTGAGAAATTCTGAAAAGGCAATACTCTTCCAGTTTGTTTTTAGGCCAAATCTATCAGGACCTGAGATTACTAAAGCCTCAGTCATTATAATTACAATGAGGAACAACTTCAGTCAACTTTAGATACACTTTCAGCTTCCTCAAACTGCCAGCTGTATCTTGACAAAGTTTATAACTGAAGGTTAGAGCTTACTTCATTCAGAAAAATCAAGAAAGACTGGGGTGCTAGAAAAGCCTGTGATCACACAGATCTGAGAAAATAAGACAAACCCTGGTTTATTCAGATTCAGGCAGGTCATGTGATGTAATTAATTCCAAATAGTTTTGGTCTCTGTACAGAAACTTCCAGCAGAAGATTTAAACGATGTAATAATTACCTTTTTCCTTTCATGATCCTTCTGATTGTGCCTTAATTTATGATGCTTCTAACTAGCATACATGTATCCTGAGGCTATGATGGGTGCACATTTATTTAAGTCAAAAGATAAATCTTAATGAAAGGGTTTTTTAACACAATAATTAACGTATTTTGATCATCATAACAGTAATTATTAGAGGCACAAAACCAGAATGAGATCTCAGAAGAAGCCATGAAGATCCTAAATAGAGGGTGGAGTAGCAGCACTGCCCTATTATTTTGCCAAGAAATGATACATCAAAGTGGCAGCAGTGAATCATCATACGCTACTAGGAACTACACCCAGTGAATCCAAGAGATGGAAATATTAGATGCACTAACCTCCACCATAAATTGCAAATTATAATCGCACAGCAGATAGATAGTGCGCAATATGCCTTTTCTCATAGTTATCAAGCTATGCTCTCTTTATGCCTCCCCCAGGATGATCGCTCATCAAATTAAAAGAAAAAAACAGAAGAACCACAAAAACATAGGAATTTTATCTTGATGTGAAAGGTCCATCTATTTTTAAGAAGTTTTATTCTGTGAAGGATCATAAACTCTCGACATACGTCAAATAACACAACTGGACAGCCCTGTTCTTTTAGAAACCTCTTACCCCCCCCAAAAATCACTTTTTTATGGGATTATACACATGATGAGAGGCAAGACCAGCAATGAAAAAGAGTTCTTTTAGAAACCTCTTACCCCCTCAAAAAATCACTTTTTTATGGGATTATACACATGATGAGAGGCAAGACCAGCAATGAAAAAGAGCACACCCACTCTTACCTGCTGTCATCCTCCCCTTAGCAGAAATGACTAGTATTCTGATTTTCTGCCCAGCTATTAAATCATTGTGCCCATACACACGCGCAGACAGACTGTAACTTGCAAGCAGCCCTTTTGCGATGACTACAGTAAAGAAGTCAAACAAAACTGAAAACATTTTTTTAAAATATCCTACTCATTTTACCTTGTGTCAGATTTACTGAAAGAATTAGTTTCCCCAAACTAAAAAAAGTCTAACAATACGGAAGGCAACCTCATATAAAAGAAGAAACCAACAAAAAGAGAGGAACAAAACGAATTCCTTAAAGAAAATGATATAGTATGGTACCTTTTCCAGTCAAAGCTTCTTCTTGTATTTTCCTCACTGCTTCTTGGCCCTCATTCTCACTGTTTCCAGCTGTTACAATACAGAAAATGGAAAATTAGTGATGCAATAAACTTAAGGACAGTGAATATAAGCATTACACTATGAAGGGCTAACCACAGTGTAAAACCAGTATGAAGTTTTAAGTGAAAAGGTGTGATATGTTACTGTCAGTCAGCAGAGGTTTTTGAAGAGGGCTGTACAAATGCACTGTTGTTCACACAAGTTCTGCCTCTTTCTCTCATTTATTCATACAAGATGTGACCATCTGCTGGCTGGGCCAGCTGAACTGAGATGCAGATCTGTGAGCCAAATGAATTATATCACATCCAGATTCTACAAAAGCTTCACTATAGTTTAGAGCAGACCTCCCCTTGCTCCTTTTCCAAAATGAAGAATTTCACAGCTGGAGGAAAGGCCCCACTACTCCGGCCTGAATGCTCAGGAAAAGTTTTATCAGCGCTAACAGAAAACACAATTAAACATCAAATAAATGCCTGTTGTGCCATTCAGCTTAGGTGGACAGTTAATAATTCTCTGACATTTGTTTGCAATTCTTTTATAGTAACTTATATCAAAGGAAAAAACACAAGCGCAAGAAAAATATTGTGCTTGGTAGTACAAGTTACATTTTTTTAATGAAGTTTAACAATCCATTTATCCATCCAGAAACATTTTCCATAGCGTGACGCATCAAAATACCTATTTTTTATTATCTAAATCGGATATAAATACTGATATATCTTATGAATTTAATGAAGTTGCCTTCTCCATTTCCTGATTATATAAACCTCTGCCTTGCTTTCTGTATTGGCTTTATCTTGTGACCCTCTACAAGTGTCCTGTCCTCTCATTCACTTGTTAGGTATGTAGCAGAAATTTCAGGTTTTCCCCTTTTTTTCTCACCTTTTTTTTTTCTTTTTTTTTAGCAACAGTGAATTAGCTCTATCAAATATAAGGAAAGAATCACAGCATCACAGAATGAACTGAACTTGGAAGTGACCTCAGGAGGTCATCTGGTTCAACCTCCTCCTCACATTAGTTGGTATGCGCTCGTATTTACTTTAAGATGTTAGAACATGCTTCATAGAGGTACTAAACTGGATTAATTTGATCTCACAGATAATGTATCCAAAAAGTGGGAGTAAGCCCTTTGAGATAGATCATGTGTCATCCATCCGTTGCACTAGCTGAAGGCTCAGAGCACTACACGGAGATTTTTGGGACAGCCTGATGACTTTGAGGAGGTAGGCTAATGCATTCTTTTGAGGATGGAGTTTTTGTTGTGCTTCTGCAGTGAAAAAAATTATTTGCAATACATGTTTGTTTTCAAGATATGCAAAAGGACTCAATATTTACATAAATGTAGCCAAAATAAAGACATTCAGCATTCCAGATATGAAAGAAAATAATTTTCACATAAAACATAGAGTCATACTGGTCTATAAGTGTTCTCCATAAATTTTACTAACTCTGGAATTATATTGCTCAGACTGAGAAAAAGAAAGAAAGAAAGAATGAAAGAAAGAAAGAAAAGAATGAAAGAAAGAAGGAAAGGAAGGAAAGGAAGGAAGGAAGGAAGGAAGGAAGGAAGGAAGGAAGGAAGGAAGAAAGAAAGAAAGAAAGAAAGAAAGAAAGAAAGAAAGAAAGAAGGAAAGAAGGAAAGAAAGAAGGAAAGAAAGAAGGAAAGAAAGAAAGAAAGAAAGAAAGAAAGAAAGAAAGAAAGAAAGAAAGAAAGAAAGAAAGAAAGAAAGAAAGAAAGAAAGAAAGAAAGAAAGAAAGAAAGAAAGAAAGAAAGAAAGAAAGAAAGAAAGAAAGAAAGAAAGAAAGAAAGAAGGAAAAGAAAAAAACCACAAAGCAGACATTTGCAGTATTTTCTTCTTGCTGTTGTTTTTTTTTTTCTCCTTTGAAACCATCCAACCTTGTACAGAACAGAAACATTCAGCCTGATGCTAATTTACAGATATAGATGCAATGTCAACAAACAAACCCTCCAGTGAAACTGCCATTTCTGGGGAAATCTGTGCACAGGAGTTACGGGCAAGGGATCAATTTTCCTCACTGTTTCACCTCAAGTGATGTACTAGAGTAAGATTTCAAACTCAATGTGTTATTACAATGGATAGAGTTAGGCTAGAAACAAAAATACTTTGGTGCCAATTGTATGAAGGTCTTATTTGATTCCTCTTTCATTCAGCACTCCTCATGCAGAGAACAGGCTTATTAAAGCCTCCAGTGTCTTGATTTAACTCTCAGTATGTTCACTTAATTTGTTCTTTTAAAAGAGCTTGTGTACACAACAATTTTTAATTTGCTTTATTTTGCTGTTATATAAATGGTTATTCATTAAAGCTCAGTGCCTTCCAAATGAGCTCATTTTATTCATATTTGCATATTTTTCACTCTAGACCACTGGGAAAAAATAATTATTTTGCTAAACAGTCACTTCAAATGTCTGTTTCCAGCCTGATTCAACAAAGAGTTTGAAAACCAGATTCTGGAACCTGGAGTATCACAAAATTGAAATAACCTCAGTGAAAGCTGCTACTGTAATAGAGGCTTTTGAAACACTTCTTTCAAATAAGATCCTGCAAGAAAGAATAAAGACACAGAAATAATGACCAAAATCCTTAAAAAAAGTTCAAAGACACAAATATCAGAAAGATACCGTAAGACTGGGGGAGTAATCTACACTTCTGAGTTAGCTTAGGGAGATCAGCATCCCCTTGCTGAGGATGGGTGGGAGAGGAAAGGGACTTTGCACTGTTGTAGTGTTTCTCTCCTAGTACATCCTTCTGGAATGCTCTAAGCAAAGTAAGTGGTAGGCATGAAAAAGAAAAACCTCCTTTTAAGTGCTACATTAATTATTTGAAATTCACAAAATACTTTTTAAGTCACCAAGCTAACACGACTGGCTTTAGGTTGGAAAAAATCAAAAATAATTCGTATCTTGTTGATGAAGATGTGTCACTGAGGGCCACAACCTTACAGCATACTGAAGAGGAGTACAATGCCCTAAACTAAGGAGGGGGACAGTTTACTATACAAGGGTCAAATTCTTACCACTATCAGCTGGTTTAGATCCTCAGTAGTGTATTGGTAGTGATTCTTTTAAAAACTGTGATACACAGGAATATCCTCTGGCTGGACTTTTTGTCAATGATTCACCAAAATTTTTAATATGTTCAACATGCCAGAATTTATCCATGCCAGAATTTACCCATTTTCAGCGCTATAGCATCTGTAGCATAAGATCTGCCTACTCTGGATTCCAGACTTGGAGGCGAAGATAAGAAAGAGAAGACAGACCGTGGTTTTTTATGCAGTGACGGAACCTAAACAAAAGCCTTGAGAAAAAGGGATTCAATGTCTTGAGAGCTTAGATCATCAAAGTACCCAAAACTGTAATAATCTTGCTTTGCATGCTAATTTAGAGTGTCTATTGGGAACTCAAAATAGATATAGTTGTCTCAAGAACTGTTTATGCAAGCTGTTCAGTGCCTTATCTGATGTTTTTCTTCTACTAAGTCCCCACAGAATAGTGAAAAATTCAGGGGAGACTGATTCAAGAACACTGCTGACTCCAATCAATTCTGAAAATAAAACTAATAACGTAAAAACAAATTCAAGTCTGAATGGATGCTCCTGTATAAAATAAGATGTCATTTTAATGGCATGAAAAATTCTAATTCTTAGTAAAGTACTGAAACTCATGTTGAAAAAAGATACAGAAAATAGATTTAAACACAACTTTTAGTCAAAAAAAAAAAAGACTCTCCTCTTCAACATTCATCTACACAAACACCACAAGTCAAAGCATGTTGATCTAAAGCCACCACAGAAGTACATAGAAAAATTCTTACCAGCAGCAATAGGCTTTGGATCTTACCCTTAAGATGACCCTCTGTCATCTTAATCACTTCAGTAGATCCTAACTCTGAAAAGTCATTTCAGGGATTTCAATAGAATTGTCACAGAGGATTGCTCAACCTGAATAAGGATGGCAAGAACACACCCCATAGAAACCCAGCATGGGAAACGTTTACACTGTCACTAGGTAAGAGGTCCTGATACCTCTATATGTAATCTTTATACAATATTTTAAATTTCTTTGAATGTGAAAATCTCTCCAAAAGAATAAGTGCTACTCATGCACATAATTTATGTACAAAACTGATCCTGATTAAAAAAAAAACCAACATCTTTTCCAATTTGTGTTTTGCTAAAATAGGAATATGTAATCTTGATGTTTCAAGGGAACATACTGTAGGGTGTTATAAAGAAATTTAAAATAGTCTACGAACAATGATGCAGCCTGTAAAGCTTAAGGTTGCCTGGAGAGAATAAACCCAGAAATCCCAAAATCCAAAGATAGGAGGAGGAGAACGTCTCGACTTTCAGCCAGATAACAGAAAATGAAACACAAATAAAAAAATTTTGAGATGAACACTAAGAAAATGCAAACCACCCAGGACACAGTGAGAAACACCCGACCGCTCCAACCTGGAACCTAAGAGCCACCCTGTGCATTAAGTGTATTAAGTGTATTACCAGGAGAAGCTTGACGGTATGGTAATAAATTCTGTATAAATGTTTACCATCTGATTAAGGAGTTGCAGAGGGTGATTGTTAGCTGCCTTTGTGCAACAGAATATAAAAAAGATTCCAGATGCACATTTGAATTAGGTGCCTCCTCAAAGTAGCATAATCCTCATTGTGGTTGAAGGGGAACTGATTTCATTGGAGTGCTGGCCTGGAGACAGGGCTCGCAAGGGCACCCAAAGACTCAAGAGAAAAACAAAGTCTGCCAGCCATATCCTGGGCTGCATCAAAAGAAGTGTGGCCAGCAGGTCGAGGGAGGTGATTCTGCCCCCCTACTCCACTCTTGTAAGACCCTACCTGGAGTACTGTGTCCAGCTCTGGGGCCCCAAACATAAGGACATGAACCTGTTGCAGTGGGTCCAGGGGAGGTCCACAAAGATGATCAGAAGGCTGCAGCACCTCTCCTATGAGGACAGGCTGAGACAGTTGGGGTGAAGAAGAGAAGGCTCCAGGGAGATGGGGGGTAACAGTTTTAAACTGAAAAAGGGGAGATTTAGATTAGATATTAGGAAGAAATTCTTTACTGTGAGGGTGATGAGACACTGGAACAGGTTGCCCAGCGAAGTTGTGGACGCCCCATCCCTGGAAGTGTTCAAGGCCAGGTTGGATGGGGCTTGGAGCAGCCTGGTCTAGTGGGAGGTGTCCCTGCCCATGGCAGGCGGCTTGGAACAAGATGATCTTTAAGGTCTCTTCCAACCCAAACCATTCTATGATGACTCTATCGGCTGGCATTATGAGGATAATGATTTTGTGAGTTGGCATGGCACTGCACAACAAATAGCATGTGCCTAAGAGAGAGGAACGACTGCCCCTAAAAAGCTCCGAGGATGAGAAATTTGAATTCAGTACAATATGAGTGTTTTTTAAAGAAATTGATAACATTTTCAATAAAAAAAAATAAATCTTGTTTAGGAAAAAGGAATATAGATCTGGTGTCTCGCCCATAAAACTTCCAAGTCGTGAATTTGTTATTCAATAAAGCCAGGTATAAGGATGTGACCTGGCATAAAAAAAAAAAAAAATGAAAAAGTGATACAAAGCTTCCTTATGTCTAGAGGTACCACACATCCTTTGTCATCCGGTTCATCATACATCAGTCATAATTAAATACATGTCTTTTTTACATGAAAGGCAAAAATATCATTGGAAGTGTCCCTTTGAGAAAAGAAGCAAAACTGAGTAAGAAGGAGGATGTCAGTTTGCAGAGAGAAAAGAAATCACCATTCTCACCCTAGGTTTCAGCAACCCAGCTGTTCCAAGAAGAAATTAAGAATTACCCTGTTTATCAAACCAAACACAGACCCAGACAAGTGCCTTGTTTCCAACAATAACTTGTAGCAGGTGCTTAAGGAAAAAGTATAAGTGAGAGCATAAGTCTAGGAGTGATGTTTCCGGTACACCCTCCTAGTACCAAGTAGTTTCAGAGATTTCCTGAATCACAGGTGACACCCAGCCTCTCAATGAACCTACCTCCAATACTTCATCTAATTGCACTTTCAATTCATTCAAGCACCTGGCCGCCAAAGGGTTCTGGGACAACAAGCTCTGTGACTTTGTGACACACTTAATTACATTAAAAAGGTTGTGCTTCAGTGGTGGTTTGGGTTTTTTTTATTTATTTTGTTGGATGTTCTCTACTTTGTGTACCATAAGACGGAGAATAACCACTTCTCATTCACTTTCTCTATACCATTCATAATTGCATGATGTCACACCTCAGTCATCTGTTTGCGAGCAGAAGAACCTTTGTTCATTAGCACAGAGACATCCCGTCCTCCTCATCATCCCTCTCTTGTTTTTTCCAGTTTTACCAGACTCCTTTTGAGTATTCACAACATGATGAACCAATGATTTCTACAAAGGAAGAGGGATGCTTCCTGTCCTGTTTTCATCTTCTTTCCTGCTAAGTAATAAGATTTTATTTGCCGTTTTGTACTGGCATTGAATATTAAAGATGTTCTGCAGAGAGCTTTCAACAGTAAATCACAACATTTTTTTTTTGAGTGGTAGTAGTTAATTTAGATCCTATTGCTGTAAATATATAGGTGGGGAGGTTTTCCTTATATGCAGTATTTGCATTTACTGAGACTCACTATTTATCCATCCCTTCATGACCCAGTCATTCATTATTGTGAGATTCTTCCCTGTTCTTCATGGTAGTTAAGATTTCACAGGATCACATGATGGCTGAGGCTGGAAGGCACCTCTGGAGACCATCCGGTCCCACCCCCTGCTACAAAAGGTTGCACAGAACCATGTCTGGTCAGGTTTTGAGTATCTCCGAGGATGAAGACCCCACAACCTCTCTGGGCAGCCTGTTCGACCACCCTCAATGTAAAAAAGTGTTTTCTTATGCTTAAATGGAATTTCCTGATTTTTTGGTTTGTGCCAATTGCCTCTTGTCCTGTCACAGGCACCATTCAGCAGACCCTGACTCCACCTTCTTTCCTGTCTCCATCAGGTATTTATAGACCCAAAAAGGTCACCCCGACCCTTCTCCTCGCCAGGCTGAACAGTCCCAGCTCTCTCAGCCTCTCCTTGCATGTCAGATGCTCAAATCCCTCAATTATCGATAGTCAAATTAATTTGACTATTCTAAATACATTTGTGCAAAATGCATCATCTCACGGTTCACTCTTTTTTCTGTATCAATCTTTTATAAATGTACTGAACATACACCTATGAGATATGGGGTCACTTTGCTCCATCCCAAAGCTGACAAATAATTCCTAAATATTGTATTCTGTCTCCTAATCAGTTACTAATCTACAAGAGAACTTTTTCTTATCTCAAGACAAGCTAGCCACTTTAAAATCTTTTGGCATGAACCTTGCCAAAAGCTTTTGAAAATCAAGATTAAATTAATTCACACGGTTGTTTAATTCTTCAAAGCATTTAATAAATGATTAATGAATAAATTAAATACATGTAAAAAAAATGCACTAACTCTTCCAAAATTTATCATAATGTATTTAACTCTGTTTTTTTTACAATACTTGACATTTTCTTCAATGTAAAAGTTACACTCACTGGACTATGCACAATGTCCTTTCTTAAACTGCCCAACAGTCACAGTGTCCCAACTTACACGTCTTCTATACTAAGGATGGTTTAAGGTCCTATGCAGAAGACAGTAGTCCAGAAATACTTTTATGCTATTGAAAGATTTTGGTTTTAATCACAGGGGCTTATTTTAGACAATTTTAATTTATTTTCTGATGGGTGGTACTGTATTTATACTGAGTTTGTAATAATCTCCATACTATTCATAACCACTGTATCTTTCTAGCTGTTTATTTTACACACTTCTTTAAGAAGAGAGAGTGAACAGTGGTTGCATCTCACTGATCTCATTTTCAGATTGAAGACTCCAAGCCCACTTGGTTGCTTCTCATAAGGATACTTCTCCATACCTGTGATAAGCTTTTTTCCTCTAAACCATTTCCATTTCCGCGCTATACATTTTGAAACGTGCAGACCAGAACTCAACGCAGCATTTAAGGTGCTGGCACATGAAGGATTTATACAGTGACAAACTCATGCTGTCTGTTTTGTTGTTCCTTTCCTAACAATTTCTAATATTTGTTTTGGTTCTTGGGAGCTATTGAGCACTGAGTTTTCATAGAATGGTCTATGAAGCCCCAAGATCTTCCTCCTGAGTGATGACGGTCAACTCAGAACCCATCATTTCTTTTTACGGAGTTAAGATTTTTTTCCCCATGTCCCCATTTTTCCCCATGTCCACACTCTATATTGTTCTACATTGAATTGCACATGCTTTTTAACACCCAGCTTCTTATGGTCTTCCTGTAATTCTTCCCACACGTCCCTGGTCTTTATTACCCTGAATAATCTAATACAATTTGAAAGGCTTGCAATGTCAGTTTTTGCTCCTCCTCTAAAATTATACGTTGAAAGCATGGGTTCTAACACATATCCCTGTTGAACTCCAGTGGTAACACCCTTTCCACTAAAAAAATAAACATGTATGTTTATGTTCTGTCATAACATGGAATGTTATGGTATGAATGTAATGACATTTGTACTTATCCTTTGAGCTGCGTAGTGTCCTTAAGAGCCTTAAGGAATTTTGCTTTAAGATTTCTAGAAATCCAAACAAACCACATCAACTGAAATCTCTCATCCACATGATGGCTGAGCTCAGTTAATCAAAGTATTTTACTATGCAATACACCTGCACAGTTGATTGAGTTACATTTCTAGTGGAGATTACTGCCCCAAAAGAGAATTCTTGTGTTCTAAATGTCTTTTCAGATGTTTGTCACTACTTTAATAATAGTTTCAGATGTCCCAAGGAATGCTGTAATGAGTTTGTTCATAAATAAGTAGTCTTAAACCACTGCCAATTATCAAAAAAATGCATAAATTTTACAGGTGAGATGTTCAAAATTATATAAAAAAATGCATTTTTTTAAAAAGGAAAAAGACTATTTAAAGCTAGGACAGTAACAGTCTTTGAACATAAATTAGGGACTAAAGGGTTCAACAAAATTCTTACTGATTTGGAAGGCTGTGTGCAGCTGTGTGCACATGCATAGTGTAGAAATAACAGACAGCGCTGTAAATAGAGTTTTTCATAACCCTGATTACAGTGTACTGATATGTTAAAAACGGAACTAAATGAAAATTACAAGACAATCTTCATGCTTTTCTCAGTGTTCATACAAGAGAGAGGAAACCATCACCATTTTTAAAAGGCTGGTGAAATTTTGACACTTCCTAACTAACTCATTCAGGCCTAACAAAACCTGGCTAAAATTAGGAAGATAAATACTTTTCTAGAAGAAATTATAACTCAAGGATCCAATACATCTATGTATACTGAGAAAAGACTATTAAAGTATCCCATATAAATTTTCAGTAATTGAAATTAAATCAAACCGTCTTTGAAAATGAACAATTGCACCATCTTGATAGGGTTTAATCATCCTTCTAAAGTCACTTTGTAGTATTATACAATATAAGAATTGTCTGATTTATAGTGTAGAGAGTCCAGCTTGAAAATTGGAAACTAATGTGAATGAAAGAGATGACAGAAATGTCTCTTGTTTAGCCCCCTGCAGGGCTTACAGAGGTCACACAGAAGTGCTGAGTCTGGTGATGGAACTACATTTATTGCATAGCTTAAATAAGTCACTTGAATATATATACATCTATATAAATATAATGAGACTGTTTCCTTCAGAATGTGAGCCTGTCTTAGAAAATTGAGACACTGATAGACACTAAAGATTGATTACACTGTCCTGAACCTGGTGTTTTATACCAAGCAGCATATATGTAACATTGTCAAGCTGGAAATCTTTTCAATTTCATGCACCATTATCAGATAGAATTATCAAAGCTTCTGTATTAGATATTATCACACATTTTGTACAACCTTCTTTTATTAATATACTGAGGAAAAAAAACCAGAAAAAATCAAACTGTAGCCCTCTTTTTTAAAGTCAACAATTTTAACATGGACTCACAGAGTCCTCTTAAAATTAAACCCCAGTGATGAAGGATGGAAGGAATATGAAGAGTTTATGCTTCTAATCCATCTAAATTCAGACTCACAAAACTGTGTCCAACACTGAACCTGAGCTGAACCTACTGGGTTTTATGACTGGGGGTCATAAAAATGACTGAGATGTCTTGATTTTCAGGGTCCTTATTGTTAAGAGCATATTTATTTGTAAATGCATACAAAACACCATCTTCAATATCAGTTACTGGTCAGTAGCCACCAAAACTGGTGTGTCATTTACCTTCTCTCACTGAAAATCAAATTGTAAGCTTAGTTATCAATTAGTAAATTGCATAGGAGGGAGCAGGAGCTCCTGGTGTGGCTATACTCTGAAGACTCACCGCTGGCAGTAGCTTTCCCTACCAGGGGTCCACTGTCTGTCATGAGATTTTCCTGAAGTGAAGGCCTTGTTCACTGTGAGTAATGCTATCGCAGCCTGGCAAAAAGTCTCAATGAAATCTATCAAAGAAATCTATAGAAAATTACTTTCATCATTTCAGCATTCACACCAATCTTTTTCCCAGCCAGAGGCTGAGTGCAGGGCTACTAGCATCCGCAGAGAGAGACCATCACCGGGGGAAAGCAGTCTTGTGCACCAGTGCTGGGACTGGAAAGGAAGAAGCCGTAAAAGCACTGTGCAACTGCTTCCTGAAAATGCTCTGAGTGAGCACACTGCCTTTTCATACGGTGCCTATTCAGGTTCCGCAAGGTAACATACTTCTGCTTGTTTTCCTCATTCCATTGGTAGATTGGATTTAAAAGTAAGTTACTTAAAACATTTACTCCTCTAAAATGTCAAATGGAGTCAAAATCACATCCATCACAAATGGTGAATCATCTTCACATCAGACATTCAGGTTTGACTCATTTGCCCGCTGCAGGGGTATCATTCTTTATTGCTAAATATTCCCATTACTTAATCCCTGAAATGGGAAAGAAGCATTCAGTGAATGGGCAAGCTTGATTGTGAGCTACACATGAGTCTCCCTCGCAAGCCCAAATTCACCTAACATCCACACTTTTTTCACATAAGTTCATGCCTATATACAAACATAGGGTGAAAAAATTTCTAGAGCAGAAAGCTTGAGCAGACTTGCTGTCTTATTTGAAGCTTAAATCTTTGCTTGCGTGGCCTGAAGCTGAATGTGCTAACGCATGCCAATGTGCCGGCAGGTATTTTAAGCATACTCTGGACACTTGGGGTGAACAGTTAGCAACAAGGATGGAAGGTCATTGCATTTAATGTGTTTTTGAGACTGTTTTAATCTTGCAGCTGGAAAAAAGCCTGAGACTATCAGTTCTACTGACAGGGCTTCTTTGCTCTGAAGAATTTCACAGGCAAAGAAGATGGCCGTGACTCACCAGTGTTTAGGTCAGAGTTTGCCTGAAAGAACTGAATCAGTTGAAAATCTTACTCATCAAATGCTTCCTATAATTAATTTCATTAATATACATTTTTAGAGATTCGTAATGCAAATATTAAGGTTGGTACAAATGAAGAGCAAATGGAAATGCGTGCGCCTGTAAGCATCAGAAGAAAGAGCATAGCAAAGAGTTAAAAGAATGCCCCTTACTGAAAATAAAGGACATGTTTCCAGGATACCATTCCTGTATTGTTTGTATCAAGGCCACAGCACAGAGGACTGGCCAGCAGATGACCGTGCCCCCTGACACCAGGAGGTTAACATCATGGTTGCGGCATATCACCTATACCATTATTTTTCCTGTTAGTCCACCAGAAAATAGGCTACAGACATAGCCTATATACTCCTTACAAGGAAAAATTACTAAGAGCTGATGACTCCTAAAGGATGTAAAAGATCTGTCCATGAACCACAGAGACAGGATAAGGACTCAGTAGCTGGGGTACATTTTCCCACGCTGCACCTAAGTGATGCTCACCAGACCACCTGAGCACTCACATCTTGGTTCTTGTGAGAGTATGGGTGTGAGTGTGAGTGAATGGGATCTATGAGAGGTGATTGTGAGTTGAAAAAATCAGCTTATTTAGAGATTTTGTAATTATATACCACCTTCCCTTTCCCAAAGATCTCACACCGAATTTTGTTATTATACATTATTATCATACATTACATAGTATACATTTTAAAAAAGTAGCGATATTCTATGCTTACATAACCCTAAGCAAAGAGAACAAAATTAGCCTTTTTGTTTTCCCACTGAGTACATTTTTGCAGTCCACCTTAAACATGAGAAGAGACTTCTTTAGTGAAATATTAATGCTGACAACATTAGCTACATCTAGCTACATTAGCTACCTCTAGCATCTATCTGCATATAGCAGCATCTTTTTGCATTTTTACAGATGCTTGGTTTTGACACGTCTATTAAAACATGTATGAGTAAGTGGTATTCCACATTACACCTATATGATTCCGGGGCAACTCTATTAGTTTTACTGACTGCACTAGACTAAAAATACATGGCTACTATGCTCCTATTTATTGTTTGGTGTGGGTTTGTTTCGGTTTTTTTTAAGATGTGTATACAAAACCTTAGAGAGAGCACATTCTGTTTAAAAGCTAGATAAAATGGCATCACCAGCTTGCTAGGTGTATTATGAAATACCAACCTTCGGTGACCTTATGGTGTAAAAGTTACAGTGTTTTAGGTAAAAATCTAGTGAAAGAAAGATGAAGGGAGCAAAATGTTTTTAAACATAAGTATTCACGATGTTACATACTGATTTAGTAAATATATTAGTATATATATGTGGTACAGAAAGCTTCAGAAAATAGGAAAAAAGTCTCACTAATATTGTCTGTAGTAGAGAGAAGAAATTCTGTACTCAAGACATTTTTTGAGTTCCTACAGAAATTCACCTATCCTAACTTCAGATGTCTAAAAGACATCTCAATCTAACATAGTCACCTTACAAGCCGGCATCAGACTGACGTGAATGAACCTCTCGGGGCATTAATTTTCTTGTTTTGCCTACAAAGGCCACCTACAGTGACAAACTAAGAAGTAAATCTGCAATTTTTACATGGCTGAAATTATAGGAGCTTCCTCTGCCCTTCTAACACAGATCATCCCCCACTACACACTGGAATATTCTTTCAAGGAATTATTTTCCTCCTTAGAAACATTGTGCACCCTAAAGTTGAAGCATAACCTGTACTCAATAACAAGATAATAAAATATTTTTGTGACACCTATATTTTTAAGCCTTTTTCACTACCTTACTGTTTACTTCTTATGTAAGGTAGTCCAAGTCTTCAAAGTTCTGCATTAAAAAAAACCCATCTACTTTTCTTGAAAATCTTGCAGAGCAAAACACAAACCAAATCTTTATTTACGCTAAATACTACTAAAACCCTGTATCCTCCCCCCTCCTTCCTTCCCCTGCCATATATTTACTTGGACTGAAAAGAAAATACTCCTTAAGAGAAAAAAAATTATTTTCTGAAACAAAAAAATACATGAAGAAAATAATGACTTTACCTATTATAACGTGCATGCCAAGTCTTGCCAAATGCTTCACAGTTTGGTAACCGATTCCTTTAGCACCTCCAGTCACTATAGCAACCTTTCCATTTTGTGTAGGGAAAACTATATGAAGAAAAAGAAATAATGCAAGGTTAGTTCCCAATAGTAACACGATTAAGAAGTTATGATGTCTTTTAAAGTGGCGTATGCTTGACAGACCACTCTAGCCAGGCTAGTAAACAGTCTCAAAAGCACACTCTGTATGGAAATAAAAACTACAGAGCATCTGCCATTATTTACCGCACTAGACTGGAGTTGATGACACCAAAGATAAAAACACCCAGTTCAGAAAGTTTCTCATTTCTATTTGCATGCATTTTGTAATCCTGTAGTAGTCCGCCCTCTAAAATTTTCACCTTCAGTTTGTAACAGAGCAAGGCGGCTGTTAAACGTCAGCTCAGGGGGGGTTTACTCCATGCGTACAGGGGGAAAAAACTCCATTGGCAGCATGATGATACCCTGCAAACTTCTCGAATGGCCAAGGCCAGGCCTCTACCCGTGACATGGGGGAAATGGCAAACAGCTCAGTCAAAGACGACGCAGCTACACGGCAGGAGCCAGCCAACCTAACTTACCTGTGTAACTAACTGAGAACTCCGCCTGGTGAAAATCACAGGGTCCTGGCCCCTAAAGGAAGGACGGGGCAACTTTTTGTCTAAAAAAAACCCCACCCCCGCCATGGCCCACGAGGACCCGCAGGGGGGCCCATGAGGCCTCACACCGTCCCAAGGCACCCCCCCAAGATGGAGGGCGGCCTCCTGCCAAAGGAGAGCCAAGGCCTTTTAAACAAACCGCTTGAGGGGGGCGTGAATCAGGTCAAATATCAAATATGATTTTTTTTTTAATCTTTCATGTGAAGCACTGTGTGGTCTTCAGGCGACCGAGATGAATTTCTGTTTGCTTTTGAGAAGAAGCTGCTAGGTATTTGTACAGGGAAAACGGCGCTGAATATTTCATTTTGCCACCTCACGGCGTCCATAGGCAATGTTATAGATAACAAATGCTAAAAAGATGCTGACTTTCATCTATCAGAGGACTTTCTATTTTGATTTTCAGGTTTTTAGGGGATTGCTTTGTTGTACAACACAAGCTCGTATTTTATATGGTTATGAAACACAGAACCAGTGCTGATATAAGCTGCTTTCTTCACAGCAACTTCAAAAAGGACCCAGATTTCACCTTTTCTGAAATACATAGTGCTTTCCAGCACAATTCAACATGAATTTCTGTTTTCTTCAGGTAATGACATGATTCTTCCCATCCACGGAGAGTGAGAAATGTTTGCAAGTATTCAAAAGTTAATTCCTATTACAGTGATATCCAGGCATGTAAGTGTCCTGAAATACATAATTCGAACTAAATAAAACTTCGCTGAGAGCCTTCCTAAAGGTCTTCAGTTTAGTTACAAGCAGTCCTGCAATTTCCACCAAAAATATTTCTCAGAACAAACTCAAAGTAAAGTGCCCACAATTTTTTCAATAGTTAAGAAATTAAAGCTAGACCTGACGCTAAATACTTCGATAAATTGTCCACACTAGGCAGTATTTTTTAATAGTTTATTACTTTACCAGACATGGCCTTTTGAGATTATGTTTTCCTGGTCTCTTCTCTGTCAGTGAAGCAGAAAAAAAAGGGAAAACAAAAAAAGCTTTTGCAGTTTTTGAAAATGCAGGCAGGAAATAAAGATTTTAAAGAGGAAGAAAAATAAATGTTCTTAGTGTGAAACAAGTCGTTGTCACCTCTATGTGAGCAGCCCTTGTGCCCCAGCATGACCGGATACACTTGAAATTTGGCAAGGACATATAATCTCAAGTGCTTTCAGCCATGGAGTGAAAAATTACTGCCTGAATGATTTGCATCCATAAAAAGGGGGACGAGTATGTGCTCACTGTTCAACGTTTTAGACCACGTGAAAACACAAACACATTGCCTTGTACCAAAGGCATGCTGAGAGGAGACAGGTCTCAAGCAAGAACAGGGCAATACTCTTTGCAAGATGGCAGACAAATCAGAAACACATGGCTTTTTGAGCTTTTGTTTGCTCAAAAAGTTCAAGACTCTGAAAAATGAACTCTTGCAAACAAACAAAAAAAACACTCAGTTGAGCCCGTGCTGCAAGAGCTATTCTGAGGCCTCTCCTGAGGGGTCGAACAGCTTTAAATCCATACAGGGAGCACTGGCATTGCCTTGCTGTAAAAGCAGGAAAGGCCATTTCTGGCCACTACAGCTACATGAGTGAATTTTTCATGTGGCGACTGCATATATACTTGTAAAGAAAACGCCATCTAGAAGGCAAAAATGTGAGCTGAAGTCCACTAAATAATTTTCTTTTAAAGTTCAGTTAATCCATAAACTACATCGAAAATCCTGCCAACATGTGATAGAGCGAGCTGCGCAAATGCAAAGTTTGCTTCCTCCCCGCAGCTCTGCCTCCCCGTTTATCTTTCATCCCGTTTCACCTGTGCATTTGGGTACAGAATACGGAGAAAAAAGGAACATTAAGTCATTTCCATTTCTGTTTATTTCACTATAGCTGAAAAAACATACTCCAACACCAACAAAAGGAATTTCCTCAAAAGGAATTGCTTTCCTTTGGGCCTGAGTACCTTCTCCTCCTCTTCTGCCTCCCCATGCCTCCTCTTGCTTCCTCTCATCACATTGCCAACCTGACATTTGGATTTTGCTTGCTGCACACAGGTGCTGTCACTTATTTCCATGACATTTCCACTACACCTACCTATCGAATAAGAAGTGACATTTAGTGCAAAATTAATTTACTTAGAAGAAAATGAGTGAAAGAAAAGGAGAAAAAGATGTCAGGGCTGGGGAAGGGTCAATAACATGAAGGAAAAACGGGAAGTCAGAGGAGCAAAGTGATAACAGGCATCAATGTGATGAAATGGTGCTTAACAGAGGACAAGGAAAGAAAATGCCCCATCCGATCCTGTCCATGAGGGCTACAAAGAAAAGGACCATTTTTGGTCCTAATGGTCATTCAAGTCATGTGCATTACCAACCTGCAATGAAGAGCATGACAGACGGACAGACTCCACTGCAGAGATGCATTCAGTGAGATCCTAAATTACAGAGAACTTTAAAACAGACACGTTTGTAGCAGCTACCTCCAAGGACCTAAGAAAGCACCCAGGGAGGGAGAAAAGAAGGCTGCAGACACATGGATAAACGGCCAGTATCCGGTTTATTTATGATAGGTACAGTATACAGCTTTCCACAGAGCATGGTTTTGAATAGACACAACACTGCATGTCACATCTCAGTGTATCAGTTCACTTCAGCCAAAATGGGAAACACAAAGAGAAAAACTGAAACATCCGGGGGGGGGGGGGGGGGGGGGGGGGGTGGTCACACCAAAAACACCCAACAAAATAACCCAGTCAATTAACTCTTAGTTTTGATTTTTATAAACCTTAAATTAATTTTAATCTGCAGAAAAGGTGTACTGTTTCCACCAAGATAGATACTTTAATGTAAAATGACTCTCCATGAAAATGAGACACTGCTGGTTCTTTCATCAATAAAAGCAGTCAAGATCAAACCCAGGCTGCGTGTGTAAGCCAGTGGCGACTACAGTGAAAGGCAGTTTATTGGTGCCCTGTTCCCACTAGAACTCCACTGCCGGGTAAAGTTTGTGAAACACCCACCTTTTCAGTGTGAAAACACCTCTTCCGTGACGAAACCCAACATCAAACTTTCAAAGCAGAGCTGGGCTCAGCCTGGTTTTCCAGCAGATACTGGTTTATTTTTGCGCGAGAGGCTGAGCCGAGCATAGCCGGAGGCTGGGAGCCCCCCCAGGCAGGAGGCAGTGGGGACCCACCGGCTTTGCCAGGGAGGGGAGGTTCCCTCTGGTGCTTCTTGCACCTCATTTAAAACATCCCATCTCTCTCTCTGCCTCTGCTCCTGGTATGTAGATACTGATCTCAATTGCAGAGGCGTAATGCTGGTGATCTCACCGTGGGACATGAGAACCATACAGCCATGGTGCTAATGAAATCCCCTGACCAAGCACTAGCTGTTAATTTCCCTCTGTGTTTGAAGAAACCAGCCTGCAGTCCTTACATGCTGCTTTATCACACCAAAGTCGGAGAGAGGCTTCTCCCAGGCTGCAGGTTCTGCCTGCACCCCAACATATGTGGAAGAAATAAGCCCATCTACTTTGCAAGTGGATTGAGGTAAAGCAGAAAACAAGGCAGATTTATTCTGTAATAAATATGTCCAGATATGAAGCTATTTTAAAATAATAATTGTCCCTTTAAATATACTTCTCCTTAATCTGAAATAACTTCCTTCCATGTACAGAGACACCCTCACACGCACTCGATGCTACGAAGAATTTAAGGCAATTCTGTAATTTTTAAAAATACTGATTTCCAAGAGTGTCTTAAAGAGGGCCATCAAGACATCTCTGCAACTGCCAAGACCACAGAGAAATAAAACAGACTGCAGACCTGTATCAGTGACCACTTCCATATCAATGGCTAGTTCCTGCCAGCAAAATCTCAGCTCTGGGGTAGTGATGGGGGTAATTGAAGTAGCCAAATCAAAACAGAGGCATTAAACTTTCTTCTTTGCAGAAATGTACTCTGTGAACACAGACAATGCAAACCTCAGAAGAAGAGTTCCCTTTAAGAATTACTTGCTTTGGTATTCTGTAATCTTTACCACACAGCCTGTTTGAGGCCAAAAAAAAAGAAGAAGAAAGTATTAAAAGTTTATTAAAAGCAAATCGCATCAATTTTTTACAAAGTTTCATCTCGTACTCTATTAATCCAGCATCTGCATTGTAGAACATTATGAGTCATGTGGACATTAAAATATAATATCATTATATTAATCTCTTCATTAAACCCTCTTTTTAAGACATGGACGGCCAAAGGCAGAGTTCAGATTGTCTGAATCAGTCTCCAGTCCTTATCAGGCAAGAAAGACAAGCACCACTGAAGGCATACAAAGAGCTGGTCAGAGGGGCCACCTGAGAGGCGCCACGCTGGGACCTGCCTGCACCTCCTGAACCGGGCACTCGGCACAGGAACTCTGGTGGCATTTGTGCTGAAAAGACCCCCACAGACAAATCCTAACAGTTATTTTTTCCCTTCCTCCTATAACTGAATAATTTACATGCAAATACGATGCCTGAAGGTAACTGGCAGAACCACAGATGGAAAAATAAAAGGAAAAAAAAAAGAAAAGAAGCCACAATGAATATTTAGTTTGATGACAGAATAACAAGTGCCAAGTTTGGAGCTGTTCCTGTATAGCAACACCGAGTGAGAAAAAGAGGGCAAACTGTAATTGTCAGTCCTCATCTAACACCATAAGACAAGGCACAATCGAGTTTTTCTAGTTGTCTAAAGAATTCGTGTAGCGCAGTCTACCACCGAATTATTGAGAAGTTTTTTCCATCCCAAAACACTCCAAGTCGTTTTCCCCGATTTACACTGTGGCAGGGCTGAGATTATAGCCATTAAGATCCCTTTCAAAGCAAATGTAGAAAAATAACTCATTTGCTACTCCGAGAGGCAATCAGTACCCCTCTGGGGAATCCACACAGCTTTCAGCAATAGCCTTTAGTGAGAGCCTTACAGTAACACCTCTGTAAACTTCTGTCTTGGCAGAAACTGAGTAAACGGGGTCCAGACACAAAAAAGTCATTCCAGGACTATCCCAACAGAGGACAATTTCATGTACTAAAGTCCTGAGGAATAAACCAGACAATTTTTTTTTCTTTGTTTTTCTTGTATGACACCAGCTTTCACCAACAGAAAAGTTGTGGGTCCTACGCCTGTGCTAAGCCTGTGCAGATGATCTTTCAAATGCAAATGGTCTTCCCAAATTTGCACACCAAGATCTTTCCTGCCTCTGCTGCTTCCTATCACTTTCCTAAGGAACATCAATATGCAATCTAGATTGAAGGCTTTTAAGGCTGGAAACCAGGTAGGTGGCAACCAGCCTGACTAGTCCTTCTGCGAAAAGGTATCCTGCTGGTTTCTGCAGTTGCAAGCCATCAGACCTTCTGTTCATGAACAAATGTCCTGTGTACACGCAGATCCACTGGCACATAAACCAACAGGTCCAATATATCTCGAATGGATGGATGCATTGTGTAAGGGTGATTTATTTGCCACGGGAGAGCATCTATTTCCAAGCACAACTGGAATTTTGCACTAGCTAGATGACAAGCCTCCTAGCTTTTGTCTTACTTTACTTCTGCAAAAGAAGTGAAAGTCAGGAATCACGAGGAAATGGAGGTACTGGAGACAGGCTGGCCCTGGAGTTACTCATGGGAAGGGAAAGGTGTTGAAGAACCAGCACAGCAGGAGAAACCAAACCATGGAAATGTGTCCCTTACCCCTACAAACGCATAGTATCTCAAGGTGCTATTAATGGAACAGCAGCAGCCAGATAGCTGTAAGAATTAGGGAAGACCTAATTTAAGAAGCCTCCCACACAGCAACCGATAGGGAAAACGGATTGTTAATAACCGCTCACAAAACCACAGCAAAACCCCTGGCATCCGTAAGACCCAAGTTTCTTGTTTAACCATTGCACAAAGTGCACACGGGTTCTAAAACGCTGTGTGCCAATGAAACAATGAACAATAATTCACACTTACCATTGCAGGAAATCCATAAAAGCTCCATGCCCCATATTTCAGGCTGGGATATCCTACACGGGAACACATGTGCAGCCCGCGCTCTGTGAAGTGGACATTTCCACAACTGGGCGGACATTTGCACAACTGGGCAGAGCTCCCGCACACGTGCAGCACAGGCAATCGCAGGACCAGAGGCAGCAATTCTCCTGGACTGCCTGGACACCTGGGAATCCAAACAGTGCCGTAACTCAAGCCAAGGCACCAGATAGCTAGCAAGCCCAGACAAATGGCCAAAGTGTATCAAGGCAGTAAATGACACAAAAGCAGGAGAGTCGGCAGCCACACCAACTAGAAAAGCAGTGTGCTCACACAGCTAGAGGAGATAATGCATATCCTCGTCCCTCCCCAACCTTGTCAACACAAGAACAAGTGATATCTCTTCAGAATTAGCAGCAAACATCTGCTGAGCCAGACTAATGATTTTTTTTTTAATTGACAATAAAAACAAACAAAAAGAACCTCCCAAATTTAATCGTGCTGTAAGGTTATAGCATTTGTTAAGCTTTTTGACAAGCATGCCAGCTTGTTTATAGGGACAAAATGATAACATTTGCAGGCAAGTTGACAAGCCAGAGACAGAAGTTCCCAAAATCAGCTCCAGGACTCATCCCCAGATATCTCAATTAACACATGGGATAGCCGTACTACAAAGGATTAATAATCAGAATAGCTCCTCCTCCCTCTTATTTTTCATCTCATCTCATGAACACACTGGGGAGCCTTGGGCAGTATTAGATAGCAAGAAGTATTATTAGAGTTCAGTATCACAAGATCAGAGCACCAGCATCCACAGCAAGACCTAACTGTAGTAAAAGAAATCCACATATTAAAAAAAGATGCAAGATCAACTTGTGCAGTAGTAAAAAGATAGTTATGATGCCAGCATTACAGGACTGAAAGAAATACATTTTTTTTGCTAAAGAAAAATAATTATATCCTAAATAAGGCAGCTTTTCAGAGCAACAGCTTTTGGCACTCAAAAATCCAAGTCCTGTGATAAGAGATCTCTCTAGCAACAATGGGAAGGGGGATGGAAAGCTGCACTAAAAAATTCATTTGCATGACACACCTATCCGCATTTCTTCTAGTGATTCTTGGAAAGACAGGATAAATGTAGATAAAGGGAGAAGTGTGTGTAGAAGGCTGGGTGTGGAACGGGAAGGAGAAGAGAGTATTAGACTCTCAAAGACACAGGAACAAGAAAGCTTTTTTGTCAAGAAGAGGTCATTTTCGAGTGCTTCAACACCCTTTCCCCTCTCTTCACCTTCCCCCCTACTTCCAAGTATTTAGCTGAAAGAGATGCATCTCTAAGCAATTTAATACACCTCAATCATAAATCTCTTTGTGGCGGTATTGTCCTCAAGGCAAAAAAAGGCCCAGGGAGGAGACCTGCACAGACCACTTGGCCTATGGCTACTTACGGATGCAAATCAACCGTGGTTTCATGTGGGGAAGATGGTGTAAGTCAAGGCACTGTAAGAACAGACTGGTAGAAAGGTAAGCTACGGTTATTGCCAAAGTCATCCGAAAAATAGTTCCTTGGCACTTGCACGTGTATTTTCAGTGCCCTGTTTTCTAGCGCGTATGACTGGAGCGTTTGCAAGTGAAGAAGTCCTGCCTGGTTTTGAGAGCCAAGGGAAGCTGCATTTTCATACATCTCTCAACTACAGCCTGAGTGCTTTTGGTTTATTTGTCAAATAGGATCCTCAGTAAGATTGATCCTGGACTTTGTAATGCTGCTAGACTTGTCAGAAGGGCGGCACAGAGAAAAAGGTAATTGCAGTTTTCAAAAACAATATAGATGGTAATTTTCTGAACTGATTTAAGCTGTCTTTGTTCTGACTGTGAAGAAGAACATTTTCCTCCAATAAACCCTACTCAGACTTTTTGCATCAGGGTCATTGATCACATGAAAAAAAGCTCCCAGCGAAGGAAGAGCCTGGGAATGGAGAAAACTAAAGAGGATGGTTAATCTGGGAAGTTTTCTTGCCGTTTCTGAATTGGGTTTCTCTAAGACAATGGGAAACAAGGCTGCATTGAAAAACAGTTTGATGAAGCATATATCTGATCTTTTTACAATACAAGTTCAGGCTGATTTTGACAGAGAGATATTAGGAAATTTGATCCCAACAAATATGGAGCTGCCCTAAGGTAAAAGAAAGCCAAAGTAGAAGGGAGGGTGCATTTCCCGAGTCCTAAATCTCACTTCTGGCCATGTTTGCCATTCTCGGGTACTTTGTTCCTTTAGCCAAAACTCATCTAAAGATAAGAGATTTGAATCTAATTTTTATGAATGCCAAATAGATAGATTGAACACACCATTATACAAATCAGACAGTTGGGAAATACCACAGTGCACTATGAAAATCTGCTAAAAATTCATCAGGAATCCGGGTTTGCCCACAGTCTGCTCTGGAAGTAAAGTTCCCAACTGAATGTGTAGGAATAGGAGAGCACTCAATCCCTGAGAGGGGATGGAAGGAGAGAGAGAGAGACAGAAACAAGAGATGAAAAAGTTGCCTTAGATCTACAAGTATAAATTATATTAGTGAAATTATGAGTCTGCAAATTCCAGGTAGGCATCGAGCAACTTCTGCCATCACATGCTAGTCCTTATCTTAAACATCCTTCCTATTCCTGGCTTGAGACAGTTTTTTTGCTGGAGAAACACTAGTCCCAAGTAACAAGGGTATTTCAGATAAAGGCTGATACTACATATTGACAGACTTGTGCAAGAGCATTTGGCACAAGACTCCCCACTGGCGTTACACCACACATGGCGTATTTTGCTCCACTATGCAATCGTTTTGTCTTAGGGACAGACGCCAACTAGAGACTCGGATGAAGCCATGAAACGCCACCTTCGCCTGGAAGAGAAGAGAGGGCTTTGCTGCCATACAGCCAGACAGGAGAGGCATGTGGAACACCACCACGCTCTGGCAGGAACAGCAGCTGAAGGGCACAGCGTGAATTCGGCTCAGCCAAGGTGATAGATACGTGAGCAGCCCCAGCTTCTCTCGTAAAAGGCACTTCACAAAAACCTAACACGGGTTTTTGTGAAATAAGGGCAAGACGGTTGTTGCAATAATATGAAGAAATCCCGATAATTCCTTGCAGTATACTGGACAGCCACAGCCTGCATGTGAAAGATTACTGGATTTGTTAAAAATACCAGGAGAAGAAACTCGACACTAGCTCCAAGAAGAAAGCAACCATTCCCTACATATGCATATATTTAAAGGATCCATTTACCCATATCATTTCTTACATGGGAAAATACTATCACAAGAATAGAAAAGGACATATTTCCATTTGCCGCGTATTCTCTGCCCTGCTTATCTTCCATTCCTTTTATATATTTACCTATTAAATCTTACTCTTTGGCTTTCTTCTCTTTCACTCCAGTCACACTAAAGATAGGGAAGTTATATACAGGTGTATCTTTAAATCAAGAAAAAGCATCTGGTTATCTTTTGAACAGATTTACTGATACTTACTCCCATACTCCCTCCCTCTGGGCGAATGTAACTGTGTAATACCTCAGGCAATGTCATTTTATGTAAAACTTCCCAATGCTCTTCAAGTCATGTCATCTTGTAATTATATTTTTTTCCTGTTGTGAAATAAGAGATGAAAAAGACGAGCTCATCTCAGGAGATTTAAATAGGGGTAATGGAAATAGCTCTGCATAGTCTAGTACCTGCAGAATGAATTTTCCCATCCTGCAAAAGTTAGAGACATTAGAAAATCTTTTTTTCATTCTGTATCAGGAACCGAAGGTTGTCCAGGCTCCAAGCTTTTACAAACAGCTAACAGGTAGATGCAGCTCCACCTTAGAATGGTTTACATCCCTCGGGGTGTAAGAAACCATTTCAAGTCCTTGCTCTCAGTCACACCCCGAGCATGAAAAGTCTTCCCAGCATAACTCCCAACCTAACAGCAGAAAGCTCCAGTTTCACCAAACATTTGCCATTTAAAGACAATTATCCTTCCTGCAAAAGTTCCCAATGAATGTAGTACTTCTCTGTACCATGCTCAGAAATCCAGCGATCAATTTGTAAGAAGCCATAAACAGAAAATAAAGTGAAATCTAAGTAAAATCTAAGTAACGTCAGAAATAATTGTCTTCTCTTGGAAAAGACAACGTCCCAGCTATCTCAAAAAACTCAACAGTTATCTGCATGAAATGTGGCACAGAATTCCTAAAGGTTTAAAATTTCATGTCTAACTGTGAAAAATTAGCATTTAGGTTATAGTTTTGACCTAGAAAACAGCGAGTTATAAATGATAAAGAAAAAAACAATCAGCAAAGAGTGACGTGTCTGTTACTCCATTATGAACTAAGTAAAGGTCACAACTGGCTGCAATGCAGAAACCTCATTTCAGAAGACTGTCAGTGCTGGGCTGGTTATTTCACAACAAATAAACCTCAGGGGGAAAATGAAAATGAAAAAGAAGAAAAAGGAAAAGAAAAAGGAAAAGGAAAAGAAAAAGAAAAAGAAAAAGAAAAAGAAAAAGAAAAAGAAAAAGAAAAAGAAAAAGAAAAAGAAAAAGAAAAAGAAAAAGAAAAAGAAAAAGAAAAAGAAAAAGAAAAAAGAAAAAGAAGAAAAAGAGAAAAAGAAAAAGAAAAAGAAAAAGAAAGAAAAAGAAAAAGAAAAAGAAAAAGAAAAAGAAAAAGAAAAAGAAAAAGAAAAAGAAAAGAAAAAAAAGAAAAAGAAAAAGAAAAAGAAGAAAAAGAGAAAAAGAAAAAGAAAAAGAAAGAAAAAGAAAAAGAAAAAGAAAAAGAAAAAGAAAAAGAAAAAGAAAAAGAAAAAGAAAGAAAAAGAAAAAGATAAGAAAAAAAAAGAAAAAGAAAAAGAAAAAGAAAAAAAAGAAAAAGAAAAAGAAAAAGAAAAAGAAAAAGAAAAAGAAAAAGAGAAAGAAAAAGAAAAAGAAAAAAGAAAAAAGAAAAAAGAAAAAGAAAAAGAAGACACAATCCCAAGCAGGGAAGCCCCCACACCTTGCATGGACGAAAAGTTCTGTCGTAAATGTTCAAGTCTGGAGAATATTTACATTATTTACAATTTTTACATATTGTACATATAAATTACAATATTTACATATTACTCAAAGCTCAGAAAACGCTGAAACTCATATTCATCAGCACTCTCATACACAGAAGCTGAAGCAAAGAGTAATCTCCTAATTTAGGTTTAAACTGGAAAGACTGATCAATTTACTTAACGATCAAACTGGAAATTGAAACCAAAAGCAAAATGTTGCTACCTGCTTTTTAGCATCTCACCACAGGAATTAAAAAGCTAAGAGAAACAAATTTATACTTTGCACTATGATCTTTACTTTTCAAAAGACCAAATATTTTCTTTTTAATTTTCAAGACAATATTGACAGTATTATCATATTCCTAGACAGTACAGGAAATTGTATCACAACCCCCAGTATCATCTTTATAGCTTCTACTTTTACTGCTTGTGAAGTCCAACACCTCTTTTTCTGACCACAAGCTATTAAAAGACTGAATTAATCATTCCATCACTTCTTGCTCAGAGCGCAGATGGAGAGATACAGCTGGGCAACCAATACATTGGAAAAGTCAATTCTTTAAATACTCCCTTACTATATTAGATACTTGGGGGGGGGGGGGGGGGGGGAAGGGAGGGAAGTTGGCAAGATCATTAAGAGTAGTTTAAACTGCATCTCCTCCATTCCCAGAGACAGAGAACGTAATTTCCATATCCCAATCAAGCTGAAGAGCATCCAGCTGAAGGTCACATTCAGATCTGCCTCTTCCAGATGACAAAACACTCTGCTGCCACTTAAACAGTCCCCTTTGCTTCCCGTGGCTTCAGCGTGACAGTATTTCCATCAAACGTAAATAAGCAAGCAGAAGTCACGAGTTGGTATACGGGACTTCAAAGGTAATTGAAAGTTTCTGGAGTATTTCACTTCAGAAAACTGTGCAATCACTTGTGAACTGAAGTGCTTGTTATCATATACAAAGCTCCAGTAATTAGAATCAGGAAGAGAGCTACAAGGTGATTAGAGATTATTGGGAAAAATCTAGTTAACAGGAAGCGTAGCACATAAACCAATCCATACTTAAAGCTACCCTGAGATACCTGCTATTAATTAAAACACAAAATGTTAAAAAGCACATTTCCATATTATTAAAATCTTCAGAAGCTACTAATGATCAGAAGCCATTACAGCTTCGACATTAATGTGAAATAACCCTCCGGTGCTACTGGCTTAATAAAAAAGATGGAAAATTGCCTCAACATCCCTTCGTCTCCCTCTCTGCCTTACTTCCCCATCCTTCCAACCAGCCCCTGGCTAATACAATCATTTCTTTGGCTAGCCGGCGCCTGGTGAAGCGTCCGGACAGTGGCAAAGGCTGTCCGCAGATCATCACTCGTATGGATGTTCATTTGCCCCTCGGTGTACACAACCAAAGCAGCGGCTCCAAGGACAGCAAGGCTCGCCTTGCTTGCGTGGGACAAGAACGTGTCGAGGGAGACAGATGCCCGTGGGGCCACGCAGCCCCAGAGGGAGCTGCCCCATGCGGGGCGATGCCTGAGCTTGAATGCCGCAGCTGCCGGGGCTCCGAGCTGCTCAACCCTCCGATGCAGCACATGTCACCTCCCAGGGCCACCACCCGGCCTCCAGAAGCACAAGCTCATGGCGGCAGATAGCTTTGCGGGGTTTTTTAATTTATTCTTTTTCTTTAAGAGAGCTCTTATCTCAGATGGGAGTTCCATGCCCCGTGAGCCTTTGGACGGAGCTGTTTTCTGTAAGCAAAACTGCTTAAAAATCAATTCTAACTTGGAATGAGAAAGTATGAAGGGCATGCACATGTTTTGTCTTCAAGACAGCTACAACATTTGTTTTCCGAAGATGGAATTTTATTCATTTTTCTCTTCTCTGATAACAGGAGCCGGTCAGAGGTCTCAAATGGAGTACGAAAGTCTGAGTACAGAAAGGTCTCGACTGTATTATATATAATTTCCTAATTCTCTCATGACAGCCCTTTTTCTAGGAAAAGACTGATTTCTTTTCAAAATCCCCTTCCTTAACACATGTGATGAAGTGATCTCATACTCACACATTTTCTTTCAATTTTCATCTTTTTCACAAGGAAGGTAACTGCTTTGCAATACAGCTAATTGTTTTGAAAGATTTTTTTAAAAAATTAGGTGTTTTTATTCCTCAGTGAAAAACCTTTTGAATGAAATCTTATAGGCCATTAACCTAATGCAGATTCACAGGACTCAGGGAATTAGTTAACTTAAAAGAGCAGCTACTGTGCATGCTCTATAATTGCTCTCATCAAAATTGTCAAAGATTTTTAATATGCAGAGTTACCACACAGATTAAAAGCTCTCAAAGTATGTCTCCATATAAGAGGCCATCATTCCACAGTGTCATTATCTGCTATTAATATTTCAATTAGCGAGTATCACACGCTCCTCTGAAGAAACGCAACTGCTCACAAAACGAGTCCCATTATTGATAATGCTCCAGCAGTATGACACAAACTTCCTATTTTTATTCCTACATTTAATTCCCTCCTATAAATAGTTTTCCAAACTTTTAAGGGAAAAGCTCATTTCATACAGAAATGTGTGTCTTTGTTGACCCACACCTCCCAGCCATCCTGCTTCCAAGAAGGGAAGTGAAGGCTGCAGGGACCACACCGGCCCTTCTGCATGGCCAAGGTACGACCTCACTCTCCAACTCTCTGATCTCACCAGCAGTTCAAACAGGCCGGTAGGTCACAATGCGCCCTGTCAGTTCTAAAGGAGTCAACAGAAATACCAGCACTTTTCAGGCATCTGGAGTACTGTGTCCAGTTCTGGAGCTCCCCAGTTCAAGATGGACAGGGAACTACTGGAGAGAGTCCAGCAGAGGGCTACAAAGATGATCAAGGGACTGGAGCACCTCTGTTATGAGGAAAGGTTGAGACCTGAGTCTGTTCAGCCTGGAGAAGAGAAGACTGAGAGGGGATCTCATCAATGCTTATAAATATCTAAAGGGTAGGTGTCAAGAATATGGGGACACTCCTTTCAGTGGTGCCCGGTGACAGGACAAGGAGCAATGGACACAAGCTGGAACACAGGAAATTCCATCTGAACATAAGGAAAAACTTTACTTTGAGGGTGGCAGAGCACTGGCACAGGCTGCCCAGAGAGGTTGTCGAGTCTCCTTCTCTGGAGATATTCAAAACCTGCCTGGATGCGTTCCTGTCCAGCCTGCTCTAGGTGAACCTGCTTTGGCAGGGGGGTTGGGCTACATGATCTCTGAAGGTCCCTTCCAGCCCCTACCATGCTGTGATTCTGTGATCAGCACTAGCATAGACTTCACCCCTGCTTTCTGTTGCACCTGACCAGCAGAGGTACCTCAAATCACATGGTCCTGCAACAACCCATTTGGTGTGAATATTCTTTCAGCGCATGATTCCTTTTTCTTTTTTGAGGAAAAGACGTTTTATTTAGTCCCGTTTTCATCACGCCAAGCTGATAATCAACTTCCAGGGCAGCTGACATACCTGGAGCCACCTCTCAAAGGATGGACCTTGCCACGCTGATGGACAGCAGTTACCTATCTACAGCCCTCATACTACACCTCACATTAAACAGCAAAAAGTTACACCTACTTTTAATTTCTGTTTGATGATAAATAATTAAAGTAATTTGAATGAAGTTTTTTTTGAGACGCATAAAGGAATTTAGCAATTTAAACATATCAAGGGCGGGAAAAAAAGAGCTTGAGGAATAAAAGCCTAAGAGCTTGCACTGGCTTGTTCGGCAGCTCTCTGCTGTTTCCAATATTTCTCTCTCCAGGGCTTTTTCCACGAACACGCAAGGCCTGCATTTCAAATACACACCTTATGCTGTGCGCTGACTTCTTGGTAATCTGAAAGATGTGACCCTAAAATGCAGTTGCTATTGCAGACTCCAGCCTTACAGCTCCATCAGCCCCCCGTAACACGCGGTATGAACAGCCCACTCACACTCAGTCCTCCAGCAGGGCTTTGCCACCAGTTAGGACCTCTCTCAGAAAAAATCAGGGTGATAGAGAAGGTAAAAGGAGAGCAAAGCGAGCTCCTCCCGTCTCTGCAAGCTGTACCAGCAGCTGCTAGAGTCCTTACATCAGCATGTATTTTATTTTATTGCATTTGAAGCTTTGCAACTTTCCATACAGAAAATCCAACAGTGCTGAAGGTTACAGCACCTTCATTTTGGCCACAGTACCACCTCCCTCCCAAGGCCATCTGCTAACGCGTCCATGTCCGGATGCAGTCTGTGACCAGCGCTGCTGTAGCAGCAAAAGCCCACACTCTGCTCCAGACACGGTTACTGGCATTCCCCACTTCACCTGGGGAAACAGAAAAACATTGTTTTATGAATTAAGCTGTTCTTCTGCAAGCGTTGCCCTGCTAACGTGTGTTGTACCTTTATAAGAGAGCGCTTTGCCCAGACAGCAGTACACCGGCAAAGCCAGCTCCATGCAGGTTTAGCCTGGGGAAGACAAGTGTTCGGGTGAAAAAGCAGTAGTTACAGTCAAACCCGAGGAAGACAGGAGCGATGGCAATATGAAGAGGGACACCCAGAACAACTCACCAGGATCACACACCACCTACATGCCTGCCACGGCAGTGACGTTTCTCAGGGATTTTTGCCAGCCCTGCGCTTCCCCAGTCCTTTCGCTGTTGTACGCACCAGGGACCAGCAGGAAGAAGAGGTCTCGGCATCTCCCCCTCCAAACCCACCACCGGCCAAGCCAGAGGAGCACGCTGCACAGCCTGCATCTGACACAGACCCCCATGCATTTGCAAGCAACAGATCATGCCTGCAGAGATGCTGCTGGCAGAATGGCCACGTCGGCCACATGCTGCCCGCTGAGCCACCACGGTGGCTCCTGTGGTTCCCAGCCTCGGTCCCCATCGCCACGGCCCTCAGCGAAACCACACACCAGCTGTCAGAGGGACCGCACTTGTAAAGACAACTTTGTCCTTAACAGCAGACAGTAGCAGCTTGGAAGAATTTGAACTGAATAAACTGGACCTCTTCGCTGAATTACAGTGATTTTCTGTATCCATATGTGGGTATGCATATGCTTTGCTTTCAAGGAAGAAAAAGAATTCTTTGAAAATTGGAATAGAAGACTGGAAAAAATTCGTGGGTTTCACCTGTGCCTCACTAGAACATTTTATGACTGGTTTTATTAAGTAAATGTTGAGAAAATATGATTTTTTTTTTAATCACTTTAAAAATGAAGGTGGAAGAGAAGGGTAGAAGATATGCTACACTTAATAGCAAAAATCCCAATAAAGGTCATTAAATTAGTGGTTAAACAAGTGAGACCATATGCCACTGCAGTATAACCCTAGTGGCCATGCTCAAGCTGAAATCCAGGCTACAACGTTGCCCACCTACTCTGTTGTTTTACACCCACTTCCCTGTGACTTCAAATGTCCCTTTCCTGCCTGCAGTGCTGCATGATTACATATAATGACTTCAAAACATCATCTGCAAAAATGAACCCAGGAGAAACTACAGGAGGAATAAAGTTACTTGCCTACAACCCAGTGCAAAGAACTCCGCTAGCGCTTACCAGGCACTACTGCTGGCAGCGTCTGCAGCTCCCGAAACTTGCTTCTGACTCAAGTTACTTGCTCTTTAAATATCTGTACTATATAATTAGGGAGTACAGCATCATTGAGGGAACATGGATTTTGCATTTCTTGACCTTTTTCCTACTAATTTTCAGCAGACTATTAAATGTTAAAATCGTACGCTGTGCAATGCAGTGACTCCGGCTATGAATGCACAAGTAAGACTGGCGTATAGGTGGTGGCATTAATTAGCATGAAAGCACTCCCAACAGGCAGATTAGATGATATCTGTATTCACACTGGATGCCCTTATTCATTAACAGGATGTTATTTTGGAAAACTATGTCCAAGAAGCCCTTGTATACCTGCTATAAGAGGCATTTCATAGCACAAAAGTTTCATTTCCAGTTATCCAGGTTATAACCAATTGCCAAAAAGGCAGCACTTACAGCTCTGCAGGCACTCTGTTCAACGTGATACATTCAGTAAAAAAATTACAAACTCATCTCTTCACTGTGTCAGTCCTGGACTGCAAAAAATGTAGTGCCAGTTATGTTGAATTTATATTTAGAAAGTCACTTTCATTCTGTGTAATATGTAAATTGTTGTATCCGTTATAAGCTGTTTGCAATGGTACCACTGAACTTTTTTTAAAGAATGAGGTCTGTTGCCAACCCATCCATGATTTCCTTAGCCAGGATAGATTGACATGTTTGTCAAAATACTGTTATAAGAACTATCAGTTTCAGTTTTAAAAATAACCTGCTTAAAGCAGAGAGCATCTTCTGGCTTGACTTTGTAAAACGTTTGACGTACGGGCCCCAATATCAGTTGTTTTGGTACAAATTGCTAACACAGAGCGTGGTCTGCCTCCCGCTGTGGCACACTGCGCCCGGGCAGCCAGAGGCGGCAATCAAACCCTCGCCCACAGCGTTCGATTTAGACACACCATAGCAGATTAAAAACTTAATCCCAAATTCATTGAATGCTCGTAAGGCTCATTAACTTCAATCCCTGGTTTGTGCATGTGAGAAATGCTGGCTGGAGATGCGAGGTCAGGGGGTGATCGAGCCTTGCTTTCATCTGGTGTGACTTTGTTTTCTCACGCCGGTGAAGCTAACGTCACAGGTAACTCGGCTTATAGGAGACGAGCATTTCCTCAGAGTCAGAGGGTGTTTAGTTCTATCACCACGCTACCAGCGTGTCAATAAAAAAAAAAAAAAAAAAAGGCTTTAACTGTTTCCTCAAGGTCCTCCTTCAGAAACAAGTTCAGTACACTTTTTAGCTCCAACTTTCCCTTTTTTTTTTTTTCTTTTTCTCCAGGCTCATTGAAAATATTGAGCAATGTTAACAATCATGGTTAGACATTCCCTCAGACAGTAAAACGTCCGTGTCTCAGAAAGCATACTCTGGCACAAAGCGGTCCCACTACAAAAAGCAGAAGCGTGTCAGAGTGAAGCGCTCCTACTCAGCCTTACACAACTCAGAGGGTGTTTTGTTTTGGGGAGGATGGGGGATGTAGTTTTCTTGCCCAACAAATTTTGCGTGAAGCACCAAACCTCTCCTAGCAGAGCACAAATATGGGGAAAGGAAAGGAAACATCCTGATTTTATTACAAAACTATGGCACTTTCTTTTTTGTTAAAAGGAATCCTGACATTAAGCGAAATATCACTGCTTTTTTTGGTTATTTGCTTTAGAAATAGTAACTGTCAAATATTTTTTTTCCTTGCTGGTGCTAACCCCATTTAAAACTTGCTATATTCCACCACATCTGCAGCATTAATGCAATAATTCATATGCTATAATAAAGCCACAAACCCAAAATCACTGTGTCTGTAATGACATCTGTAATTTAGAAACTGCAAGGATGGCAAGCTTGAAGCTGACAGGCAACGGTTTCTGAAGACACGGAGGGGGGAAAGGGGGGTGTGTATATATAATTTAGACATCTCTGCTCTATAACTGTCCAAATCTTGAATCTTGTCCTGTCTGCAGGCAAGACAAAAAACACATAATCTTAGTGACAGAGACAGCCAAATATTTCATAAGATTCTATTTTTTCAATATACTAAAAGCTTTACCATAACCAAATTCAATCAAGAATTACACATCAGTGCCCATGTAACTTCAATACTACTCCAGCACGGAGCGCTGGAGCCCCAGGTAAACCATTTACCTATTCGTGCTGGGACAGCATCTGCATGGTCTAAGCAAACTGACATGTTACGACTCTACTACAAAAATATCTCTAAAAATAACATCACAGCGTCCGTGGCTACTTCCTCCAGCCTTGCAAAACTTTATGAGGCTGCTTCAGTGCTCACATCTGAGCCAAGTAACGTTCCTGGTTGTGCAACTTGTCCCACGCAGGCAGCCCGATGGTGGAGTCACACACGACGTCCTGCGTGACTGAAGACCTCCACCCACCCAACTGCCCCGGCAGTAAAGCTTTGCATTCCTCAGCTGCATTTCTACAACCTCCGGTGCCTTCAACTGAAGCGTGACTGAAGTGGAATTTGGTTAAACAACTCTTTTTTAAGATGTAAAGGAACAATTACATTTTATAGCTCATTTTCTTGAGCCGCAGCATCTCTCATGCTCACAGAGTTTGCTCCATCACCTAAATGAGCAGATCCTACTCCGAACAGCCCCCAAAAAAGCAGAGACACTGAGTGACTGCAGAAGTTCCTAACTGCACAACCAGCTAATGCTCGGGGTGAAGGATCACCTTTATCACCTAGTGCTGACCTGAAAGCAAATGCCAGGAATCCTTTGCAAGATACCATCTGCCCATCTTTAGACTCAAATGCCCAACTGGCACAAACACAATCCGTCGCCTGGCTCTGAAACCCATTGGTGCTTCAGCTGCGCGAGCACTAAGCCAACGCTCAAACTTCCACCTGTAATATCGGAACCCCCATTTGCCGCCTTTCCTTTGCTCTGTATTAACAAGGAGCAAAAGTTCCTGTTTATCAAGGAAGGAAGGACCAAGCAATGGAAATGCTCGTTCGCATCTGCTGAAACTGTTGATTTTACACTTGTTAAGTCTAAATCATCTAAATGAAACATCCTCGCAAGCAGGATAATGACTAAATAAAAGGCTGTTCTTTCGCTTGTATGCTCGCTGAAATACCACAGGCGCGGTTCCATATTGCTACAATGCAGGTAACAGGGCAGAAAATGGGGTGCTTACACTTAAGCCTTTTTCTCTCAGAATTTTACCTAAAATATTGTAATTATTTACATTTCACATTCTCCCATGTTTTGGTAAAACACAGTTACAATTGCCTCCCTCAATGCCAGAAAAATAAAGACTTCCAGCTTATGAGTTGTGGGGGAGAAGATTTCTCTTACTTCTGAAGCTCACCTACATTCGGGACCTCAGGTGTTTGAACAGCTCACGTTAGATGGAATGATCCTATGGATACGAACCTTTGAAGCACAACTGAACACAAAATGGATACATGGAAAATGAAAACTTGTGGTTTTGCATTTAAAAAAGCATCGCACACACAGCCCACCTCAAAATACCATTCTTTACAAGATACTTAAAGAGATACACTTGTGATGCCGGCAGTTCTAGTGGTTCTAAAGGCAGAGGATGCAAAATGTATGGCTTTTAGGGATTAGACCCCTCAACCTGTATTTGGACACCTAACTCGAGGAGTTAGTGCAGAGGGTCTGAAGGCTCCTTTTTAGGCCACATCTTGCATCGTTTTAATCATAGCCTAAAAATAAATATAAAATGAATTCACCATTGGGTAGCCTTGGTGTTTGCAAACTGATGGCCCCGTGGTTGTTACCGTCTGCACAATCCTCTTCCCACGGAGGTCGACCAGCCCAGGGAAGGAGCAGGATCAGGGGAAAAGCCCTGGCCTGTCCCCTTCCTTCAGGCATGTGCAGACCAGAAAGCAGCCTCAGCAACACGAAAACACAGGGAAAACATTCCGGAGGAATCCGTTTTCCCTCTGCAGAGCCCAGCAACCTTCCTAAACAGCCTAGAGGCAGGCTAGAAGCGCAGCCAACAGAGCAAGGCTGCAGACTGAGCCGAACCCCTCGCTGCAGGAAGAGCTCACCAGTCCCTGCGTACGACAAACCACTTCAGACACTCGTGGATCCCGTCTCTGGGTAAAAAAAGAATTTTATCTTCCATCAGCTCTACTATGCATTGCCAAAAAAGACACACACACAAAAAAAAGCATATGCAATGCTCTTAACAACTGAGAAATAGTTTCTTACGTTATCCGTGAGTTTCTCTCTCCAAAAAGAACCGTGAAATGTTTGTGAACATCACCCGAAGTCATGAAGGGGAGGTGGGGTGGAGCGGGCAGGGCACGAACAAAGCGGTTAGTCTGCTTGCGGGGCTACAAAACAACTACTTCATGCGAGCGCTTAAGTTCACCTGGGGATTGCATCATACTTCCAGATACGAGGTGCAGCAGGTTGCCCTTTTCTCAGCTCATTTCTCTGAGCAGGCACGCAGAAATCTCCTAGCAGCAACGCCGCTCTCGCATTCGCAACACCGTGGGGTAAATCAAGGATCCTCCTCAACTACTGCTCGTGCAAACGAGCCAGCAAAGCACGCACGGCACAGCTGAACTCCTGCCTGATCTCACTGCATCCTGAAAGCAGGCAGGTAACATCCTCCTCCTCTTACACTTCCAACGTTAAGAGCCGCACAGCAATTATCACGGCAAAGACCAGCACTAATGTGCACGCTACTCGCGTAGGAAATGAAAACAGGGCTTAAAATTCGGGGGAAAGAAAAAGATACATACCACACACAGAAGGCTCCACTCATCCATAAGACTGGCTCTTTCTCACCAAGGCACTCGCTCCCTTGGGACCTGCCAGTTGTAGGATCAGTGGCAAGTTCTTGGATTGCACAGGAACGTGGGCCTGTGTGAGGTCACGGGGGCTGCGTCAAAACAGCGTGGAGAAACAGCCATTTCGGCCTGGGCTTCCCATGCTAGAGGACAGGCTACAATGAGAGCTCGCTCTTCCCTTCTTCTCCGCTATCTTATTACCGAAAACTCCTCCCTGGCCATTCAGGAGCGCGGGGTTTTGAAGCCGACAAGAGCTCACCGCCAGCAGCGCAGAAACACCAAGAAGCGCGCAAAGCACTTGTTTTACACAGTTCTGAAATGTCAAGATTACAGGAGGGTTAGTCATTTAGTACTTTTAAATGTTGTGGGGATTTCAGACAGGAATTGCAGACGCCTGTTACAACTGCAGTATTTTTCCTAGATGGCCCCACTTCCTATTTGTTCTCATCAACGAAGCAATTGAGTTTTGCAGATTTGTTATGAAATTCCTTCTAAGTTCTGCTGTGTTCTCAAGAAACTTAAATTTGGGGCCAAACCCCTGAGTGCATCCCAGTGCACAAACTCACCGCAAACTAGACTATCACCCAGAAAACAGACCTGTGCGTTGTTTGCAAAAGCACTTTATTTTTCTCTCTCTCACACACACATACACAATATCAGAAAACCACGTTTGAGAAGACGAAGGTTCCCCTTGGAGCACAGCATTCATGACATGGGACGGGATGTTTCTGGCACGAGCTTTCCTGATGCTGACTTGACATCTTTGTTGTTATGACTCTAAATTCCCACCACTGCAAACCTCACTGATGACTCATGAGAAAAAAAAGGCACGTTAAAAGAGAAAAAAAAGAGAATGACACCCTTTCAATTGCAGTGTCTATAAAGACAGGGTGATTACACAGAGCCACAAAATGTCTAAAATATAAAAGCAAAGCAGCATCTGTAGAAGAAATAAAAGATTAATTTCTCATTGCTGACTGCATGTATTTGGGGACAATGACATATTCAGAAAATCGTATGGAATCAAAGAAATTGCCCTTTTAAAAACAACCCTATTCTGCGTTGCTTGGGGAATCACTGTTGGACGTAACATCAAGCACATGCAGCTGCAGACAAATACAGTCATATTTTCAGTGTACTAAGTAAACCAGAGGAATTCTCTACAAATATATCTAGATAAATTATTATCACAAATGTTTACAGATGCATTTTAATTAGTCTTCTCCCTAAAAGCGCTAAAATAAAGACAACATTTTTTTGCTGAATTTATTTCAAATCAAAGTATCCCCTCCTATCTCTGGTATACTTAAAACCAGGACTGCCCTACTGGGTCTGACAGCTGAATGCACGCGTACCTCTGGCCACGATATTTGTAACAGTGAAACCACTATAAATGTTAGCCCCCAAATATCTATCAAACTGTAGCTTTAACCTCTAAATAAGATCTTTATTTGAATGCCACAGAACACTCTTTTCTATGTCAGCATTAAACACAGAAGAATGATCACAAAATTTCCCAGGCACAGCTTCAGCCTAGAGCCCAAACTGGAATTATTTTAAGGCATTTACCTTAAAAACCCAACCAAGCAGAGCAGCACAGATCCTGTTCCTACCCCAACGCACAGTAAGGACTATTATTGCTTATTGTGCTATTTTCCTGGCTGTGTTGAGCCCAATTCCCCAGCATCTTCCCCCTTACGTAGGCGATTTTGGTCCAAGTGAGCAATGCCTCCAAGCGTGCATTGCTCTGGCGGGAGGAATAGCTGGCTCTGCCTTTTCGCAGCATGGCACGAGCACAGCCCCAGTGGACAGGAATAAGGACCTAGTTTAAACTAATTTTAAAATCGAGTTGACCTGTTCCCTAAGATCAATCTTTCTGTAAGAGAAGAAAAACACGCTGGGCTCCTCCTCCTGGCTGCTCCCAACCAGAGCTCTGCCCAGGCAGGGCCAGGGAGAGGAATCATTGGACGGTTCAGGTTGGAAGGGACCTTAAAGGCCATCCAGTTCCGAGCCCCCTGCCATGGGCAGGGACACCTCCCGCTAGACCAGGCTGCTCAAGGCCCCATCCAGCCAGGAGACAGGACAGAACGGTGTTGAGACAGATGAAGTAGGATTTTGCAAATTCAAGCCACTGGAAAGAAATATTAATTGTAATGCATGGAAACCAGCACACGCGTGTGCAACAGGCAGTAGTCTTTTCCACATCTCAGGGAAAAAAGATAACATCAGATCACCACTTCAAAGCATTGCAGACGGCAGCATCGCTTCTGTGAACGCTAGCCTTCTCTCCTGGCAGCGAGGGAAATCGATATCACCCTGCGCGGAAATGTCGATATAAATGCTCAAAAATCATAGTATTAGCATTTCAGAGTCTGAGGGACTCTCATTTGAAAACAGCTTCTGCAACAGCCTTTGCATTTTTAAAAAGATATAAATCAGATTTTAAGGCTTAAAAAGTTTTTAAAACACGAGGTAAGCTGAAAGATGGTGGGTTAGGTTTTTTTGGGTTTTTTTTAACAGTAAACTCAGTTCCCTTGTGGCTTCTTAACCCAACTGCAGGGGCACTGAAAATGACTGTAGAAGCAGTAAAAATCTATTTAATTGCTTTTTATTGTTCAACCTAAAGGAAATGCTTTTGTTTGTAAAAATGACAGCATTACACAGCAACTGCAGGGATGTTTTGCAATTCCAGTTTAAGTACCATCAAGTCATTAGACATGCTTTACTGATGTGCTTTTAAGGCAGACGTAAAATTACACTGTATCTTTAAATTCTCTCTCCAGCACCAAATAATAATGTTATTAAAAAGGAAAAAACAATTTCTGTAATTTGCCTACATCCCCTAAAACTAAAGTATGTCTTGAATTTGGCAGAAGACTAGTCATTCAGAGACAAAAAAAAAAAAAAAAGCCACAAAACATAAACAAAACTAGGAGCCAAAGCAAGACGGTCTTCTCAGCATAGCCAAAAAGACAGCCTAGACTAGATAGCGTTGTACCACCAGAACTGGCATCACCAAGACCTTCAGAAAGACATCATCCTCCGAGAAGGACACTTGGAAATGAAGGCCACCAAAATGAGTACAGCGTGCAGAGACTAAAACGCAGTTTCTCCAGCATAAAGTTTCCTTTACCCAGTTGTCAGGGAATATGTGAAATACACTACTTCTGTGTTCAAATCCGCACGCGTCCCCTTCCTTCAGAAACGACGTCCTCGGGCAGCCCCTTCTTTTTAAGCTATCACACAGAAAGGACAGAAGCATGAACTACATGTCACTTTCAAGTTTTCAGAAGTCCTATAAAATATTACAGATAACTAATCAGCGTTTCTTTTGCTTTTAATATTCCTGCCTGCATAAAAATACTGCGGTAAAGCTAATTGGACCACCATGACATTCATTAAAGAAAACCCTCCAAATTAATCTAATACACTGCTGTGATAGAAACTTAAAATAATACGCCCTTTCCACAAATAATCCAGAACTTTATTCCCTTCATTTAAACCGAGGCACCTCAGACATGGTTTGCTGGAAAAATTCACCTTTTCAACTCGAGTTTGGTTCAGCGTTTTCCTTTTTTCTTCACAGTAATCCCTGCCGGCAGAGAGCGGTGAAATGCTTGCAGAGGTTGGTCAGTCACACAAAACTCCCTTTACTTATGATGTTAACCCTTAGAAACCTCGTCTAGCCCCCGGTATTTTAATCCTGAATTGGAAACAGTTAGCTGGTGGCAAAAGGCAATTCTTCTTTTGACATGAAGTATGTACTTTGAGAGCCTCTTTAAAAATTCCCTTTTCCAGCATGAAAGCACTCAAAAGCTGAAGTTCCTCTACTGCCCCTCCAAAAAGATGTCTCAGCTGTACCGAAGAGAAAGGGAAACATTAGACTGTGGATTCAAATTAGCTGTCAAGAAACACGAACATAAATCTGATTTAATAGCGTAATTTGGAAACGTGTTCTGGGCCCACCCTTGGCAATATCACCACAGTTTAATTCACGTTGTAGCAATATTTAAAACAGCTCTGCAACTTTGGTTCTCCACCCAACTAAACAACAGAAAATTATGTCGTTAAATGAAAAACACCACACGTATTTAAGCAAGAGAGAAACCGTCTATAAACTTCTGACATTTTTCATCTTCATTTTTTTTTTAATCCAAAAGATTTGTACAGCATTTTTTTTTAAATAACTTACAGGATCAAAAGGAAAATAAATGCATAGCTTCAAAACCTTAGAATATAACCTCCCCTTGTAGCAGAAGAGTTCAAAGTCATAAAGTGCTGCAGATATGAACACACATCAGACAAATAATCTAGTAACTAACTTATTTTTCTGGTTTATTTAACAATATTCCAGGCTTATAGGACATTAAATAAAAATCTCACAGACAACGGGTAGGACTAACAATGGCTTTGTGGGGGGTTTTTCTTTTTCTTCTCCTCTTTTTTTTTTTTTTTTTTTTTTTTTTTTAAAAGAACACCGAGACACATCAATTGAACCGACTACAGTTTGATTTTGGATACCAAAAAATAAAAAGAAGCTGGAAGGAAGAGAGTAGTGCGTGGCACCGATTTCAGTAAAACTGCTTGTGAGCGTCACGGCGTACGTTTAGCCCTAAAAGGACGAAGATGGATAGGGGAGATGGGTGCTGCCAAGAGGGGAAGGCTGAAGGGCCGACGCGGGGGAGCGGCGCTCCGGGCTCTGCCTCGGTTGCGAGGGCACGGCTTTGAACTGATGCTCAAGAGAGGACCCGCACACCTGGCACTGGTATCTCTGCAGCTCCTCGAGCGGTGGCAGCAGGGGAAGGTGGTGCAAGCAGATGGGACTGACACCAGCTGGCACTCAAGGGATGAAAAAACCAAGACAGGGGTGTCACGGGAGCTCAGGTAACATCCAACAGGGACCTGCCGTATCTCGCTCCCTGCCACTATTTGACTTTGCTACCCTCACAGGTAACCTACGTACCTGCGGGAGTTTAGGCCAAGCCCGTGTTTCGCACCCTGGAGTAGCAACATTCAAGGGGATGCGCTGTGCGTGTACTTTTTACAAGTGCAAATTAATTTTCAGGGAGCTGGAGAGTGAAAACCCGGGCTTGCTGACAGCCAAACACGTGCCACACCACCTGTTAAATGCATTTTTTCCCTGGGTTTAAACTTGCCAGTTAGTGTGCTGCTATTTACTCCTTTACTCTAACCTCTGTCCTTCCTCCCCACCCACCCGCCCCTTCCCGCCACCTACAAAAAACACAGAGGTCTCAAACTTGCAAAAACTATTAAACCAAAACATAAACAAGCAGTTTGGCAATAGATTCAATTCCACCACAATTCTCATTTTTGTATGTTCCTCCTGGCTGGGCCCTTTCTACAACCAAACATCCGTGGGTACCACCGTGATGAAAAAAAAAAAAAAAAATAAACTTTCTTCCTCCAGAACAGTAACAGACAGTCTCCAACAGGCCTCTCTCCAGAAAGGTTGAGCTCAACATAGTTGTAGACTAAAGCCGGGGGGAGGGGAGCGAGACACCAGTAACAAAAATAAAACTACAAGTGAACCTTGACTGTAACTGGACAATGCCAAGAGTCCTCCTCCGCACCTCAGGGAAAAATGCTGGCTGCCATCCCACTCCGTGCCAAGCGTGAGCTCTAATCTTGTTTATGACCTGCAGTATTTCATAAGAGATGGGGGGCTTGGGGTTCATTTTCTTTCTTTTTTTCTTGTTTGCCAAGTTCTAAAAAAGGGCTTAAAACACTTAGGCGTAGAGACACAAAGGGAACAATTACAATACACAACAACTAAACGAGAACAGTACTCAAACATTAGACTGGACCAGACTAAAGTCCACTCTACAAACTGAATGAAAAAGAGACAGGAGGAAAAAAAAAAAAAGTTTTTAAGTGCTAACATAATAAGAAACAATCTTAAAGACACACTAAATACATGTGGGGAAATGGAGGGGTCCCCTTCTTTTAAATATATTTACACATTAAAGCTTTTTGTTTTGCTTTTCTTGCCAACAGAATTTTCTAGCTACCCTGGACAAAGTCCCCGTTTAAATTAAGAGGTTAAGGGTTTTATAACATAGACAGACTTGTTAGACCCGCGGCCCGTACACACGTCTCACCGCCCTCTCCTTCCTTCCCTCCCTCCCTCCAGCGTCGAGGGGCCTGATGACTTCCCTGCTTCGCACCAAACGAAGGTAACACAACGCCACCCCGACCCCGCGCGCTTCGTTACCACTTTGTAAAAGCACAAGAGACTACAATCAGGGCTTGCCTAGACACCAGAAAAAGGGAAAAAAAAAAAAAAAAAAGACAGAGAAAAGGGGTTGCCATTTAGCTGCTGCAGTTAAATGGTAAAACCGGACTAATGTGGACACAACAATACCAGTTCAGAAGTGTTTATACCATTTACACCACACTGGAAAGGAAAATAACTTAACCCGGTGTAAGTGCATCCACACTACAGCCTATGCCAGCAGAGTATCAGTTAAAATAATAACACATCAGTCCCCTAATCGACAGAATTATACCAGCTGAACTTTTCTAGCATAGACCAGGCCTAAGACATGAGGTAGTGAAAAAGAAAATCAGGCTCAAGATCTTTTTTCATTCCATAAAATCATTACACTCTAAAAATCTTCGCTGCTCAGATTTATGGATTTTAAAAAAATTGTTTTAAAATCCAAAATTTAAAGCTAACATCCTGAGTCACACAGGATTTACAAATGGAGGCATGAATCTTAAAAACTCCCTTGCTTTGGGTCCTAATTCAGGAAAATATTTTTTATGATAGAAAGCACATAAGCATGTGTTTGTCTCCCACTGAAGCAAGTGGAAAGGAAGCACATGGGTAAGTGCTTTCTGAAATCTGGGCCACAGTCAGAAATCACGGTCTTTGTAGAATTTATTTCCTCATTCATTTCAGTGCTGTTTAATCACAAGTCATTCATGTTTTAAGACAGTGGGAAAAACATAGACAATGGAAGCTAAATCAAGTTTGTTACAACTGTTCCATATTTACAGCATTCATAGCATAAAACAGAAGTATTTTTGGTAACTTAAGACAAATACCTTTTTTTTTTTGTTATTAAATGTACCGCAGCAGTTCTGTTAAACAAACCCACTGTCTCGGATATTAAAGAAATTGTTGTTTACATTTACCGAGTCATTTAAATTAAAAATCTGTTCCTGTTCCAAACCCCACTCTCCTTCATCTTCATCCTCCGGTTCTGCCTCAGACCCATTCCGACTGTTTTCATACAAAAAGATCTGCTCATCCACGTGAGCTGGGGCTAACCGGTTTCTCTTTGCACTTACAACATTAGCAGAAGAACCAAAAAGGCGTTCAGGGAAGACCCTCGTGGCCAGAATACACCAGTATTTTTGAAGAACCTTTGGTAAAACTGGAAACAGCGCGAGTCTGTCAGACCACCACTTCAGCGGGTCTTCGTTTAAACCGAGGACCTTTTGTGACTTGAAGTTGCTCAACTCCTCAACGATCTGAGCGTGCCATTCCTCCTGGTCTTCCACGCCTCCCGTCTGGCAAAAGATCTCTGCGAGCATGTTGTTGATGACGCTGGTGGGAGGAGGAGTGGAGGAGATGATGATTTTTTTCACAGGGGGCTCTTCTGAAACAGTGAAGAATTTTTCTTCAGTCCTAAAGGTATTTTCTTTTACTTTCTCCAGCAGGCTTTTTGCTTCTTCCACTACTCTGTTTTCAACCTGCTGCCGCTCAAAGGCTGAAAGAAAAGGCAGTTTTTTGTAGCGGGGATCCAGGAAAGTTGCAACGTTGAGAAACATGTCTATCTCAGGCGTGTGCTGGTAGGTGGTTGACAGCTCTTTAGCAATCACCTCCTTTGCCATGCTGATTTCTTTCAAATCGTTCTCTTTGATGTTCAGGGTAGTATTCAGAAGCATGTGGAGAAGTGGCTTCACCATACTTATCGTGGGGTACTTTGAAGCAGACATCATCTCTGCAACCTGCTTGAAAGGCTGCAGCAGCTCCACCAGCCCTTCGATTGTATTCCACTCGCTGGCTTCCAGCATGAGGTGGTGGTTGTTGCTGTCCTCCACGAGAACAGCCGCGATGACAAACTGCTGCTCCTTGAGGCGCTGCAGCATAGCCAGCGTGCTTCCCCACCAGGAAACACGGTCGCTTACCAGCATGCAGTGGAGAATGTTCTGCTGCTTCTGCTTCTCGCTCAGCATGTACATCGCGACCGTAGACTGCTGAAAATATTCCACCAGTTTGCGGCACCTGGCAAGAAGGCTGCAGAGTTTGGGGAGCTGAAAAGCTTGTTGTATTCCTGCGTTAAAAGTGTGCCCCAAACAAGGCATCTGTACGGGAATATCTAGGAGAGAGCAAGCTTTCACAATGTCTTTACTGTAATCTGTTGTAGCACCAAAGACTTTTGTATTGATCCCCCATTCAATGAACGTTTCATAAAGGACTCGCGTAATAGTCTCAGCAGTATTGTCCTCCGGTACTTCAAACGTTTTTAAACACCGCGAATTCACCGCCAGGCAGTTGGCAGGACTGCTGCTGAGAAAGTGAACCGCGACGGTTACGTACGACCTGTTCTGGTTTTCGCTCCTCCACATGTCCGTGGATATGCCGCACCACAGAACCTCGGTGAGCTCTTTCAGCACAATTTCTCTAATGGCATTGTACTTTTCAGGAATAGCTTTTGTGCAGAAGTACTTTCGACTAGGAAGTTCATACCTGGGGTCCGCCGTTCTCAAGAGGGCCTTGAAGGTGGGTTCATCAACAATAGAGGCCGGATACATGCCCTCGCAAATTAGGGTGATGACTGCAGATGTCAGTTCCTGATGCTTTTTGTTTTCGTAGTTCTGGTAGGTCTTCATGATAAGGCTATCTTGAATGACCTGCTGCGACGACTCCGGCTTGATTTTTGAAAATGCGGTGGCAAAGGCTTCCCTCATTTGCTCAGTGTTACTTTTCACAAATTCACAGAATTCGTCAGGGTGATTTTTCTCAAGGTGGTAGGAAAGGTTGGATGTGTTTCCTGAATAGGCAATCTGTGCCATGCAAATACGACAGTAGATCTTCTTCCACTGCAATATGCATCCTTCTGCATTGGTATCAAACCCGAAGTACTTCCACACTTTACTCTTTGCTCTTGGGTGAGCCACTAACTTTAGGTCTGATGGGGAACCTTCTAAACTTTTATTCTCCATTGCTTCTTGGCCACCGTCCCACCTTTTGATCCTTCACTCATTAATGAGTACCTGATAAAGGCAGTAAGATAAAGATACAATGAGAAAGCACAAGTTTGACCACACTTAACTACGTGAAATCAGCGTTTCTGCAAACGTATCAAGAAACCTACCTTACTAATTACATTTGCAAATTTAAAGATGAGATTTGCAGGAAGTGTGACCTACAAGAAGCCCATCAGAATGTCAAAAATTAAGCAGGGTTTTAATATATCACATTCTGCTGTGAAACTGAGCTAGAAGACCTGCAGCATAAATCTTGTTTCTGGAATTACGTAATTCTGGGTCCAGAAAGCGTAACCACCACCACAGAGTTTATGCATTACCATCACACAAACTGGTCATCTGCTGTAGCATTTTCCTGCTTCTAAGTTATAGTTAGGGCTGTCCCAACATCCTCTTGCCTAAGAGTTATTGAACTTCACTGTTAACATTTATTTCAATTGAAACCCGATACTGAAGGAGCAAAGGTTTTATTATTTGTTTATTTTGAAACCTGTGTTAGCTCAATCTAACTGTTCCAGGGTTTGTTTTAAATACTAAAAAAAAAATAAAATCTGTGATGCAAATTATGGCCATTAATATGCTCCTCTGAAATGTAAAGATGTTTTCTGACTGAAATAAAAGGAAAAGGAGTTTGAACCTACATGCAGATCAACAATACGCGTCTGACACCTTTCCTGTCCTCGTCTTTCTAAAATCAAAGCCATCTCCTGAACTACTAGTTCACAATTGTGGTTCCTGGAATAACAGTGCATTATAATTACAGGAAAAGCAGACAGGGAAGCACTAATAAATGTTATTATCCACATCAGCTGGAAAAATAATTTTGCTGTACTTTCTTCAAAAGGCTACAGAAGTCAGGAGGGGGTGACACTCTAGAGATGAGCATGGCGATAAGGCAAGACTTGGCAATCTGTACCTCAGTATCTGCACAGGAAAACACTTCTTGTGCAAACAGTCACATGCAAGGACAACTCAAGGCCTACAGCGTCCCTGTGCACAGTGTCGGCAGCTGGCACCCGCCGGAGCCGATGTCGCTACACCAAAAAGCCAAGCCACTGCACAGCATGACTGCACGCTGCTGCTTCTCCATCCCTTCCACACCACCAGCCGAGCCACCGTGACAGCAACAAGCCCTTTGCCAGGTGCCTGGCCAGGATCGGGAAGGAGAAGGCAGCCATCAGTTAAACATGGATGCAACCTCCTCCACAAAAACCCAGGGGAAGAAAGGAGAGAAACACCAGGAGCATCCCTGCAGGGCGCCTGAAAGCGATGGCGCTGCTCCTTCCACGCTCCTCAGGAGCTGCACTGGCCCTCAAGCCCAGAAATGCCCGGGTGCTAAGACTGGCTGGTTCAGGGAGGAAGAAACAATCTGACTTTTTCATATTGCTGCAAGGGAATATCCAAAAAAAAAAAAAAAAAAAAACACACACACAAAAAAAAAAAAGAGTACGTGTGCAAGCTTCTCTGGTGTACTTTCTGCTCTTGATGAACATTCCCAAGAAAAGACGTTTTCTCTCTGAACTATAGCTGGTATTTTGCAGCACTTTCTGAATGCCTTGAATGAAAAACCAAAGACAGGTCTACCAAGACTAAACATATTTATTTAAACACAGCTGTTGTGGTGTAATGTATAATGATGTAACCCTGCCATAGCGCCAGACTGTGAATTGGCAAAATATGTCATATCAGCATGTATTATTATTGCTTTTAGATCCCTCCATTTCAATCCATGACACGGTGTCTCGAGGAAGTACAGAGGCTCCCAGTATTTCATTAAATCTTACAGTTTCCTTTGCAGTTACGTGTCAGTTCCTGGAAGCAAGGAGGAAAGCACTCTAATAAAAGCGTTGATGTGTCTTTAATATTTAAAATTAGTATGACACACCTTGGATCATAAAAAGTTCATCACAGACTGATAAAATACAAGTTATTTTAGAGCAAGGGAGTGTTACAGACTCACCCCACCCTTTATCCTTTTGAGATGGATCTGGCACTTGGCAATAGTGGCACAGAGTGGCACTGCCACAGTTAAGGATATGCCAGCATAACAGAGCCTTTATTATAATGCTGTAAACCACACTTCAGCTGTCATAATAGCTCGAGTATAAACTGCTAATCATCCCTGCCTCTCCTCAAGTGCTATACAGCATAACTTGCACTATGGGGGGAAAAAAAAGAAACCACCAAAAAAACCCCCCACACACCTCATTTTTCTATAAGAACAGGTAAATTTTCCCTTGTTTGGTGAAACAAAGTGTTCATAGCCTAGACTTGGCAAAAAACAGAGCAGCTTCATCTCTAAGAGCTTCAACTCCAAGCCAAACTGAAGACACCAGCACCTCGCAGAATGAAATCCATTGGGAATGGAGCACCCCATTGCCTTTGGGAAGTGCTGCAGCTTGTTACAAGGGCAGCTGAAGAAAACGCTCTCTTTTAGCTCGCCAAACTTTCCATGATAAAAACAACTACTGCCACTTTGGTCTGCCGAAAACCCTTCCGCACGCAGAAGCCTTAAGGCTACAAACGCGCCTCTTCCTTTCTCCCTTGAGTTCCCACCCACATCGAAAGAGAGCGCACCTTCAGAGAAAGCTGCTGCTTCCCTCGTCTCCTCCACGCATCTGGCCACCACCACCAGCCAGCACCAGGGCCCAGGCTTTTAAGAGCCTGCAGACGGGATCCTTCTTCTGCTGGCCTCACAGCGGACTCAGCTGCCACAGGAGGAGGAAGAGCCCGAGCACTTCATCTCCACTCTCCCTGGGGTGGGCTGTGCTGCCTCCTCACACCTCTCAGACCCCCCTCACTCTCCTAATACAAACCCACGACTTCCCACCCCACAGCAGAGCTTGGACCAAAGTGCTGAAGCTCCAGGGACGACAACGTGCGTTGTGGAGGGTGGCGATGCCGCCCTCGCACCAGGCAGGGCTCTGGTTCCCCAGTGGTGAAGAAAATAGGTTCAAAACCCCATCTGAGAGTCACTGGGATTGTGAAACCAAGCACGGGAATGTGAGGAAACGTGGGGCGTGCAACCTTAGCTCTGCCCCTTGTGCACACACGACGATGGCACCCTCGCTAATTACACAGTAGGTATCGTTGTCGCACAAGCCTTGCCTCATTCAGCGCAGGGGCAACCAGAAAACGAGCGTTTCCTCACTTCTGAAACTACCTAAATAACTCTCTCGGGTGCGTGCGTGGGGGAGAGGGATTAATTGTTAGGTGCAACTTCATTTTTTGCCTGCCGACAATCCTTCCTACCCGGTCTGCTTCTCTGGATGTTTTACAACCTAGAGCTCGTACGGCTTTGAGCAGGAAGTGCTGGGTCTATCATTATGCTTTACTCATAAACACTAAAAGCCCTCAATACATGAGCTGAAATTATGAGATGCATGTTCCTAATTTAATATTTCACGATTAATTGCAAAGAAACTCAGTAAAAATTATGATACCGGTTACCTAGAAATCAGGGTAAATTAAAAATATGGATGATAAATCACTTCTAGGAAGAACAGGAGTCAGCTTTAAGGTCTTCTGAACTTCAGCCACGCTAACACCTTCTTCAGAGCCAATTTTCTATACGACACGTACCAAATTTTACTACGAAGACTTCAAAAACTACAAAGTATTCAGCATTTAGTCTTCCCCTACCAAATTTCAATGAAACACGTACAGTAGAAAACGCAGCAGAAAGATGCCAAATAAATTCCTTGAGACGCTTTTAAATTATCAGAAGAGATTATTATTATTAATATTGTTATTATTGTTATATGAACCCTTCTTCTTATCAGTAGGATGACTTTCAGTGACCACGTTTCCAGTGTTAATATTCTGGTCTCACAATTAATATTAGTTTGTCTTTTATCAAAGCACTGATTAGATTTTTGTTTTTAAAAGAGGTCGATATCAAGATCTGTAGTCACACAGGGCTTTTTTTCCCTAATTAATGAAGATTAAGCACTGTAAAAAACCCAAACATATCTAAGCAGTAATTTCTAATGAAACTATTAATTATTTAGACCACTGAACACCAACACAATTTACACTATGTATCGGCAGTTATACCATTTATGTATTTAGTACTTGGAAAATGTTTTAACCTAAGTTAAACTTAAGTTCCCCTTTACTTCTGCACACTGATTTTAGTTAGCGAAGCAATCACTGACTGCAGCCCGTTTATCCTCCCAGCTCTGTATTTCCCTTCCCTGAGCTTCAGGATCAGAATTTCAGACCGACTTCCCGACTCTGTATTGGGGCAGGGGGGTGTGGGGGGCAGGCTCACTTCAATAGCGAATATTACTATCTTTTCAGTTCGCAAATCAAAACAATTACCAAGTTTTTGCACTGCATCTAGATTTCAGAGCTCAAACTGTCCTCTTTCCCCAAAAAACTGTCTTGAATCCCATCTATAAAAATTAGATCAACGCCAGTAGGATGTGACAGAACAGACAGTGACTTTTAAAAGCCATGTGAAAGCACACGTCCCAAGAGCATGCAACTTTGACTAAGTTAGGGTAAAGAAAAAGAAAAGAAAAACAAAACTAATACGGTTTACTTGGGTTAAAATCCTGAACACTTCTTCCCGGCAAGTGCAAGAAATCAAGCTTTTCTTGGAAAATTCGGAGGCAGAAGGGTTGCACTGCCACTGGACTCCTTCGCTCACCCACAGAGCTCGAGGACAAGCCACCAAGCATCCCTCAGTCTCAAACCTTCCACGGGAGAGCTGCACTGCTGCCGCATGAAGAGTGGAAACTCTGACAGGGAAAGTGGGGCCAAGGCAATGGGATAGGAGGCAGGTCCGACTCCACCGCCCTGCCCTCCCCTCCACAGCCCCGCTTTTCCCCGGGAAAGGCACCCTGACAATCAAACACCTGGACGGGTGAGAGTTAAGGACACCCCCTTGAAAAGATACAGAAAGTTTTAAACATACACACCTTCCTAGCTTACTGTCTGGAAAAGTTACTTGGCGTTTTCTTACAGCAAGCGCAGTTTACTGATCCAAGCTTTAATTAAGCATGTTCTAAGCAACACTTTCACTTTTTGTTGCACTGCAGTCGCTATTTTGAAGTTATTATGGAAACGAGGTTACTCTGGGTAAAAAAGTTCCCGTTGACAAGGTGATTCCCTTTTTTTAAGCAGTGGCTGGACACGGCGAGTCGACGCAAGGCAGCAGGTAACTGCCAAGAAGCAACTGCACACAAACAACTATCTGAGGAGGAAACTACTTGTCCTTGGAAGAAACCACCCCGAGTTGAGGCTGAAAGAAAACTTTCCACATCTGTCAAATCTGCCCTGGTCCTACTCAGGCAGCTGACATTTCCCAGGTTGGATCTTCACTACTTTCCTCCGGCATTTCCAAATTCAACACTTCTTTTTTTTCAATAGCAGCTAAGAACAGACTGCAACAAAACACTCGGGTCACATTTTCGTCATGCTGTTTCTCTGTGGTTCGAAAAAAAGATTTGGAAAGTGTTACACACCCTAGGCACAATACCCAGCTTTGCTCTGCCAAGAAAAACTAACGCTAGAAAAATGCTCAGATGACTTCAAACTGTACGCACATCTGCCCTTTCTGTCACCAGGGTTCTCCCGTTTGTTTGGGGGGTTTATCTCTGTCTTTTGAGAACGAGAAAGGAGTAACCCAGCCTATCACAGAAGGATTGGGAATGGATAAAAAGTAGATAAAATGCTACCGAAGGATGGCATGTGTGATGAAATGCACAAATACGCTCTTACTATGTGGTGTACTTGTCCCATCTCCTCCCCAGTACTTCAGATAATTCTCTAAAACAATTTCCTCATCTGCTTCAACCCTTACCAAAACACTATGCCCTCTCAATATTATTGTTTTTTTACCGTTCCTCTGGTTAGGACTATCAACAGAGCCACAAAGGCTCATTCGTTGCTCAGCAGAGAAAGTTAAAGGCTCTGACGTGCGTGCAGTCATACGCTCGGCTCTGACGATACCCTACGCGTCCGTCCGGACTCGTGGTTTTGCTGGAAGTTTATAAACTCAGAAGCATTTTAAAGTCTTCAAGTATGATGTGAGGGAAAGAAGAAATTCAGATCTTCGTTTTCTGGCAAACTCAAAAGTTTCCTCTAGTCAGTATTCCGCATGCTGTTGACCCACATGGCAAAAGTGCAAAAAAAGGTAACTTCTCCAACGGATAACTAACCTGCGGTCCCTTGGGGAAAAGCACAAGTGTCACTCACTTGTCAGCTCACGGGCTGTCAGCGACTGACAGCCGCTTAGCCAAGAATTAAGTTTCCAGAGCGCGGGCGCGTCCTCCCTCCCGGAGCGGCCGGGGCGAGGAGGCCGCGGCCGGCGGTCCCAGCGCCCCGCCGGGCGGAGAGCGACAGCGGGGCCGGCGGCGGGGCGGGGGCACGGCGGGGTGGCGGCAGCGCCGGGCTCCGCGGCCGGGCCGGCGGGAGGGCTGCGGGCCGCCGCCCGCCTTCCAGGCACCTACCTGGGCTGAGGGAGGCTGCGCCCACGGGGCTCTGAGCCGAGGTCTGAGGCGAAACCGGCAGATAAAAAACACCGGAGGAAGAGGACAAGCGGGTCCCCCCGGGCCCGCCGAGCCCCCACGCCGCCTCCCGAGGCCGCAGTCAGCCCGGCGTGCAGCCAGGCGCCCCTCCCGGGCCCGGCCCCCCGCCCCGCCCCGAGTCCGGGGCGGCCGCGGCCCTGGGGGGGGCCGGACGGGGCCGGGGCCCCGCCGCCCGCCGGCGGCAGCAAGGGCGGGGCTCGGCGCGGCGGGGGCGGAGAGGGCGCCCCGCCAGCCGCAGCACCCTCCCCCCCCTCCCCCCTTCCCCCAGGGCCGCTGCCCCTCGGGGCGGCGCGGTGGGCCCGGCCCGCGGAGGGGAGCGGGGGAGGATCCCGGCGGCGGCCGGGGCCGCCGCGGGGCCTTAGCCCCGCTGCCGGAGAAGCGGCGCGGCCCGAGCGACCCGCGGCGGCCAAGGTCGCGGCTGTCCAGGCGAGGCCGGGCCGGGCCGCCAGGTCCCGGCTCCGCGCTCCCCGGGGCACCGGCGCTCCCCGCAAACTTTCCCCCTCGCTGCCGCCCCCCCCCCGCCCCTTTCCCCTGGCCCGGAGCCGCCCCCCGGCCCGCAGCCGCTCCGCCCCGCGGTGCTCACCTGCGGCCGGGGGGCAGCGCGGGCGGAGGAAGAGGAGGCGGCGGCGCAGCTGGTGCAGGATGACGAGGAGGCCGATGCGGTACACCCGGAGCAAGGGCACCAGCGCAGACAATAGCGACATGGCCGCCTCCCGCCCCGCGGCGGCGGGCTCGGGGCGAGGCGGGCAAGGGGCGAGGCGGGCGGTCGAGCGAGCGGCCTGTGGGCCCGCACGGTGGACTCTCCGCCGGGCCGGGCCGGGCCGGGCCGGGGCGGGGGGAAGCGCGGCGCGGCCCCCAGCCAGCGGAAGGGAAAGCGCCGCCGCTGTCACAGCAGCGCCCGGGCGCGCCGCCGCTCCCGCCCTTCTGGGCATGTGCGGCGGGGGAAGGGCCGCGGCGAGGCCGGCGTGGGGAGGGAAGGGGCGGCGGCGGCGGGACGGCGGCTCGGCCCCCGCCGGGGAGCTGGGGAGGGGGCGAGGGTGAGCGGCGCTCGGAGGCGGACGGTGGCGGGCGGCGGCGGGGCGGACAGGCTGCCGCGTTTTGGGTGCGAGGGAGAGCTGGAGCCAGGTCTGCTGCAGCCACCGAGGTGTCCGGGCGGGGAGGAGGCAGCCGGCTGTGTCTGTGTCTCGGAATCCCCGGCTCGTTGAGGTGTCTCCCTGTTTCCCTTCTCCCTGATAGGGATGAGGGGTGGCTGGTGCCGAATCCCGTGGGCATCGCCCCGTCTGGGCATCCCCCCTGTCACCTCCGGCATCCCTCAAGCTCGATCCTCTCCTGGTCGGGCTCTGGCAGGCACCGATTTCTCCAAATTACGTACCAAGCCTTCCTGCATCGGCAGCCTAAATTTCATACCAGCCTCTGGAGTGCATTCTTCACAGCGATACCTACTGTATCGCGTGGTTTATCTCAAAAGTTGAGTGTTTTAAATCCTCAGCCTTATTTTTGAGACACCTGAGTGCTTGGGACTGAAGAGCGCGTCCTGCCTACCAGTTCTTCTGGTAGATGCCTGGTTTCGGCTGCAGGAAACACGGCGCCTGGCTCTGATGCGGTGGTTTTCATTCACACAACTGGCGGCGTTTCATACACAGTATCAATACAGAACAAAAAATATTTATAGTCCTCTCACAAGAGGAGACATATATTCAATTTCAAATCCTTAGGCAACATTTTGTCTTTGAGGACAGGGAGCCATACAAATTTCTGGAAGTGCATTGGAAATGTAATCTCCTCCTCCCCTTCAAAAAAAATACGTACTTTCTAGAAAAATTACAATTAGCAATATACTTTTTCAGTATCAGATCACTCAGCAGAACTGACTCTCTCGTCTGCCAGAAATATGCATAAAGTAAAAGCATAGTGCGTAGTTGCTCCGGGACAAAACCAACCATTTAATTTTATGTATCTCTGGTGAATTATTTTTTCTTTTATTATCACATGCAATTATGCAAACATAAATAATAAACAGAACATCATGAAGTCACATCAATGAAGGATTCATTCTTGATGTATATTGTTCTCAACCATGCACCGAGTGGTAGAAAGAGCATCACATAAAAAGACATGAAAGAAGAAACTGACGTTTAGTAAAGGTGAATTATTCTTTCAACTTATCACAGTAAAAATCAAATCTCGGCTCCTTTATGTTGCTTTACATCCTTTTCTCAGAACTACAGCATTAATGAAAGCCCTTTGCAACATGAAACTGTGAGATTTGCCTACAGTGTATTTACACGATCTGTGTATAAATATACCATGCTGTCTCAGGTTTTCTAGTATAATAAAATCAATCGATGAGTATTCAAGCTATGGAAATAAATACTCCTCTGTCTTTTTTCAGGCAACGCTATCCAAAGAATTAGACTAAGTAGGGAAGAACCAATGGGTTAACATTATGGTCTCATTAGTCCCACTACTTTTTCTCAAGGTGTTAGAATTATTCTCAACCTTCTGCGGTTCATGAGTATGGCTTCACAGAAAGGATGAGGAAAATTTGTTTCAACGCTACATTACATTTTTTTTTCTAAAGGCTGATGGAACATGAAGCAGAGGAGAAATGAAAATGCTAACAAAAGGCTGTAGGTCTTTGATTCTTTTCAAATAGTGTTTTATAATACACCCTGATTTTAATTGATACTTCCTTTTCTTTGGTTTTCAACAGTCACCATGTACTTCTTACTGGTATTTTGAGGTTTTTTTCTTGCAACCATTAACTGTGAAGCTTTGAGTATTCAGGCTGGAATCTTGTCCATCTACTTTAGCCACCTCACTTGAGACGTTATGACCTCAATGAAATTTTAGGTGTCTGAGCCCTGAAAGGGACAAAAGAGGCAATGTATTTGCCTCAGCTTTACTGTACCGGGACAGAGAGAGGCACTTCTGAAGACCTGCAGAAGACAACTGCTTCCTTTGAGGTGCTTAGAGGGCTCCTTTCCACCGAGGGTAAGTGAACTCACAGCGCCAGCGGGCAAAGCCAGCCTGCGGTTAGAGCACAGATACCCTCTTGGAAAGTCATCAGAAACGGTAATAAAGCTCTATCCACACATGCTTCCAGCCTATCTGTCCCTCCTGCAGGACCGGCACTAATGAAGCAGTATGTGATCACGGTGCTTCCACCCACATTTTGCATAAAGATGCATAAAGCAGTAAGAAAGGAAGTGGGTGATGTTTCTAGGCTCTAATTAAGCCCTGAGCTCAAACTTCCCAGCAGAATGGCATAATCAGCAACCGACAGGTAGCGTGGAGGGTAGGTGTTGCAGCCGAGAGGCTCTGCAGCCAGGAACGCGTGAGGCACGGGGCCACATCAGAGCAGACAAAAGCGAACCCCAGGTTAGCCCAGCAGTTCAGACGCTCTCTGGCACGGGGTGGAGGTTTAGGAGGTTATGCCCTATTTTTCTCGTTTGTTCCATGACAATCTTCTGTGCGACGCATCTTTTCCAGCTATGTGAGTTGGCTCCCTTGGTTTCGCTCCCCTTGAGACAAGAACTGGAGCCAACAGCTCCTGGTATTCACCACCTGGTGGTTCAAGTTCAAGTAGGAGAGGTCGGTGCTTTTTTGCCCGAGCACAGCGTAATAGTTGGGGCAGTCTCGTAAGGTGTCGAGGGTGTCACATCAATCCCTCTCAAACGGTAACGTGCACGCTTCCACTCCCGTGCTTAGCTCGAGACGTGCTCTCTCTGTTTCGCACGTATGTCAAAGCTGGTGGCCCGCGCCGGAAGAAGCCAGACATAATTCTGACTGCTGCTAATTTTTCAGGCTTCTAAAAGGGATTTAAATGCCTGTCTCCCTAAGCTGGATTGCAGTGGGACTTGAGGCAAGAGATAAGTGCCTATCTTCCCAAAACAGGATCTCTTTAACATGTGTGGGTGAATAAAGTTAAATGCCTGAGGAGCTTTCAGGTTCAGGAGGGAGGTGCTACCAAGATTAGGCAGTGCTGGGAAACAGTCGGTTGGGATTCCGTCTGGAATTCATGGTGGGTTTGGAGCACCTGCAGGCAATTTTGACAGGCCGCACATGCTTCCCCCCAGCCCGTGCAAAAAAAGTCATCTTCGGTACCCTCAAAGTAGGCATCGTCTTGCCTAATGTTGGGCGCTTGAGAACAGCAGGACCATCCGGAGCAGTAAGGTCTTAGGCACCCTCCATAGTAGCTGGGGGAGGGTCGGTTACCTGGAAGGGGAAAGAAACTTTGCCAAGGGGAGAGGTGTCTGCAAGCTATGCAGTAGGAAGTCCCGGGGACTGAGAGCAGGCTCCTCTGCTGTGGGCAATCAACTAATGGGACACGTTTATTTTTCTTTGGTGACGCTGGGGGAAATAGTAGATGGGTGTAAGACCGACCTTCTGCATGACAGAACCAGTGCTACAGCATTTGCCCACGAAGCGGGGTGGCTTTTGATCCCTCTTGGTCTTTTTCAGGTATTTCACTTTTCAAGAAAATAGTCTCGTTGGGAAAAACTGCCCCTTGCCGGGGTGGTTATAGTCATAAGGATGCGAAGCCCAGGAATACAGTAAAGAAAAGAAACACGAGTTTTTCTAGCCTAGCATTTGAATTCATGGGAACAAGGGGACACAGTTGCAGTCCACGTTCCCTGAAGAGCCTACGCTTTTTAGACTGGAGAAGAATATGGACTAAGAAGTGCAAATAGAGTCCCGGAGTAGGGATAACTTCCCCCTCTTCAACCAAATGCTCACACCACTCAGCTGTTACTGCGAGAAGCACAGTGTCCTTATTGCTGCCGCTCAGGTTTTTTAAAGCGACCGCCCCTGCAGTGACTACTGTATTTGTGCATCTGAGTATTCAGCGCATGTTGCATTTTCAGGAAGTATCTGGTCTGGAAAGCCCGGAGCATGAGTAGTTGGGGCTGGGCATCCACCCCCCCGAGTACCCCTACTCCACATCAGGTAAGGTCAGAGCATCCCCCCTGCAGTTCAGCCAAGACTCAGGGACCAAAGAGTCAGAAGGTGTCATGCAGAAAAAAGCAATAACAAAAATAAATAAATAAATACAAATTTTAAGAAAATATATCCCCAAACACATGTGTTTACATACAAAACTTCTGCAGGGACATGGCGCAGCTGCTGACAAAAATACACAAGCTTTTGTTAAAAAGAACTGCTCTGATAAAACACTTAAAAATAGTAAATCTGTTTAGAATTGAGTGAGGGTATTAACAGCCTACAAACTGTACTCGCCAACTTGACTTTGTGAATTGGCTGAAAGAATAACAAAACACCTGTAGCAAGGACTGTATTTCAGCAGTGGGGAATCAGTTCTGGGACTTTATTTGAAAATGTCCTGAAGTAGATAAACTCATCGATTAACACACACGAGGTTTCAAAAGGCCTTTGAGAAGATCTGGCCCACAGAGGATGCCAAGCAACTGGGCGGGGAGGGAGGTAATATCCAGCATATTTACCAAACAGAAGAAAAGAAACAAAAACCTACGCTAAAAGGAGAGTGAAACAACGTGATTGACTTTCATGGGGAAATCAGAGCAAAATAACAGCAGGATATCGAGTTTCCATACCGCATCCAACCCTGGCTAGTACACTCCTTAATGTCTTGGATGGGGTAAGGGAAAAGCTGTTGCAGCAAAATGGCACGGTGTTGTTTCTATTAGTCAAGGTGGGAGAGGAGCGGGGGAATTTTCAGACAGATTTAAACAAGCGAGGTGGACTGGCAACTTTCTGACACCCATAGAATAATGCTATTGAGGAAAAAAAAAAGAAAAAAAGATTAATTATGCCCACTATAGAAATGGATTTGTTGACAGTTAGTTCATATGTGTTAAAAAATATCTAGTGTCAATAATTGCCCTGTGGTTATTTCAATGTTTGTATAGTGATGTCTGCAAGCAGCTGTGGCATACTCTGTGCAACACTGCCCAGCCCAGAGCTAAGAGGATTTTGTTAGGGTTCAGCAAACAGCCAAGAGGATGATTATGGTCCAAAGCAAGAGTTTTCCATGACACCAGGTCCTCCATGTGTCTATGATCTCCGCCTTAGCAGTACTATAAGATAAACACGTCTTTCATCAGAAACTTGGTTAGCACCGCTCTAATGTGAAGGAAATAAAAAAAAAACAGAATCACCCCTCATGAACTCGATATCACGAGTTGATCTGCACCTGCATTTTTGTTGCAGCTGCTTGCATGAATACTTGAGTACCAGGTACAACAACATTGCACAAGGCAGTATTGTCCGTTGGGAGGAACACAACAGACGAGCTTTCAGGCGCAGGCAACCCTGCCCATCCCCTTAGCCGAACGGGGCTATGACAACACCGCTGCCATTAGTACTCAAGGTTCAGTAGCAAAGTTCACTGGTCTCATCCATCCTCGTCTGCAGGCACTTCCCTGAAGACCACACTCGCTGCTGTCACGGCCGGCCTTGGGAAACGGTGAGACCGAACCCCGCAAATACATGGGAGCCTTGGTTTTGGGCATGCCGGCTGCGTTAGGTCCCACCTGGTACAGATAAGCAGGCGACTCCGCACAACAAGCAGGGAGCCCTCACACTGATGATGGATGGGTGGCCAGGACAAGGAAGCTGGGAGGTGGAGTTTGGATGTCAAGATCTTCAGAGCGGTCCAGAAATGTGCCACACAGAAACGCGTGTGTGGTCGGGGCTGTGGCTCATGGGACAGTCAGGGGAGGCATCTTCTGCTGCCCACAGAAGGCAATTCTCACCTGTTGTGAACTTTTCATACAGCTTGAAGTGAGCTGGCTTTGTGCTCTGCTCTGCCTGTGTGCGCCTCACACCAGTGTAAAGATACTTCCCATCACGTGTTCCTGTTTTGCCAATTGACTTCTTGGATCGGAGCTAATACATGTTGTCTTTAGGAACGACGCTATGCTTTTTGTACTTAACTGCACAGATTTCCGGGGCTCCTTGGGGGCAGGTCCTGCCCGCAGCACTCTGCGACTTCAGGATGGGAAGAGCATCTCTTATTTTTGTTGCTGTTGTTGTTGTTAAAGACTAGCTGGGGTGTTTCCGACTGCCTGTCTCTAGGGCTGCCGCATATGAGAGAGCAAACGCGGTGATGGGTAAAGAGATGCGCAGAACAAGCTGGAGGGAAGAAGATCAGGCCAAAACACGATGCAAATGCTGAGCAAAGGAAGACGTGCAGATGACAGAAAATAGGAGTTGTGGGAAAGGCTAGAGGTGGGTTGGCTTTGGTTTAGCTTTGCTGAAAAATGGTCCAGCTCACTGCTAACCCCGCTCACGGCGTGCAGCGGGAAGGATGAAGATGGGCAATTTTCAGGAGCAGTGATGTTGCGTGAGCTGATCTGGCGTGTAGTGTTAAGACATCTGAAAGCAAGTGGAGCTCAACAGCCCTGGTGCAGTAAAACCATCCTTCCTGCGAAAGGGCTGGGGCTGGGACCAGCTGCCCCCCCTGACACCAGGCGGAGGTGTGCTCGTGGGGTGTGAGGGGAGGTGGACCACAAACAGGAGGGATGCGTGCAGTGACCTGAGCTGGGAGGTGCCTGAAGCCCGGTGTTGCCTTTTTCCCTTCTATACTGACTATACAGGGGGATTATTGAGAATGGGAGAGGGTCCGGCAGTTCCTTAAGCCCGCTCTGCGCTCCTTTTTGTCACTTTTCTGGCACGGCTGCTTTGCACTCCTCTTTGTCGAGGGGTCCTGGCGCCCGCATCTCCCCAGACACTTGCCCATCACTGCTGCGGCTGGTTCCTCTAAAAGGTCTCTGCCCTGTTACTTCTCCTTGTCCTGGGGCAGCCGACGCTCTCTCCCGTTTTTGTCGATTCCATTTCACTTTACTTCCTAATCACCCAGACAAACCTGTCTCTCTATCTGCCTACAATCACTGGATTCCCCATTCTCTCGATCACACCTGCCTGTCAGTTGTCCAAAAAGATTACGTACGCCTTGAATTTTCCACTTACTTTAATAAATGAATGATTGCAAGGTTATATAACTTGTTTATGTTTGGCTTGTGTAGCGATGGTTTGGATTTTGGCTATTCTATAGCATTACATTAATTTACTGAGCACAAAGCAACTGCATAAAAAGCTAGCAAGGCCAAAAAAATTAATCACTCGAAATTTAAAATTTAAAGGGAAAAGCTAAATAAAAATTTGCTATTCTTGTGGACAAATTCACATTTCTCATTCCTTGTCCTTAGGGTGATCCAAATCGCTCTAAACACTCAGCTTTTTTCATTCTTTGTACCATTTTTGTCAGTAGAGAAGCAAATCGTAGTGTGATGACAGTGCCAAAGCTGCCTTAAGAACAACTGAAGGGAAGATTCAGCCGGGCTCCGACCTTACGCTTTCTCCTCTAACACTGCTCTGTGAGAAAGCATAAAATGTTCCAGAATTGTAGTTTGATCCCCTAGAATATATGCACTAGAAATTATCAAAGGCAATCAATTTTGCTGATAAAAATAATTTAAGGGCTGGAGAAAGCCAAGGGCTCATCCTGACAGTTGTTAAGAACAGACTTTCAAAATTATTGAAAGATGTCTGATTCTGATTATACGTACAACATTAGCCTTCGTATTTTTCAAGGGTAATAAACTATTCCGATTATACATAATGTGTTACTTATGATAGTTTAATTTCCAAGTCTATTTAGACAGCAGTTTAATTCAACATCATCATCACATCCCACTCTGCTGAGACAGTGCAGAATGAAAGATCGACCATTTTTAAAAATCGTTCACTAGAGACTCACAAATATGCGACAAAGTGGGTATTTCGCAGTCTGCCGGCTGCCCTCAGAGCTGAGATTGCTCGAGCCCAGTAGATAACGTTGGGATTCCCACGAGGCGCAGTGGTTAGAAACGGTGCTTTTCGGATTTTGGATTAGCCTTGGGTTTGTATTGCTTTCTAATCTGTTGCTGCTGTTTTACAGCCATTTACATTCAGTAATTAATGATGATAAGCCTAACATAAAGGACTCGGCTATCACTGCTTCTATATATGTTAGACCTATTTTTAGTTTCTGGGTTTGGGTTTTTTTCGTGTGTAAGAGTATGCTTTTAAGTACCACCATGACACTATAAAATGACATAGGTAGTTCACATGCATAAGAAGCTTTTAAAACTAAGATTTAAGCCTGTTTTATAACAAGTATTTTTCATCTAGTAAAAGGCCTTAATCCAAACCAACCAATAATTCAAGTGAAGAGTTCCAATCTTTAAAGCTACTTCTTAAAACTAGGGTGTTGGGTTTTTTTCTAGAAACTTGCAAAAGACCAGTGATCCACTACATGTCACTTTGACTATTAATTGATAAGTTTAGGATAAGCTACTTTAGCATTGCAGAACGATTTATTCCACATTCCCAGCTAGAAGATGTTTTCCTACCCCTTGACTTCAAAGCTCATTTATCTAAGGTGTAGATTATTAAAGGGCGTTTATACAACTTCTCCTCATAAAAAACAGAATATAGATATATATTGTGAATGTATATGCACATTTATGTGTACAGACAGATAAAACAACATTTTGAAATTTCATTAAGCACATGGAAGGGGAATGGCATTTGCTGCACCCAGGACTTAAGAGGGAAGTGTTTAAAGGGGTTGGTTTACACTGTTACTTCTTTCCTCAAGAGAGTAGGGATCTCTTTCTATATAAATCACATTACAGCATGGATACTACTTCGAATAAAGGAGTTCTATTGGCTGTAACATGCACTTGTTACACAAAAATTATGGGTGGAGAGCAAATTCTCCTGGTAACCACATGTTCAAGCTGCAAGCCTTAGCTAGCAAACAGGTTTTTATCTACCAGAAGTGTAAACCCAGGAGCCTTTACTACTGTTCCAGATTAAAGAAAAGCAAGCAACCAAAACCACGCATTACGTACAGGATGAGTGGCTTTACGCTCATGATTTCACTGGCTGGGTTTCTAATTGCAAAACAAGGGGGTTTCCTGCAACTTGCATGTTGGGTCTTGCGCCCATCTTGCTCGTGGCCAGTCTGTCTTTTACTGGGGTTTTGCTTCCTAATAAAGAAATTATTAACAGCCCATTCACGACGTTTAATTTTTTTTTTCCCCCCAAGGAGGGATCAAGGTAAAAGCTAAATTCTGCATCTGGCTTTTCTTGTTTTTTGTCTGTCACAATATCAATCATGCCCTTGTTTTGCATTGTCTTGCAACCAACTGTTTACAATAAGCCATCAATAGCAATCAAGGATCTGATTCTATCTCTCTTGCTGCTGTTGATTAAACAGGGAGAGTATGAACCGAAGGAGAACTCGACTGCTTAATCAAAACACAGTTTATTTACACAAAAGGACGTAAAATTTGCCCGTAGACAGGCCCAAAGAAATGTGGGGGTTTTACCTGCAGGTTTAGTTTTCGCTCTATTTAATTATTAACTGTTCCTGCTCTAATCAAAAGGTTAATTTAAATCATGGTGTTACGAAAGAAAATTTTAGTCAGCTTCAGAAATGCATATGGATGAACGTGTGATCTGTAGTTCAGGGACAGGATCAAACACTGAACAGCCACATTGGGTGAGACGAAGATCAGCGCAGATTTCTGTCTAGCTCTTAAAATGACCGGGACCAGATGTCTCAGAGGGAAGTTTAAAATCTTCTCAGCAGACAACCTCCTACACGGTAATCTCCACTTTCCTTCTGATCTCCACCTATTATACTGATATTTAGTAATGGTTGTTAGACTAAAATTCTGAAGATTTCATTTTTTTTTTCTTGCTGCCAGTAATTGTCTCTTTAGATATATTTGATATGTAGACGATTCTCCAAATTATTTTTGGATTTTATTAAGTCTCTTCTAGTTGTGCTGTGTTTCATGTATATGATTGCATACATTGTGTCACAAAATATTTTGATGTTTTATAATTTGCCACCTTCTAATATAATTGCATAGCCCTTTATTTCTGTACTATGAGGCAGGAAAGCAAAATTCCCAGTCTATCTTTAAACCACTTAGTATTTTATATACTTCTCTCTTGTCTTACTCATTTCCTGTTTACTGTAAAAGATCTTTTATGGCTCTTCAGAGGGAGTTCACAATACAACACAATCTGTTAACTTTTATTTAGACATCTCCTGTTCAAAGTGTACTATGGAGTGTCTATTAAAGTAACTGAGACTGATATACGGAAAGAAGTGTCGGTATAAAGAATATTTCATATATTTACAGCGCAAAACTGCCAGTGTAAACTAGGCAGAGATTAAAGTATGAGTATTAAGTGAACCACGGACAAGAGATGTTCTTGTTAAGGCCTGCACAGAATTGGCTAGTCATACCGTGCCGCTCTCTTCCCTATTTTTAACTGCGAGATCATATGAAAATACAGATGACAAGTGTGCTAGATGTTTTCCCAAAATTCTGCTCCCGGCCTCTCCTGGCTGTCTCCAGCACTGGCGCACCCCATGATGGCCATCCAGCCCTGGCTTTGGAGGGTGAAATCTCTTCACGTGCCGAGAGTAAGGAGATTGGCACTGCTGATGGAGGCAAGCCAGAACCTTCTCTAATGCCGCAAAATGCCTTCGATAGCATCTGCTCTCTCGTCAGCACGCAACAGTTCTCCATCTGTGCCATCCTCCATCCATACCCCAGGACCGCATCATCACCCCTTCGCCAATTAGGCCACTACGCTGCTAAGGACAATTTGTAAGTCACATATTATTTTCTGCACTTTCTTTTTCCGATTACTATTGTTTGCCACTTGAGACAGGGAGTGAGAGTGGAAAAAAAAAAAAGAAAAGAAAGGTCTTTGCAATGAGTTCTTGAAACATTTTAAATATAAGGGTCGGTCTCAACTTTTCGTCTTTAATTATCTGCTGCTGCTACTTGGAATTTTCAGGGCTGTTTGAGCCCTGTAATAACTTGTTTGATTTATAGTTATAACAATTTATTCCTGCTGGGGGAGGAAACCATGCTGATTACTTCTCTCTTGTTTTTGCTGTGTCATCCTCTATGCTTGTAGTATGTATTGCAATGGTTCTTCTAAAAAGATAAAAAAATCAATCCATACAATTTGCTAAAAGCAAATACTTAATGTACACATTGATACATAAGCTGCAAACTATACCATATGTGAAAATGATCACACCTATTCAGTGTACAGATGCTTTGGGGTTTTTCCCAGAAAAATAAGTTTTTCCATATACCGAGACTCAGACGTGCTCTGTTATTTTCTTGCTTACATAGAGCAATGTATTGCAATCTATTGTCTTGCTTGCTTTTTTTGGTATGCACTAGGCTGATAGTTTCAGTGATTTTCCCTTAATAACCTCAAGCTGTTTTTCTGATCGTTGCACTGGAGGACGGTCCTACATAGTTCACATACTGTAGCTTGGGGGTTTTTTGCTCCCAGACAAACCATTTTTTTGCTGCATTCGGGCCTCCTGCACAAAGGGGAACTTTACTCTTCTTTCAGTATTAGCATTGTGCCTGCAAATAGAAATCATTTTACCTTCAATTAAGCTTGTTACACATCAGTGGCACACTACCGACTTCAAGTTTATTCCGCATTTACAAGAGAGAGAAGAATAGATTTCACTACCCTGAAGATACATTTCTTGATAACTTGTAGCCACTAATCAAAAACTAATCCAGATTATTAGTGACTAAAAAACATACGCATCTGAAGCGTGGAGTGATTTAATTACCTCTGTCCAGTGTCTCCAGAAACTATCATTAATGATGGTAGGAAATATTTGTTTCGGGGGAAAACGAGCGAGCAGGTAGTGATGGCGCACACCATCGCCTTCCATCAGCTCCCCTCTCTGCTGCGCATTAACTCGTTTCCTTGCCGAGGAATCGCTCCATGGATTGACTGGTTTCATTTACCAGCCTTCCTAGGCAGAGCTTGGAAAGGAGAGAAAAGCGCGGCACCTCGTCTACCTAGCCATTTATTTATTGTATCGTTTCCTCGCTTCAGTCTACTCTTCGTGAGGCTTTTGTTATATTTCTCCTTTCCCTTGTACCTGCACTTCAAGCGTGAGGCTCCTGCCTCTGGCATCTCCGCAGAGAAGCCTGAGCCCGTGCTCCCACCTCTCCCTGCAGGGGCTCCTCCGAGGAGCCGGCTGGGGAGGCAGGAGGGTCACTACCGGAATGCCGAACATTCCCAGTTGCCGGCCAGCGCCGGCAGTACCACTGGCAGCCTGGAAAGCAGAAGGAATCCCACAGTAGTAATTTTTGTGCTACCTGTTGGGTTTGCCAGATTTTTGGCTTTGAAGACTCGTCAGCGTCCTTTTTATTTGCTTATAGAAGAAACTAATCGATAATATTCAAATCTAAGAAATAAGCCCTAGCATGCATCTAGAAAGAATACATCTATCAAGATCAGTGACAATTACAGGACAAAACCCCTATGAACTAATTAGTAGAGTCAGAAAACAAACATTGGTTTCCTAACAGAGATATTTTTTTCCTGATATTTCCACACACCCCCAATAATCTGCCAGTCCCTCAAGCATATTTCCTCACCTCCAAACATTCCGAAAGGCACCATTACTGTCTCCTGCCTCTTTAGCACCCACCAATTCCAATCGAAAGAGCAGCAATGAAGATGGATACCCCCTGTCACGCATTGCTTCGTCTCCTAGCACAGCAAGGAGGGCAAAGCCAGTATCATCAATCACTTTCCTTAGAGGCTATAGTCAAGTGACACGAGAAGTTAAAGGCTTCAAATGAAGTCTCAACTTCACCTGTCATTTTCTGTGTCCCAGCGTGGCAACCCCCCGGCAGCGGGTACGGTCCAGCTCAAGGAAGGAGAGAGGGGCTGCACGCTGCCAACTATCTCCACAAAACTCCTAGTGCCATGGCCGGGCTGCAAACCCTCCCTCAAAAGCTGATCGGCAG